>NC_044992.1:16845614-17191833 GCF_008728515.1 Papio anubis | reverse complement strand
TTTCTTTCTTTCTTTCTTTCTTTCTTTCTTTCTTTCTTTCTTTCTTTCTTTCTTTCTTTCTTTCTTTCTTCTTTCTCTCTCTTTCTCTCTTTCTTTCTTTCTTCCTTTCTCTCTCTCCCTCTCTTTTCTTTTCTTTTCTTTCTTTCCTCAGTCTTGCTCTATCACCTAGACTGGAATACAGTGGTACAGTCACAGCTCACTGCAGCTTTGACCTTCCAGGCTCAGAGAATCCTCTCACCTCAACCTCCTGAGTAGCTAGGACTAAGACCACAGGTGCATGCCACCACACCCGGCTAATTTTTTTATTTTTAATATTTATTTATTTATTTATTTATTTTTAGACACAAGGTCTTATTATGTTGCCCACTCTGGTTTCAAACTCTTGAGTTCAAGAAATCCTCCCTCCTCAGCCTCCCGAAGTGCTGGGATTACAGGCATGAGCCACTGTACCCAGTCTCTGTTTTCAATTCTTTTGGGTGTGTACCCAGAATTGGGATTGCTGGATGATACGATAATTCGATGTTTAACTTTTTGAGAAGCTGCCATACTGTTCTTCACAGCAGCTGCATCTTTCTCTATCCCCACCAGCGTTGCATAGGTTTCCAATTTCTCCACACTTTTGCCAACATTTGTTATTTTCTATTTTTTTAATGGTAGCCATTCTAACAGGTGTGAGGTGGTTGCATAACTTTTTTGGGGGGGAATGTTATGAAGCACCCACAACCTTAACTCTTAAGTAGCTTCCCCACCACCACAATAGGCTATGATGGGACTTCTGGGAGGCCATGCCCAACAGACTGGTCTCCACCCCTTCATCAGCCTTCCTTCTGTCCCTTGGTGGAGCTCTGGGGCAGATACTATTAATTTAACTCAAGGATGTATCTTTGGAGGAAGATAGTTATGTGTTGTTCTTCAGCATTTCATATTGCTAGATAGTGCTGTATGGTTGTTGTTATACAAAATTGCGCCGGGCACGGTGGTTCACGCCTGTAATCCTAGCACTTTGGGAGGCCGAGGCGGGTGGATCACCTGAGGTCGGGAGTTCAAGACCAGCCTGACCAACATGGAGAAACCCTGTCTCTACTTAAAATACAAAATTAGCCAGGCATGGTGGTGCATGCCTGTAATCCCAGCTACTCGGGAGGCTGAGGCAGGAGAATCGCTTGAATCGAGGAGGCGGAGGTTGTGGTGAGCCGAGATCACACCATTGCACTCCAGCCTGGGCAAAAAGAGCGAAACTACGTCTCAAAAAAAAAAAAATTGCATTGTTGGTTATATGTAATTATGCATTTTTTTAAAAAGGCAAAATTACTTTGTTGGGAGGGATGGTGGCCACCTAGCCTAAGGGTTTAGAGGCAATCATGTAACAAAAGGATTTGAGCAATCATGGATGTCCTCCAGGAGGAGATGCTTTCTGTCTTGAAGCAGTTCACTGCCCTGGGTACACAGGCAGGTTGCAGTATGACAGGGGCAGGGTGAGGAACAGTCCTCCAAGGCCCTAAGTGCCTGCCCTGCTTGGTGCTGGGAATGTGTGAGTCATAGTCACCATGCTCAGGGAGTTTACACTGAGAGGGAGACCCATACGTAAACACACGTTTCAAGGCCCAAGGTGAGTCCTGTGGTGGAAGTGGGGATAAGGCTCTGTGGAAGGCTCAGAGGAGAGGTGCATAGTCTCCCCAGGGTGGTGGTGAGAGAAGGAAGTTTCCTGAGAGGCGCTGCCTGGACTTCATTTTGAAGGATGAGTAGGACCTGACCAGAGAGAGAGAAAAAAAAGGGAGCTGGAAGAAGGAAAAGATGAACTTCAACTTGTCGTTGAACTTTATGAACTAGATGTTCTGGTTTGAAACAATGTCCTAAAGGGTCTTCAGTTTCAAAACTTGATAGACTTAGAGGGAAGGGTATGAAATAGTACCTGCCCCAGAGCTCCACCAAGGGACAGAAGGAAGGCTGATGAAGGGGTGGGGACCAGTCTGTTGGGCATGGTGTCCCAGAAGCCCCATCACAGCCCTATTGTGGTGGTGGGCAGGCTGCTTTTGAGTATATGTACAGACCTTTTCAACCTTCCTGTCCTGTCAGGGCAGCAGAGGAGAAAGTGTGCCTCAGGTGGCTAAGGGGCCTTCCTGCAGCACGGCCAGCATTCCATGTTACTTCTTACTCCAGTGTTCCTCTACCCCAGAGGCTGCCTTCTCTTTGGTCTTTTGTGCCTACTGGGCATCCTAAAGCTGTTTGCCCTTTAGTGAATGGGACTGACACAGAGACCCATTTTTGTTTTAAAAAATTATAAAATATAGGCCAGGTATGGTGGCTCACACCTGTAATCCCAGCAGTTGGGGGGCTGAGGCTGGAGAATCTCCTGAGCCCAGGAATTTGAGACCAGCCTGGGCAACACAGTAAGACCTTGTTGCTACAAAAAATATTTAAAAACTTAGCCAGTCGTGGCAGCACGCACCTGTCATCCCAGCTCCTCGGGAGGCTGAGGTAGGAGGATTGCTTGAGCCTGGGAAGGTCGAGGCTGCAGTGAGCTAAGATCACACCACTGCATTCCAGCCTGGGAACAGAGGGAGATCCCATCTCAAAAAAAAAAAATTAGAAAATAAAGAAGCACTTATTGTATAACAAGCCCTTAATTTCTCAGCCCAACTAGGCTCCCCAGAGGTAATGCCTGGTGGCTGCTTAGTGTGTGACCCTTATTCCATGAAGGTTCTTTTGTATAAAGGGGATCTTACTGTAGGCTTCATTTTACAGCTCGCTTTTGCCGTGTCATTGTACATTTTGGAGACCTTTCCATGGCAGCATATTTAGATCTATCTCATTGTGCAAAGCATTCCACAGAATGGATGTACAGTTTGTATAGCCGTCCTCCTCCTGGTGGGCAGTGGCTTTCTTGTACTTATAAATAATACTGGAACAGCATATCTTTGTGTACTTCTACATTTGTATAGTTTAGATTCCTAGGGACAAAAAGCTCGTGTCAGACTATAAGAGCTTTGGAAATTTTGATGGAGACTGCCAAATTGCCCTCTAAATGAGCCCCTCACCAACAGAGCCTGAGTGACACTTTGCCCTGCACTCTCATCAGTATTAGGTGTCTTTTAATTTCTACACATCTGAGGAGGGGAAAAGGCATTTGGTTGTTGGTCCACATTGTCTAATGGAAAACCACCCCTAAGACGTGTGGATGAAAGTTGCCTTCGGCTAACTTCCTTCCTAAGCAGCATGTTCCCATGGAAATGCAGAGGTAGAGAATGCCTGCTGGTAGAGCTGCCGAGACTCGCTCCTCCTGCATCCTTGGCTTCCCCTTGCCCTGTAAAAAGGCCATGCAGGACCTTTATGTTTCTTTTTTTTTTTTTTTTTTTTTTTTTTTGAGACGGAGTCTCGCTCTGTCGCCCGGGCTGGAGTGCAGTGGCCGGATCTCAGCTCACTGCAAGCTCCGCCTCCTGGGTTCATGCCATTCTCCGGCCTCAGCCTCCCGAGTAGCTGGGACTACAGGCGCCCGCCACCACGCCCGGCTAGTTTTTTGCATTTTTTTTTAGTAGAGACGGGGTTTCACCGTGTTAGCCAGGATGGTCTCGATCTCCTGACCTCGTGATCCGCCCGTCGCGGCCTCCCAAAGTGCTGGGATTACAGGCTTGAGCCACTGCGCCTGGCCAGGACCTTTATGTTTCTTGAAAGGTTTTTTGCTGAGAACTCTTTGGTCACCATTTTTCAGTTAATTTTCATATAGTTTTATTCATTTGCCTGACCTGTCTGCTACTCCTGAGGAAACCAAATTTTTCTGTTGCCACTCCAGGGTAGCAGCCTTTTATGCGCAAACTCAAATTCCCTGTATTTTACTGGTGACACACGAGGCTTGAGAATCTATCGTGTCTTCCCAAGTACTAAATGTTCCTCCTTTTTGTCTCTGACCCAGTAAGATAAAGTGAGATCAGGCATTTTGTATATCCTTTAATTCTGGTCAGAACAGAGAAGTACGATTCTGTTTCCTCTAAATCTGATGAACGTTCTCAGAGACTGGATCTCAGATCTGGTCCTTGCCAGAGTTAGGAAAGGGGTGGGTGGGCAAGGGAACTGCCATCTACTGGGTGCTGGCCATTTTCCTTGCAGCCCCCCAAGGGAATGGGTATTATTATCTAGGATTTATGGATGAGGCTGATTCACATCCCAGAAGCCTCTCAGGGAGTACGTAGCAGAACCAAAACTTGAACAGGTCTGCCCCACACTAAAGCCCTTACCTGCCTTGTTAGGTTGGCTCCAGGTAGATCCCTGGAGACATCCTCCCAGGGATCCTCCCCCTAGGGGGGAAGATGAAACAGTACCACCTTCCTGCCCATGGGCCACCAGAAAGAAGAAGCTGCAGTGTCTGCTCTTTCTTTTCCCTGTATACCAAGGCTCTGGCCTAGGTTTTCCCAGATCTTGCAGTTTCCATTCTCCTAGGGACTACCTTCATGGTTTTCCCTTATCTACAAGCCACCTATGCTGTCACAGATTTTCTGTATATTGACTCACTTTTTTTCACCTGGGCACATTTTCTTTTAAAAGGCTTCTATAACTCTCAATTGAAAAGTAGTTTCATTTGGCATTAATCTAAAGTAACATAAAAACTAAAATAAATAAATACATTGAAATCAAAGCAAGTTTCTACTAGCAGGATCCTGTTGCCTGCCTAAGGCTCCCTGCCAAGATTCACTCTCATTAGAATGGGAGCATACAAAGTATTGGAACAGCAACCAGGTGCAGTGGCACACCACTTAAGTCCAGGAGCTCGAGGCCGGCCTGGGTAACATAGCATGATCCTGTCCCTTAAAAAAAAAAGAGAGAGAGAGAGTCTAGGCGCAGTGGCTCACACCTGTAATACCAGCATTTTGGAAGGCTAAGGCAGGTGGATCACTTTAGGTCAAGAGTTCAAGACGAGCCTGGCCAACATGGTGAAACCCTGTCTCTACTAAAAATACAAAAAAAGGTGCTGGGTGTGGTGGTGCACGCCTGTAATCCCAGCTACTCAGGAGGCTGAGGCACAAGAATTGTTTGAGCCCAGGAGGAGGAGGTTGCAGTGGGCCGAGATGGCACCACTCCACTCCAGCCTGGGCGACAGAGTGATACTCCATCTCAAAAAATAAAAATAGGCCAGGCACGGTGGCTCATACCTGTAATTCCAGCTCTTTGGGAGGCCGAGGCGGGCGGATCACGAGGTCAGGAGATCAAGACCATCCTGGTGATCACAGTGAAACCCCATCTCTACTAAAATACAAAAAAAATTAGCCGGGCCTGGTGGCAGGCAACTGTAGTCCCAGCTACTCAGGAGGCTGAGGCAGGAGAATGGTGTAAACCTGAGAGGCTGAGCTTCCAGTGAGCCGAGATTGCGCCACTGCACCCCAGCCTGGGTGACAGAGCAAGACTGTCTCAAAAATAAATAAAATAAAAATAAAAAATAAAAAGAGAGGGAACAGATTCCGTGTTATAACATTGCCCTGACCCACCTAAACTTGCCCACTGGTGATCTGCAGGCCCCTCTCTAGGGAGTGCTCTTCTAGCTTCTGGCCACTGGACTGTGGACCTTTTCGGGACACACCACCAGCCTTCTGGACTTTGCATCTGTCCTTCCCTCCCCAGGATGGCTGTCTCCTCTGCTTCTTGCTTATGTGGGAGATTCTGCTCCTGCAAGGTGAGGCTTGGATGCCACATTTATTGAGACATGTATTCTGACCAGAGAGCCACTGTCTTCACCCCAGGTGCCCTGATGACTCCCTGTGAACTTTTTTCATGTAGCCCCCCTGGCACAGGTCAGATTGTAGCATCGGAGTGGGGCGGTATTTATCTCATAAGATTCTAGCTGCTGGAAGGGGCACTTTGTAACATTTATTCTCCTGATCCAGTTGGGCCTCCTTGAGGGCTGAGACAGGCTCTTGTCAGAGATGAAGCCTTGTGATGTGGCATTGTCTGCACTGGGCCCTGTGCCCTATGCTCTGCCGTGCTAGATGTTCAGTAATGTCGCTGACAGTGAGCTGGGTTTTCCTGGCACGATTTCCACACTGTTGTTTCCCATTGGAGAGCATCACCTAGGCCTGGGAAAAGGTGGAGGCGGAGACCCTTAATGGCAGATGGCAAGAATAGATATGTTTGGGGTAAAAGGCTCCTGTGTGAGAAATGCATGGCATGAAACCCACATGGAGGGTCCCTGAGAATATTCAGTCAAGGTGTCCCTGACCTGCGTTCACCTCATGGCTCCAGTTCTGCATTCTCTGGTCTGTGGGACAGTCTCTCCTTATGTGGCCCTTTCTGGCATTTTGACCCCTGCTTGGCACTCTCACTTTTTGGCTTTGCCCAATACTTATTCTGAGCAGCCCCAGCTCTGTACTCCAACTCTTTCCCCCCACCCCTCACAGGAGCAGCACAGAGCAGGGGGATCTTTGATCCATCAGGCAATAGGAGGGAGGCTGGGTGTGGAGAGTGTGGGGCTGATAGGGAAGGGAGAAGCAAGCCCTTCCTAGGACCCCTGCCTCTCTCTGTGCACTCTGCTGATCTCACTCTTAGCAGGGGGGTGTGGACTGAAGGCGGAGCCGCAGGGCTGCTTCCACTCTAAGAAAAGGGCACTTTTTTGTTGTTTGTTTGAGATCAAGTCTCGCTCTGTCACCCAGGCTGGAGTTCAGTGGCATGATCCCAGCTCACTGCAACCTCCGCCTCCCGGGTTCAAGCCATTCTCCTGCCTTAGCCTCCCGAGTAGCTGGGATTACAGATGTGTGCCACCACACCTGGCTGATTTTTGTTTTGTATTTTTAGTAGAGATGGGGTTTCACCATGTTGGCCAAGCTGGTCTCGAACCTGACCTCAAGTGATCTGCCTGCCTCACCTCCCAAAGTGCTGGGATTACAGGTGTGAGCCATCACACCTGACCAAGGGGGCACCTTTTTTGATTGTACAGAAGTGCCATATGGGCTAGCAGCAGCTCTGAAGGGCTGTTGCCCTCCCCAGCTGTACTTGACACTCTCTCCAAGGTAGGGACTAGGGCATATTTATCTTGGTATCAAGAGTACCCAATACAGCAGGTCTCAGTGAAAGGTTGATAAACAGAATCTAGTACACTTGGTCTTTCCAAATGAAACTATTTGACTAAGGAACTTAATGAAAGACAAATATAGTATCATGATGCAGTCATTTAATGTCTCTGAGCCTTGGTTTCCTCAATTATGACTAATATATATCTCTTAGAATTGTTTAATGTTCAAATTGGATAATGCATGTAAAGCACTTGACTCATTAATTTTCTTTTCCTCCATCAAAAATATTTCTGAAATGAGTGGATTCTGAATTTGGACTGTAACCAGGTGTATTCTGTAAAGAGTATATATTTTTTAAAAAATAAAACAAAGATTTTTATTTGTTTATTTTAACAGTATGACCCCTCATGCTACCAAAAAAAATTAAAAATGAATACAACTTATTGTACTTTCTGGAAAGAACAAAATCTTCGAAATCAGACAGACTTCATCACTTTGAGTTCCAGCTCCACTAACCTCTTTGAGCCTGAGCTTCCTCATCTGTAAAATGAGAATAGAAGTCCTATTTTTAAAAGTATGTGTTGGGGCATTAAATGAGACGTTTGCTAGGGCTACCATAACAAAATACCACAGACTGGAAGGCTTAACCGAATTTATTTTCTCATACTTCTGGAGGCTGAAAATCCAAGATCAGGGTGCATGCAGGTTTGGCTTCTTCGGAAGCCTCTCTCCTTGGCTTGCCAACAGCTACTCTCTTGCTGTGTCCTCACATGGCCATTCCTTTGTGCATGCATGATTGGATTAGGGCCCCATTTAAGCTTAATCACCTCTTTAAAGAGCCTATCTCCAAATTCAGTCAGTCATATTGTGAGGTACTGGTGCTTAGGGCTTCAACATGTGAGCTTGAGGATGGCACAATTTAGCCTACAATATTTGCAAAACAGAAAGCTCACTGGCCTGGGCATGGTGGCTCATGTCTGTAATCTCAGCACTTTGGGAGGCTGAGGCAGCAGGATCAGTTGACCCCGTGAGTTCAATACCAGCCTGGGCAATATCGTGAGACCCCCCACCATATAAAACTGAAAAGCTTACTGGATGGTAGTAGCTCTTCCTATTTAAATCCCAGTTCTAGTGTTCTTTCCTGTTCCTTGCTGAAGATTGTATTTACTGTGTGGGATTGTCCTGAGGGCTGATATTACTAGTCAGTACTTTCCTAACCCTGAGACACTTCTGTTAAAATTAGATCAATACTTAGGCTGGCATGGTGGCTCACGCCTGTAATCCTAGCACTTTGGGAGGCTGAGGTGGGCGGATCACTTGAGGTCAGGAGGTCAAGACCAGCCTGGCCAACGTGGTAAAACTCCATCTCTACTAAAAATACAAAAATTAGCCAGGCATGGTGTCACATCCCTGTAGTCCCAGCTACTTGGGAGGCTGAGGCAGGAGAATGGCATGAACCTGGGAGGCAGAGGTTGCAGTGAGCCAAGATCGTGCCATTGCGCTCCAGCCTGGGCAATAGAGTGAGACTCTGTCTTAAAAAAAAAAAAAATAAGGCCGGGCGCGGTGGCTCACGCCTGTATTCCCAGCACTTTGGGAGGCCGAGGTGGGCGGATCACAAGGTCAGGAGATCGGGACTATCCTGGCTAAGAAGGTGAAACCCTGTCTCTACTAAAAATACAAAAAATTAGCCGGGCGTGGTGGTGGGCACCTGTAGTCCCAGCTACTTGGGAGGCTGAGGCAGGAGAATGGCGTGAACCCAGGAGGCGGAGCTTGCAGTGAGCCGAGATCATGCCACTGCACTCCAGCCTGGGAGACAGAGTGAGACTCCGTCTCAAAAAAAAAAAAAAAAAAAATTAGATCAATACTTAGACCGTTATAATGAGCTGATGTTTAGAGAGCAAAACAGGCCTCCTGCAGCCTCTGCACCCATGATCCTAGCTTAGGGTCAGTAACTTGTGGTTTAGCAAAAAACAGGCTTAACTTTATAATGTTAGCAAAGGATTAAGTTTTAAATATATCAGAATCAAGATGGGAAAGAAACCTAACAAAATGCTAATAAAAAATGGAATTGGGTAAAAATATTATGCTTCATGAAAGCAGACACAAACAGCTATATATTGTATGACTGCATTTATAGGAAATGTTCAGAATAGGCACATCTATATAGACAGAAGGCAGATTAGTGATTGTAGGAGGCTGGAAGAGGGAGAATGGGAAGTGACTACTAACAGGTACAGGATTTATTTTTAGGATGATGAAAATATTCTGGAGTTACATAGTGGTGATGGTTGCACAACTCTGTGAATATATATACTAATGCCCACTGAGTTGTACACTTCAAGAGGATAGATTTCATGGCATGTAAATTATATCTCAATAAAGCTGTTATAAAAATTTGAATTAGGGCAGGATGTGGTGGTTTATTCCTGTAATCCCAGTACTTTCGGAGGCTGAGGCAGGCAGATTGCTGGAGCCCAGGGGTTGGAGACCAGCCTGGTCTCCAACATGATGAAACCCCGTCTTACCAAAAAATAGGAAAAATTTAGCCAGGCGTGATCGTGCACCCCAGTAGTCCCAGCTACTCGGGAGGCTGAGGTGGGAGGATCACTTGAGCCCAGGAAGTTGAGGCTGCAGTGAGCCATGATTGCGCCACTACACTCCAGCCTGGGTGACATCAAGACCTTGTCTCAAAAATATACATCTTTTTTAAAAAATAAGAAAAAAGATTGAATTAGGGTGGTGGCAGACTTATGTGACTAGCTTTTCTTCTTTTTTCTTTTCTTCCAGTTTTCTATAATTACTTTTTCTCTTTTTTTAAATGGAAAGAGTCCTACATTTCATTAAGATACTTAAGATCCAGTTTTATGTGGTGCTGAATTATAGCTATGCAGAGAAAGTCTCCATGAAATATTAAGGTCACTTTTGCTCACAAAATATCAATGATTGACTAAGATGTATAGGCTGTAAATAGAAAATGGGTATGTATGTGATAATGAAGCTTAATGAAGTTTGATTCCATGTAATGTGGGTCTCCCTAAGAAAGGGTCTATCTTTTCATCAACAGCAGATCTGTGGTCTGTGTTGTCTGATGAAGTCCACTTGGTGTTGCACATTGAAATCCATGTTTGTTTTGATGTATAAGTGTTCTCTCAGAGAATAGCTACTTCCCAGTTTGACACTGTTTTCAATCCAGTGCCAATGCCAAGAGATTTCGGAGCCATATATATTTTTTAATGTAAGTTAAATAATTCATCAAGGAATGAGTAAGAGAAAGAGAGAGAGTGTGTGTGTGTGTGTGTGTGTGTGGTGAAACATTTGGCTCTTTCTACCTAATTTTTAACCTTGTTGGTCCTACTGGCAGTCTGTTTCTTAGCTAATGACTGCATAAAATCATCTCTGAAAAGAAAGCTAAAGACTTTTGCATTACCTTTTGCCAGTTTCTGCTTTAAATCCACCCTTTGGTATTTGCAAAGGTCAGATGAGCTATTTCGGTGTTCACGGCCCTGATTAATGGGAAATTCTACATTTCCATTGGCCCCGGAGGATGAAGGATTAGTGTGGCGGCGGCGGTGCGGGCAGCATCTGCTGGAATGTCAGGAGCGCGGTGTTGGGAATTGCAGGAGCAGCCGGCCTATGAAAAATGGAGGAGGAGGGGAGCTCCGCTAGCACTAGCCCCTGATGAGTTTTTCTCCATTGCCATCATGCAGACATCTCTGGGAGCATTTGTTCTCCTCTGTTAGGCCTTGTCGCTAACCATTTAATATGGAGAGCACAAGTGCGGGCCTCCTGTACCCCCGCCAGAAGGCTTCCGTAGCTCTCTGTTAGTCGGCATGTTTATGTTCAGCTCTTCACCTCTCCTTGTAGGAGACGTTGGTTTTATACTACGTTAAATAAAAATCATTGTGTTAGCTCATAGATTTTCACAAGAGAAGCAGGTGCCTGGTGCTTTGGGGAGAATAACTCTGAATACGGGAATCTCTTTCCCCACCCAAGAGCAGATGGTCTGTGTTAGTTTGTCTTGTGACCTTTCTTTGCTTCTAAGACACCAAATCTCTGATGCCACGGATCATAAATATTCTTTAGGTTTGCAGCCATGGAGGTGAAGGGAGCGTCAAGCTGTCGGTGTCATTTTCCATTTGTCTGGAACCTTTCAAAGAAACTGTTACAGCATTTTTAGGCACTGAATTAGCCTCCTGCAGCCGTGAGCTTACAGACTCATGAAGGGCACCGCAGCAAGGCTGCCTCAGCCAAGGTCAGGAAGGAGCCCTCTGCTCAGCATCCCTCTGCTCAGCATCCCTCTGCTCAGCGTCCTGCCATCCTCACCTGTCCACTCACCAGGCAGCCTCTCACAGCATCCACTTTGTACCAGGCACTGTGATGGCTCACACAGCCCCTGCCTGCCTGTCCGGGGGTTGCATTATTTATGTTACTAGTAGTGTTAATAGGTACCTTATATTGATCACCTTGTCTGCTGCCTCTCCCTGCCCTAGAGGCCACCTTCTCATCCAGAGGAAGACCCTCAAGTGCAATGTGGGGGTGCTCTGATAACAGCAGCATGCACTGAGAGGGGGCAGAGTGAGGACTGCCTTCACAAAGGAGGTGGCATCTGAGCTGGTCTCCTGTAGGAGTTTACCTGGAGTGGGAGCGGTGTCCAAGGAAGAGAGGACATTGGAGAAAAGGGGCCTGTATATTTGTGGCAGCTAGACCTCGGGCTCTGGATGTTCACGTGGGGCCCTGGTAAGGGTAGGAAGTGGAAGTCAGGGCTGGTTAGAGATAGTCACCCTGAGGATCAGTTTAAGGAGTATAGACCTTATCTGGAGTGAAGTGGGGAGATCTGGGAGGTTTTTAATACTTAGGGGGAAGATGAGATCAGATTTTCTGTTTGGTGCAGACCACCTGGGGCAGGGTGGAGTGTAGACGATGGGAAGAGAGACTGGAGGAAGTGATAACAATGGGGATGCTGCAGCAGCAGTCCTCGAGAGACCTGGGGGCAGCTCAGCCTCTGGGCTCCCCTTTCCATGCATTTGCACTGGCTACTCCTTCCCTCCTTTGCCTTCACATTCCTACATTTTCCTTTGGATCATCCGCATTCTGTCCATACCCAAGTGTTGCTACCTTGCTGAGGCCTTTCCTGCACTCTCCAGGCAGCAGGGTTCAGCCCTCTGTCACACCTCATCAGCAGGGTGGTCTGCCACTGTCTGACCCCTAATGGGGACTGCTTTGCCTCCCTAACTCACCAGCTCTAATTAGCAGCACTTTGGACCCATATAATAAAGATGGAAAGAAGAAGGGGTTTTTTAAAGTGACTATTACAGTGGATTGGAGAGGACTCAGAATTTGGGGACAGAACATAACCCAGTTTGAGACCTGCTTCTGCCTTATACTTTCTCCAGGAGATGAGGTATTTTTTTGTTTTTGCTTTTTATCTTCTTATCACAGAAAGTTTCAAGCATCGGTATGAATTGGGAGAACAGTGTAATGAACCTCTGTGTACCCATGACTCAGCTTCTAAGCATCTGGCCAATCCAATCTTGTTTCATCTAATCATCCTCCCTTCCCACTCTGCATTATTTTGAAGCAGATTCCAGACATAACAATACTTTATCCATGAATACTGAAATAGATAAAGGACTCTAAAAGATAAATAGCTTTTTGTGTACCTCTAACAGTCTTCATATCTCTGAGCCCCAGGTTCTCATCTGTAAAATGGAATGGTGATGGCCCATCCCAGGGCTGTTGTGAGTAAAGCTGGCAAAAGCCTTTCCTGGAATTCTGACGGCTTCCTTTTCTATACTAACTACGGTGCTGATGTGGTTGCTTAGTACCATTGTAATGACAATAAGAACACAGTATTTGGAGCAGACAAACCCAAGTCACATTCTCATCCCAACACTTACCAACACTGTATCTTTTGGGGCAAATTACTTAGTCTGAGCCTACTAAGTAGCCTCATTTTTTAAAATTGGGGACATAATAGCTTCCTCATAGGGTTGTTTTGAGATTTAAAAGGGACAATGTACATATCGGCCCATAATAAACTCTTAATACATAGTAGCTAGTATTATAAATGTCCTTTAAATAGATACGATTTTCTGGTTAGTATAGCAATCCTGCAAAGTATATAGTTTTTAATCCCCATTTTACATATGATATGACTGAGAGTTAAAGCCAGGATTAATGAACTTGCCTGAGATCTTGGGGCTGATAAATTACAGAGCCAGGAGTTTGAGCCTAGGTCTGCCTGACCCCAAGGCCCCCATCCTCATTACTGCTATTTATTAGTGGAGCCTTTTTTGCAATGTGGCCGTGTGAAAAAGAACGTGCTGATCTCGGTCAGGCAGATCAGGGTCATCTGGTCCTTACTTTTCTCTGCTATTTTCAGCTAGCAATGGTTTTTTATAAGCTGGCAAACTGGATTACAAATTTTCCTTAGACTCCTTTGTCCATATCTCCTGCCTTCTTCCTGCGTCTCATTTTAGGAGCTGTTAGTGCTCATAAGCCCCTGTAATGGAGAGAAGTAGAGAGAACAGAGCATTCATATGAAAAGTTCACTCACATCAGCCCTTTTGTGCTACATTTTTGTGGGAAAGAGGCTGAGACTTTTGTTTTCTAGAGATGAAGTTTTGCTATATTGTCCAGGTTGGACTTGACCTCCTGGCCTCAAGGGATCCTTCCACCTTCCCTCCCTAGTAGCAGGGTCTATAGGTGCATGCCACTGCGCCTGGCTTAGAGGCTGAAACTCTTTAAGGCAAGATGAGGTTCGTAGGTTATCTGCGGATTTTTGTTTTTCAGTCAGCCGAGATAGTGAGGCATGGACAGGGCTTATTTATCCATTTCCACTGTAAAATTGCTAAAAATGGAAAATTGGAAGATAATGTGGCAGAGCCAGAAATCAAACCCAGGTTTGACCCACTCACTGCCTGGCTGGTTCCATTGTTCCACACTGCCTTTAGGGACGGGCAGGTGAGGGACCCACAGGGAGGACTTAGACTGCCTGTGGATATCTCCTTGTGGCTTGGAATCCCTATTCTAAAAGATCCGATCTAGTTCTGGCTTAATGGGAGTCAGCGTAATGATGATTCTCAGCTTTTTGTCTAGCTTTTTCATGTATGTTTTGTTTTCCTGCTGCTATGAAGTTTGAACTTGTTTAAAACCAAGCTTTTAAACAAGGAAGCCAAGCAGATAAGGGAGTCGTCTGTAGTCATCCGAGGGCAGAGCCAGGACACAAGTGCCATCCTTGGACTACAGCCAGTCCTCTTCCTGCACTTCCCTCTGGAAAGCCCACTTCCTGCAAAGCCCTCTGGAATTGCTCAGCAGTAGTGCCCCAGCCATCATGTAAGGAACAGAATCTCGAGTTGGAACAGGAACTTTGGGGGCCAGTAGCCCCTCCCCAAAGTGCTCAGAGAAGGGACAGTTAGCAAGTGTAAAACGCTTTCCTCCTGAGATGACCCTTCCACCTGTTCACTGGAGAAATGGTCTCCAGTGGCTGTGTTCTGGGGCGCTATCTCTGGACAGCCATCTTCAGAAGTGTAGTTTCCCCAAAGAAAACACTAGAACAGATTTTAGCAGAAGATTGAGAATCCCAGGGGTTACGGATCTTACAAGTATGATTTGCAAGTGTCGTAGAGAAGCCTCCTTTTTGGGTAGGAATGCAAAACCAATCACCTCATTGCTCGAATGACAGTCTGGCTTTCTTGGGATCCAGCCAAGAAAACAATTTATGAGACTGACCCACACACTTAACTAGCTAAAGCTTTGGGCTGTAATCCAGAATCCTTATTATGGAAAGCAGAGTTAAAACTGTTCCCTCTGAAACCCTGTGGCTATTTATTTGAATTAGCGAGGTCACCCCAATGACAGCTGTGGAGACCAGCCTTTAATTAGGAAAAGAATTTGCCTTGAACTTCATCAGAATGGCATTTCTGAGGGTCTTGAGTGCTTTTCTTCCTTCATTCTTTCAGGCTTACCTTATTCCTGCTCTTTGTTCAGGAGTCATAGCTCATTTCTTCCCTGAAAGCCTGCCTTCTCCATGCTCTGCACCCACAGGACTCTTTCCTGGGTATGGCATGCCAGAGTCCATCCCTGAGTTGGGTGGGGGCAG
This sequence comes from Papio anubis, assembly GCF_008728515.1. Classification (NCBI taxonomy): domain Eukaryota; kingdom Metazoa; phylum Chordata; class Mammalia; order Primates; family Cercopithecidae; genus Papio; species Papio anubis. The sequence continues at coordinate 17,176,737 of NC_044992.1, read as the reverse complement.
TGCTGATTCTGAAATTCAAATGCTCCCTTATATTGGCAGCATGACTTTTTGGACAAGTTATCATACTTTTCTGAGCCTCATCTTCCTCATCTATAAAATGGGTCTAATAATATTTATTGCATAGGGTTGTATAAAGCTACATTTACTGATTACTCTTGCTATGTGCCGGCCACTCATATCAGTGCTTGACACGTATAAACTCATCTCATCTAAGTAACAACCCTATGAAGCAGAATTTTTTTTTTTTTTTTTTTCTGAGACAGAGTCTCGCTCTGTTGCCCAGCCTGGAGTGCAGTGGCGTGATCTCGGCTCACTGCGACCTCTGCCTCCCGGGTTCAAGTGATTCTCCTGCCTCAGCCTCTCAAGTAGCTGGGATTACAGGCGCCTGCCACTACACCTGGCTAATTTTTGTATTTTTAGTAGAGATAAGGTTTCACCATGTTGGCCAGGCTGGTCTTGAACTCCTGACCTCAAGTGATCCACCTGCCTCGGCCTTCCAAAGTGCTGGGATTTACAGGCGTGAGCCACCGCACCTGGCCCGAAGCAGAATTCTTAACACTTCCATTTTATAGATGAGGAAATAGAGGCTACTACAGAGCCTGCTACATAATGGGGACTCAACAAGTGTGTTTTATTGAGTTTGAATCTCTCCCTTATACTTTCGTTACATTTGTAATCTCTGCCCTGTTTAACTTTTCTCTAAGAATATTGAATGTGTCAATTTTATCTTCAAATTTACTTTTTAAACTTTGTGTTATAGAAAATTTTAAACATTTGCAAAAATAGAATAGTATAATGAACTTCAACAAACCCTTCATAGAACTTCAACAATTATCAATTCATGACCTATTAGATTTTGTCAACATGCATACCCTTTCCCTCACCCTGCCCATATTATTTTGAAGTCCCCCAAATCATATTATTTCAGCATATATTTCAGTATGTATCTCTAAAAGAAAATCACTCTTTTTAAAAACAATCATAATACCATGATTGTACTTTTAAAATGTAATTTCCTATCATGTATCCAGCTAGTGTTCAAACTTTCTAGTTGTCTTATAATGTCATATATTTTTAAAGACAGTTTGAATAGGATCTGCTAAGGTCTACCACAAGTACAGTGAAGTGACTGTGGGCAGTGGCTGGGCACAGCCCATCTGGGAGGCCTCCACCAGATGATAGTTAAGGTTCTTTTCAACTCTACAAGCCAGCTGCCAACTTTTTGCCCGGTATTAGTCTCAACACCAAAAGGTAGGCACTGTTAGGGAGGGAAGGTCACACCAGAGAGGGCTGGCCTCTCTTTGCAAAGGTTTAATTCAGATGGAAGATACTTCAGTAATTGGTAGAAACAAATTACTTAGAGGCTGTCTGTATATCAAGGTCCTTCATTTTATCCTTTTCATCCCGTTACTGAGTAGCTACATTATAACTTATTGGTGAAACACTTGGGTTCAGAAGTCAGACAGAATTAAATTCTAGTCCAGGTGCCACTGCTTGCTGTGTGTGTGTCTGGGCAAGTCATTTAGCTTCTCTGGGCGGCCCCTCCCCAGTGTGTAGAAAGTGAGAATTAAAAGTTTCAGCCTAGGCGGGGTGTGGTGACTAATCCCTATAATCCCAGTACTTTAGGAGGCCCAGGTGGGGCGGTCACTTTAGCAAGACCTCTTTACAAAATATTTAGGAAAACAAAAACAAAACCCTTTCAACCTTGGCCTCATGGTGACGATTAAATAAAGTAATGAGGTAAGGCATGTAGGATATTATAAGTCACTAAAGGTTAGGTAGTGTTGGTTTGTGACTATCTGCCTGCTAGGTTGCGTACTGTGTGTTTGTGAGTATGTGGGTAGAAGTGGAGTCTGGAGAGGTTTGTAACCTCATGCCTAACTTGAGTCTCATTGGCTTTTTCCAGAGAACCCCGTCACTCCATTCTCTAGTGGAGGATTGAGTGGCTCCCATATTCCTCCCCAGTGCCTCTCCTCATAGTCATTTATTATATAGAACATCCTAGTCAGAGCGGGACTGTTGTTAGCCTTATGTTACCAGTGAAGAAGGCAGCTTCAGGCCACTACAGTGAAATCAAAGGCACCAAGGGTCTAAGAGGTAGAAGGAGTTCTGTGGGTTGCTGACGGCAAGGTCTTCGGCACGTCAGGCACCCCTTCTAGAACGTCCTGCCAGGTGGCTACCAGCCCAGACTTATATACCTCCAGTAGTGGAAAACTCATCATCTCATAGGCAGCACATCCCACGTTGGTCTCTTCTCCAGTTAAATGAAAAGGACTTGCTTAATTTGATCTAACTCTGCTTCCCTCTCATTTCTACCTGCCAGTCCTGGGTCCTCTCTTCTTCCCATTGCACCACGCTGGGTGTGAGGGAGGAGCACAGAGGGAGGTCTCTGCTCTTGGTGGCATTGTGTTCTGGAGAGAGCCCTCCAAAGCAGAGCCACCGTGTGGCAAAATCCCAGCCAAGCCTTTGTGTGGACATCAGTGGAGACCTTTCTGTGAGTGGCAGGAATGAAGTGTAATTCTCTATTAGGCAGTGTCAGATGCAGGTGGACTGGTGAGACATGAAGGAGACCAATGCGGGAGCTGTCTTTAAGCCTAAGAGCTATGATTTGGAGCCCAGTGTGGAGTGCTAACCTTTCCACATGCCCCCCTCCACTGTGCAGCTCTCTCAAATGTCCTTTGTTATGCTCTTGCGTGAGTGGTGTTCACCTCTGCATTATTTAGTGCCATTTATCCTTGCACTTTCTCATTCCTACAGCCTGCAGGAAAAGAGACTGTAGCATGTGGGCTGTGTGTCATTGCTGAGCAGTTTGTCAGCCTTAGAAAGCTGCTTATGAGCTGAGAGCCCATGATACCAGCAGGTGACACAAAGCCTGCATGACTTGGGGTCCTCAATCACTGGGAAAGGCCCTCCCCCACTGGTGACACAAAAAGGCAGGAAAGAACCTTTGTTTCATCTGGTTCATATGTGCCAGCCCTCATTTGCTACAGATCTTTGGCCCTCACCATTCTTACCTGTGAAATTCGCCTAATCTGAGCCTGATGGGACCCAGGTGTGAGGCATTGATCATAGCTGGTTATTCATCAGGGGTGGATATTGACACACAGGCTACCATTTCCTTATTGGTTGACTCTGAACAAAGATAAAAATAAAAATGTCAGTGTTCCTTGAATAGGATTATAGTAGAATGCTTGTTACAAAGCCGGAGGAGGGAATTCATTAGGCTTTTATGATTATCACTTCTGTGGGAGGAAGGGCTCATGTTGAATAGCCTGCCAGATAACTCTGGGATATGTACCACTGGAGTAGGGACAATTTGCCAGGCATTGCTCTCCTTTATCCTTTGGGGCTGCAGGGACAGATGGCCTCCAGCCTTCTTTCTGCTCCCCTGGCATTTGTCACAACATGCTATGGGTCAGGAGACCCTAAGTAGAACGACCGTGGGAGGCCAGCACGGCAGGGTACAAGAGGCCAGTTCAACTCTGAGACCTCATGGTATGAGGCAGCTTTAGAACAATGTGGAAGAATCAAAGAGGTTGAACTTAGACTGTTAAAAAGCCTTTTTCCCCTGAAAATTTGAAAGCAGGAAGAAATGTAGAAAAGTAGAGAAAAATATTCATTATCCTACTACACAAAGGTTACTACTATAAACATTTTGGCGTATTTTCTTTTTCTATTATTAAAGCATTTTTCTTTGCAGAGGTAATGCTGTAAGTACAATTTTGTGCCCTGTTTTTCCCACTTAATATAGAATAAGCATTTTTAATTAAAAAACAGCTTATAAATATCATTATTAAATGACTACATAATATTCCCTTATGTGGATGAATACATTGCATTTCACTTTACCTTTCCCCTAATGTTGGACATTTAGATTATTTCTTTTCTTTTTTTCCTTGCTATTATAATTAATGCAGTGATAAACATCGTAGGGTTTATATCTTTGTCTGCATTTTAGATTATTTATGTATAATAAAGTCCTTTAAATAGAATTACTATGTCAAAGGGTATGCTTATTTTTTTTTTTTTTTTTTTTTTTTTGAAGGCGGAGTCTTGCTCTGTGCCAGGCTGGAGTGCAGTGGCGGGATCTCCAGCTCACGCAGCTCCGCCTCCTGGGTTCACGCCATTCTCCTGCCTCAGCCTCCCGAGTAGCTGGGACTACAGGCGCCCGCCACCTCGCCCGGGTAGTTTTTTGTATTTTTTTAGTAGAGACGGGGTTTCACCGTGTTAGCCAGGATGGTCTCAATCTCCTGACCTCGTGATCCGCCCGTCTCGGCCTCCCAAAGTGCTGGGATTACAGGCTTGAGCCACCGCGCCCGGCCGGGTATGCTTATTTTTAAGTCTCTTATTCTCCAAAAAATTTACACTGCTTTACATATGCTTCGTTTTTATGGAGACCCCACCTAACCTGGCCCAGGCTGGGGCAGGGGCACTGGTGTGTGGAACAGGGTTGGGGAAAGCTTCCTGGAAGAAGGGTTTTAGGCCACATTCTGAAGGTGTTAAATGTTAACAAGAGTAGAAGCAGATAGGATGGTGGGGAGAGACTGTCCTAGATATCCAGGCAGAGAGAACAGAATGTGTGAAAACCCAGAGCTGCTGAAGGGCACAGGCCTGGGGGAGCTAAGGCCAGAGGCTGAAGGGAGGGTGGAAAGATGGGCTGCAGAGGAAGGCAGGGCAGGAGCAAGCGAGGCCAAGAGACAGAATGTAGACTTTGTCCTAACAGCAGTGGGAAACCATAAAGGAGCTACAAGCAGGCCAGTGACATGATGAGATTTGCACTCCAGAAAAGTCACTCTAGCTGCTGAGTGGAGGATGGATTGGGTGGGACAGGAGGGGAAGACCTCCCTTCTGGGAGACCAGTTCAGACTGTTGCACAAGGCAGGCACCGCCAGTGTGCGTCATTCCTCAGAATTTGCTAAATTGATAGGTGGAAGTGCATTTCACTTCAGTTTTCATTTCTGTAATTCCTGCTGAGGTTGAATATTTTTATGTTGATTTGCCAACTGTATTTCATCACTTGTGACCTGGCTTCTTATGTCCTAATGGCTCTTGGAGCATTATGGCATCATCGTTGGACTTTAGAGATGGTATAATCAGGTATATAATTCAGCTTTGCATTGGATCCCATAGAGACCCAGGGAGGAGGTGATTTGCCCTGGGTCCCTGGGACCAGGATTGAGGCTTCCAGGTACACCATCCTCTGCTTTCTCCAGTCCTCTAAGCTATCTCCTAGAGCAGGCACAGTCACCAGGACCTTGGAAAGCACAGCTCAGCATGCTAAAGGTCTACTGACAAGAAAGAGCAGTAAGAGGATATGGAAGTCACGTTTCTGCCATTCAGATTTGGAGGAAGAGGTTCAGAATACAGCAAGCCCAATTTAAATCCAGTTCTTAGCAACTGGAAGCATCTTTGTTTCACAAGAAGCTCAGCTATGGCTGTTATTTGCCAACAGATTATAAGCATTTGCTAGAGTAGAAAGATGTATAGAGAATAGAGCCTTCAGTATGAAGTTACCTCCCTAGACCTGACTCACAGTTCAGCTGCCTCCCCAAAGTTAACAGCATCCAGCTTGTAGATCTTGCCTATTAATGTATTTATTAGTTTGCTTGTTTGATAGCCACAGAGGCTTCCTGAGGAAATTGCAGGCAAGGGTTTGCCGAGAATGTACCAATTGGAAAAACTTTTCTTAATAGCTGGCTGCTTGCTATGCTGCGGGGTCTTGCGCATTTTGGTTCCTCCCAGAGGGTGGCTGGCTTTGTATGCAGTGCACATGGTGCCCTGAGTTCCACTCTAATTGCTATGTACAGGATAGCTGAGTGCAGCACGGTGGCTGAGTAATGAACCCGCATTTCTCTTTGCAGCTTCTCGATTAGGAAATCGCAGGGACCTGGAGCCTGTGTTTCATTCTGAAGTGTTTTCCCCTGTTAAATCTGAATGGTTTCAGATTGTTAAAACACTACCGTTGTAGGCAGTGGCCTTGTCACTGTGCCCTGCATACACAGTCATGCCCTTGCTTTGGCTGCCATTCTTATTTGTCTTTTAATTTTACCCAAAGACTAGATAAGATGAGATATCACATATTGTTATTTCTGATGGCTGTATAGGTTGACACATTTTTAAAAATCATATATCTTGTTACAAAATAAATATGTATGTTTAGGAGAAAAATTTTAGAAATGATCCCCCTAAACAAAACAAAACAGAGTAAGACATAATTACTCTCACTAAGATGTTTACCATTGTTATCATATCAGGCTTTGTTCCTTTGCCTAGGTATGTAGTGTTTTTTTGTGTGGTTTTTATTTTTGAGACAGGGTTTCACTCTGTCTCCCTGGCTGGAGTTTAATGACATGATCATAGCTCACTGCAGCCTTGACCCCCTGGGCTCAAGTGATACCCCTTCCTCAGCCTCCCAAGTAACTGAGACTACAGAAGCACACCACCACATCTGGCTAATTTTAACATTGTTTTTGTAGAGACAAAGTCTCACTATGTTGCCCAGGCTGGTCTCGCACTCCTGGACTTAAGCAGTTCTCCCACCTTGGCCTCCCAAAGTGCTGGGATTGCAGCACTTTAGAAATGGCTACCATGCCCAGCCAGGTATACACTTTTAATATAAAACTGTATAGAGTATAAAATATAAAAAATATACTAGTTTGTATCTTTATTTTCCCCCCACTTAATGTGTGATACACACTTGCCTACTCAGATTTTTTTTTTTCCTAACCTAGTATCTAAATGTGTCTGTGGACTGGGGGCAAGCCTTTCCAGGCAGTGAGTCACCTTGTGGCATGATACTGTCATCTCAGGCAGGGTCTCATGCTTCAGCCATGTTTTGGGCCCAAGTCACATTCTTTAAATATTGTCAAGGGTGGCAGATCATCATCTTTTGAAGGATGGATTTGATTTATAAAATAAGCCAATAATTTTTCACACCCCAGTGGTGGATGCTGAGCAAGGCCATTTAGGGCAAACTTGAGTTGTGGTTGTAACAAACAAGAGTGGGTTTTCTGGGTGACTTATAAGGGAAGGAAAGAGGATGAGAGTAAATATCCATCAGACACCTATTATGGCTCCACCAGGCTAAACGCTTTAAAGCCAGATCTAGACCTCTGCATAAGTACCGTAAGTGTGGTGGTGGCCCTCAAAATGATGCTTAGGGGGCATCAGAACCTCCTGGGGAGCTTGGTGAAATGCTCATGAGGCCAGGATTGATGGGAGTCAAGGGAAAGAGGCCCCAAGGGAACATGAACCTCATCTGTAATTGCAGTAGACACTGTTCCACAGGCTCCCAATACCTGTTCCTCATTTCTCCTTTACTGATGGAGCCTTGATTTTGTTTGGAGTGCCTATGTGCCCAGCTAAAACATTCTCTTACTCAGTTTCCCTTGCAGCTAGGGGTGACTGTATGACACAACTCTGACCTATGAACAAGAGGCCGGAGCTCCTGGGGGGAGCACCTCTTCATCAATAAGATGGCAAAGTCCTTTGGCCCTTTCACATTCTTCCTGCCTGCTTTGTAGACTGCCAGGTAGAGCAGTGGTGCCTTGCAGCTGGAAGGATGGAAAGGAGGGAAGCCTCAGGCCAAGGATGGCAGAGGAAGAAGACAAAAAGTTCCTGGGTCCTTTATGGAATCCTTGAGTGGATTCCATAAATCCACTCCAGCTCTATACTGCCTGCTTCTAGATTTCTTCTTGTTCCCTGAGAAAAATAACCCCCATCTGTTTAAACGACTGTTAGTTTTTTTAATTGCTTGCAGCTGAATGCAATCATAACTGATAAGGTAATGTTTTAATATTTTACAAGGGGGAAATGTATTTACATATTGTGCAATTAAAAATGAAAAATAATTTAAATCCCCACAGATTTCTGGGCCCCACATCAGATGCACTGAAACAGAATCTTTGAATCTTTGGGGATGGGACTCATGTAGCTATATTTTTAACCAACTCTCCAGATGATTCGGGTGCACAATAAAATGGGAGGACCATTTCCATATTTATTAATAGTATTAATTCCATTTTATAGATAGGAACATTAAGACCCAAGGAGTTGAAACAACTTACCCCAATATTTAAAAGTAATACTTGCCTGTAGTTCTGTCTGGTTCCAAAGTACATTCCCCACTACATCCCGTGCCTGCTCCAGAGAGGCCTGGCTTTCCCCCAACAATACAGCCATGCTACTTCTGAGGGAAACTTCTAAAATAGAAGATTCAGCTCTTTGTGAAACAGTTTTACACTGCTGTCCAGGGACAGCATTACCGTAATGCATCTATCCCCAGGAAACAAAGGGACGTATGTTTTCTGGCATGTCTGTTAGAAAAGAGGGCTGGGCATGGTAACTCATATCTGTAATCCCAGAACTTTGGAAGGCTAAGGCAGGAGGATTGCTTGAGGCCAGGAGTTTGAGACCAACCTGGGCAAAATACCAAGACTCTGTCTCTACAAAAAATAAAAATAAAATAATAAGAATAATAAAATAAAAAGCATGCTCATAAGTTCTTGGTCTTGTCTTCTACTTTCAAAACAAAAATTCTTTGAAATTAGCTTTTTCCATAGATTTTCTAGGGTTAAGTCACTTAAGAATTACTAGAACATCTCACCCATGAAAGGTAATTATGGTTGTTTTATGAGTGTGGAAGACATATAGCTGGTAAGTACCAGAATAGTCTCCTGTGAGTTATTAGAACTCACAATATTCATGTTATACCAAATTAGCCATCAAGGGCTGATAGATTTTATCTGTAGTTCATCAAGGCATTGGTCAGTGATATACATTCATAACAATTAAACATACCCCAGCTCCCCTTGATGGGATCTTTGGGTAAGGTGGCCACCTCGGGTTATAATAATGTGATTTGCATGGGTATTTGGAGACCTGTGTGATAAGAATGATTTTCTGACAAGGAAGAGGATCGTTATTGTGTGAAATAGGAAGTCAGTGTGTTGAGACCCCCAAGGGGCTAACAGTGTCACGTGTGTAAAGTTTGGCCCAGGAGTTAGGAGCTTTGTGTTTTGGACCTGGATCTGGCATGAAGCTACAGCATGTCAGACTCTCTGATGTAATTCCAAACAGTGAGGCTTTTAGATAACTCTGCAACTCCATTTTTGAGGTCCCCTCATGTGTAAGGTCTTCTGGGAGACCTTCATTGTATTGCCTTTCAAGGAGCCCCTTTTGTATGGGGGAGGGGGAGAGAAGACAGATACCCAAGTCTCTGTTATGCCAGCTATTGCCCCCCAGTTCTCCTGAGGACTCCTGTGGGCCAGGCCCTTTTTCTGTTCTATAGATGTGGAAACTGAGGCTCAGAGACATTTACTTACTTGGTTAGGATCACACAGCGTATAAGCAGCACAATCAGATTTGAGCTCAACTGGCGTGACTCCAAAGATCTTGCTGCCACCTCTGTATGACTTTGCCTTGTCGGTGCTCTGCCTTGCTTGGCAGTACAGGGGCATGGGATGTGTGGTAGAACGAGACCTCTTTTGATTGGAGAATTGGGGAAATCTGTGTAAAAGAGGCAGGATTTAAAGAGGATAGGGTGAGTAAAAATAGGTAATAACGAAAAGGTGGAGATGTGTTCTTGGAAAGAGGAGTCTGGTTTGATTGAATGTGTAGTTCTTTGTGGGGATGGGATGGGGCAAAGTAGGAAAAGAGGCTGCAAAAGTAACTGGGACAAATTGTTAAGAGCAGTTAATACCAGGCTAAGTTACAGGAAGAACATTTTATATTTTATATAAAACTGTTGTTGAAGACATTTCATATTATGCTATTCATTATTCCTTAATATAAGTGACTGCAATAAATCTAAAAACTTACTGTTAGGAAAAAAAAAATCCCCCTCCTAGTGGAATGCCCTTTATTCTGCCTTTAATCGGTAAGGCAGGACTATGGAAACTTACGGTCTTTCCCTTCTTGCCCAGGCCACCAGGAAGCACGGGCCTAATTAGTGTCCAGTTGCAATAACTGTCTTATCTCTCTGATTCTTGGTAAAACATTTCTTCTTTTATTTCATCTGTTTTTCAGCCTTCTTGTTTTACTTGTCTTGGGTGTAAATTATTACTAAAATTACCCTAAATTCCTTTTGGAAGTAGATGGAACATACCCTTCTTGTACCACCACAGGGAAAGATAATAAAGGGCTGGAACAGGGCAGTGATGTGACCAAAGCTTGTTTCAAAATATTTTCATGGCATATTGATGAGCTGTTTGCAAGAGGCTGCTGGGAAGGGTATTTTATCTATTGGACAAGAGGTGGAATAAGTCAGACTTAGGAGCCCCAAGTGTCAGGAGGGGCCTGCCAGGTGTGTGTCTACCGTGAGGGTCTCTGCAGTCCTCCTTGTGCCTACCAAGTTCGAAGTTAGGTCCTGCACATTCTCAGACCCCCTTTTTTTAAACCACTTTTACAAGAGTCTCTGATTTGGTCATTTCCTAAGACCATCTGGACCAAGTTTTTGGTTTTCATTAGGAGAATGGGCTGAAGTTTGTATGTTAGTAATTCTCTATACCTCACTTTCTGGAGCACTTAAGGCAACACTCAGCAAAATGACTCTGCATAATGAGTAGTGTCAGCATTCCAGTCCAACAAAAAGGCTGTCTCATGGTCTGATGGCATTAAGGACTTCAGGCTTGGCAGTCTCATTTCTGAAGAACTAGAATGAAGTGTTTTTTTTGGTTTGTTTTTGGAATGGAGTGTCTTAACCATGGTGCTCTTGCCTTCCTCTGTGTGCCCAGGCATGGGCTCTGTATCTCTGCTAGTGGTCTTCGTGAAGACAGAGACAGCCCCGCCGACAGAGCTGTCACTCACTCTCTGTAGTACCTCACTCATCGCAGCTGCCTTGCTGTTGTGGAAATTCATGTTATGTTTAACTTGTCTAAGTGTTCATATCAACAGCCACAGCTAAAGCTCTAGGGCAGGAGTGGTATCTGACTGAGGCCAGGGATTGGTGAATAACCTGTTGAAAGTGTGTACAGAATTGTGTGTGTAATTCTCTGGAAAGGTCTTATCAGATTTTCAAAGGGAATGTATTCTTTCTTTAACATCTTATCCAAAAAGTAAACTACTACTCTGAAAAATGACAGTCTATGGATTTCTTCCTGACTTTTTTTTTTTTTTAGATGGAGTTTTGCTGTTGTTGCCCAGGCTGGAGTGCAATGGCACGATCTCGGCTCACTGCAACCTCTGCTTCCCGGGTTCAAGCGATTCTCCTGCCTCAGCCTCCCGAGTAGCTGCTAGGATTACAGGCATACGCTACCACGCCTGGCTAATTTAGTATTTTAGTAGAGATGGGGTTTTTCCACGTTGGTCAAGCTGGTCTCGAACTCCCGACCTCAGGTGATCCACCCGCTTTGGCCTCCCAAAGTGCTGCGATTACAGGCGTGAGCCACCACGCCCGGCCTCTGACATTCTTGAATATCCCTATCAACCCCTCTCACCCACCCAAAGCCTGCTGCTCAAAGCAGCTCTAAGCAGAAGAGATGGAGAAACATTCAGACTGGGTGGAGCATGGCCCAGGCTGTGCTGCTGCCCACTTCTGTCTAGATGGGCAGTTCTTGACGTCTCAGCCTGATGCTGCTGAGCGGCCACAGTCCTGACTGCATTCTGGCTCTTACCCTTCACTATAGTGCCAGCTACAGAGAGCAGCCATGCAGCATTTTTAAGTAGCCAAGGAAAGGCCCGTTCTCACAGCAGTACTTGGGGAATCTTCAGACTTGGTATTAGGAACCATAGCAATGAGACTTGTTACAAGCTTGCAAAACAAAATGGGATTTTTCTGTGTGGTCCAGCAAGAATCTAGACAGGAAGTCTGCTTGATTTTGTTTTGCCTTGCTGGCTTCATAAACCCACGTAGCAGAAGCACTTTGTGAATCAGAAATGGAAGCATTGTTCTCTGATACTGAGGAATGCCTTTCCTGAATGGCTACTGTGGGTGGGAATAGCTCTAAAGAAAAAAAATAAATCCTGAGACACAGACAGCAGCTCTTTATGTTCTATTCTGTTTGACGCACATTGAATACCTACTGTGTGCTGGTAGAATTCATGGTCCATCAAGGACATTACACAAGCAATAACGGCTGGATGAGACTCAGCAAGTGAGGACTGTGAGATCTCAGAAGAGAGCAATTAATTCATCTGGTGTGTGCATGTTCACGCGGGGGCGGTCTGGGGCTCTCACTGAGAGGAGGCAACGAGCTGAGTGTTAAAGGGAGGATGTCGCCTTCTGTATTCTCTTTTGACCCTTTCCATTATGTGAGCACGCATTTTTACCTTGTGGTGATTAGTATGCACATAATATTTTATCCTGCCTGTTTTCCACTTAGCATTCCTATACCGATTTCCACTTAGCGACTAGGCTGAAGTATTTATCATTTTAAAAAGCCACGTAGCATTTTTGCCTTATTGATGTACCCTCATTGCTTAACCATCTTCTCGTTTGTTGGGAGCAGCAGTGTTTTTCTCAATTATGCATCTTTGCAGAATCAGCTCTCCCCTTCCCCCTTACTTATTTCCTTAGGGGGCTATTGCCAGGTCAAAGTTATGAATGATTTTATGCCGTCTCCTACTGATTATTTTTTGTTAAGGAAATTTCAAACATATACAAAAGGAAAAAGACTACTATAATGAACCCCCACGTACTCATCATCAAGCTTCTACAATTATCAATTCATGGCAGTTTTGGTTCATTCATAGCCCCACACACTTTTATCCTGAATTATTTTTCAGTAAATCCCAGACATCATATAATTTCATCTATGAATACCTGAGTATGCATTTCTAAAAGATAAGGAATCTTTTTAAAAATATAGCTGGCTGCATGTGGTGGTTCATGCCTGTAATCCCAAGACTTTGGGAGGCCTGGTTAACATGGTGAACCCTGGCTCTACCATGAATACAAAAATTATCCAGGTGTGGTGGCACATGCCTGTAGTCCCTGCTACTCAGGAGGCTGAGGTGGGAGGATCGCTTGAGACTGGGAGGTTGAGGCTGCAGTGAGCCAAGATTGTGCCACTGCATTCCAGCCTGAGTGACTGAGTGAGATCCTGTCTCAAAAAAAAAAAAAAAAAGCATAGCTGACAGTTTATTATCATATCTAAAATAAATTAATCATAATCCTTAATATCATAAAATATCTAGTCATCCAACTGACAGTTTAAGATTCCCTAGTGTTTTCTGTGGCCATTCTCACGAGGTCAAATGTTTATTTGCTCCACCGTGTTCTTCAGGGAATGTTTCACTTGATGGATCACTTTGAGGTTGAGTTCTTTATCAAGAAAGGTCTGCATGGAGGTCCTGGCCTCAGAAAGAGATGGAGGGAAAGAGGAAGGGATAAAGAGAGGCCTCTCTCCACAGCCTGTGCAGCTGGCCTCATGTGGTTTGCGCCACACAGGGTGGTAGGTTCTCTCTGCCCATTACTCACGTGGTAAACCCAGCTGTGCTGCTTTATCCACATACCAGCTTGACTCGGTGCAACGTGCTGAAAATACTGTCAGGCCTGTCCCTTTGGACTCCACCCCCATTGAAGAATGCAGTATCATGCTGTTGGTTTTTTTAGTGCTAAAGAAACTGGATAGATACTATGTTTATTTTTCTACAGTAAAAATCCAAAAGGCTAGGAAAATGCCTATTCTCTATTGGATTTTGATCTTATTTGCAAGTTTCCCTTGGCAAGCTTTGTTTTGTATTATTCAAGGTGACCCAGTTAGAACTACTGTTTAAAGTCACATTGTCATTAATAAGTTACACAACCTGTGTGTGATAAGTCTTTTAGCCCTGACTATTGTATTAAGCAGGAATACATGCTTGTGTTGGGGCTCTTCTTCATATTTAAATATGGCTACATTTCTTTTTCTTTTTTTTTTTTTTGAGACAGAGTCCCTCTCTGTCGCCCAGGCTGGAGTACAGTGGTCATCCTCGCTCACTGCAACCTCTGCCTCCCAGGTTCAAGCGATTCTTGTGCCTTAACCCCCCGAGTAGCTGGGATTACAGGCGTGTGCTACCAGGCCCAGCAAATTTTTGTATATTTTGTAAAGATGGGGTTTCACCATGTTGGCTGGTCTTGAACTCCTGAGATCAAGCAGTTCGCCCACCTCAGCCTCCAAAAGTGCTGGGATTATAGGCATGAGCCACCGCACCAGGCCCAAATATGGTTACATTTAAATGTAACGTTCCCTGTTTGTTCTCACTGTTGATATTCCTGACCTTTCTATGTTGATGAATAGGAGTCATTTCCCAGATGATCTAGAACCCTATTATATTTGGCTTTGGAATGTGAATCACATGTGTACGTTTATGTCTGCATCTCCCCTTGTGCCAGTCCAGATTGGCTCTCAGTTTGGTCCTCCTTGACTAGCTGGGTACCCTGGGTACCTCCTTTGGGACAAGCAAGAGTTAGCAGGGAGGCCTGGTCAGAATATAATGCCTTTTATTTTTCAGAGATATTGGGGTTGCCAGGCTTTTATCCTTAGTCTGTATATTCAATAATGAGGCTTACTTGTATTTAGGCCAGACTTAAAGCTTGTACCTAGCTTTTTTTTTTTTTTTTCCCCAAGAGACAGTCTTACTCTGTCCCCCAGACTGGAATACAGTGGCATGATCATAACTCACTGCAGCCTGGACATCCTGTGCTCAGGTGATCCTCTCACCTCAGCCTCTGGAGTACCTGGGACTATAGACGTATGCCACGGAGCCCTGCTAATTTTAAAATTTTTGGTAGAGGAAAGGTCTTGCTGTGTTACCCAGCCTGGTCTTGAATTCCTAGGCTCAAGTGGTCTTCCTGCCTTGGCCTCCTAAAGTGCTGGGATTATGGGCATGAGGCACTACGACTAACCTATAGCCTATACCTAGCTTTTTTTTTTTTTTTTTTTTTTGAGACAGGGTCTCACTGTGTCACCCAGGCTGGAGTGCAGTGGCACCATCATAGCTTACTGCAGCCTCCATCTCCTGGGCTCAAGCAATCTTCCTACCTCAGCCTCCCAAGTAGCTGGGACTGTAGGCGTGCATTACTACATCTGGCTAATTTTTTTTTTTCTTTTTTTTGGTAGACATGAGATGAGGTCTCACTATGTTGCCCAGGCTGGTCTTGAACTCCTGAGCTCAAGAGATCCTCCCACCTCAGTGTGGCAAAGTGCTGGGATTAGAGGCATGAGCCATTGTGCCTGGGCTATACCTAGCTATTTTTGATGAAAGAATTAAATAACTCGCTTTTAGTTTTGGTTATTAGTTTGCTACTTTCTTTCTTAGTTTTTTGCAGTATAATATCCCCTTTTCTTCTTTTTATAACAGTAATAACAGAAAAAATTTTTTAAATTTGCCTTTAAGCCAAATACTTCAACACGCTGATTATTTTCACTTTTTCCCATTTATCTTCCAGGCGTTATCCATACGCATGTTTTTTAAAAAAAGCAATTTTGGGTCTTGTTTTTTTCTTACATCATTACAAAATGTTTCCATATGGTTTTAAGAATTATTACTTATAATGGCTGTATTAGGTTGTTCTTGCATTGCCATCAAGAAATACTTGAGACTAGGTAATTTATAAAAGAGGTTTATTTGGCTCGTAGTTTTGCAGACTGTATAGGAAGCATAGTACTGGCAGCTGCTTCTGGAGAGGCTTCAGGAAGCTTTTACTCATGGCAGAAGGGGAAGGGAGAGTAGGCACCTCACATGGTGAAAACAGGAACAAGAGACAGAGAGAAAGAGTGGAGGAGGAAGTGCCACACACTTTTAAATGACCAGATATTGCACGAGCTATCACAAAGACAGCACCAAGGCATGAAGGATCTGTCCACCAGGCCCCACCTCCAGCATTGGGAACTACAATTCAACATAAAATTTGGGTGGGGAGCCGGGCGCGGTGGCTCACGCCTGTAATCCCAGCACTTTGGGAGGCCGAGACAGGCGGATCACGAGGTCAGGAGATTGAGACCATCCTGGCTACACATGGTGAAACCCTGTCTCTTCAGTACAAAATTAGCCGGGCGCGGTGGCGGCGCTCAGGCCCAGCTACATGGGAGGCTGAGGCAGGAGAATGGCTGAACCCGAGGCAGAGTTTGCAGTGACCACTGCACTCCAGTTTGGACCAGAGTGACCTGTCAAAAAAAAAAAAAAAAAAAAAAAAAATTTTGGGTGGGGACAAATATCCAAACTATATCAATAGCTATATAATATTCAGTGGAATCAATATATTATATTTAATCATCTTTTTTATTTTATATTTGAAAAGTTTTAAGAATTTTATTTTATTTTTGAGGCAGGGTCTCACTCTGTCAGGCTGGAGTGCAGTGGTGTGATCACGGTTTGCTGCAGCCTCAGTCTCCCAGGCTGAAGCAATACTCCCATCTCAGTCTCCCAAATAGCTGGGACTACAGGCATGTGCCACCATGCCTGGCTAATTTTGTATTTTTTGTGGAGGCAAGGTTTATGTTGCTCAGGCTGGTCTCAAATTCCTGGGCTTAAGTGGTCCTCCTGCTTGAGCCTCCCAAAGTGCTAGGATTACAGGCTTGAGCCACTGCACCCAGCCAAGGATTTTAAATAATACTACATTGAACACATTCCTAGTAGCTTTTCTCCCATTTTTCAACAGCTTTATTGAGATATAATTCATATGCCATGCAATTCACTCATTTACAATGTACAAGTCAGTGGTTTTTAGTGTAGTCACGGAGTTTTTTTAAAAAAACGTTATATTTACAGAGTTGTTCAGCCATTACCACAATCAGTTTTAGAACATTTTTATCATTCTGTACCCATTAGCAATCACTCCCCATTTCCTCCAGCCCTTCCAACCCTAAGCAATCACTAATCTATTTTCTGTTTCTATAGATTTGCCTATTCTGGACATTTTATATAAATGGAATCATACAATATGTAGTCATTTCTATCTTTTTTTCCCTTTTTCTTGTGTGTGTGTGGTTTTTTTTGTTTGTTTTTTTGTTTTTTTGTTTTTTTTGAGACAGAGTCTTGCTCTGTTGCCCAGGCCGGAGTACAGTGGCACCATCTTGGCTCACTGCAACCTCTCCTCCTGGGTTCAAGCAATTATCCTGCCTCAGCCTCCCGAGTAGCTGGGATTACAGGTGCACACCATCATGCCTGGCTAATTTTTGTATTTTTTTAGTAGAGACAGGGTTTCACCATGTTGGCCAGGCTGGTCTCAAACTCCTGACCTCAGGCGATCTGCCTGCCTTGGCCTTCCAAAGTGCTGGGATTACAGGCGTGAACCACTGCACCTGGCCAGCACTGTGGCCTTAATGAGCACAACAGGTATGAGCCTTGGGAAACTTTTGGGAGTCTTTCTCCTGGCTTGGAATTTTGTAATCACTCTTTGAGGCCTTTTTATAGCCTTGTTCCTGGTGATGCCTGTGGTCCCTGGTTGGCCTCACAGGTTAGTTGGTGCCTGGCCAACAGATTGCAGCCTTGTCGTGGTCCTCTCTGCTCACACTCCAGGAGGGAGTTAAGGTGGCCACTTCACTTTTCCACCTGGAGGCTGCACTAAAAGCACTGGAGACAGTCACCCTCCCCTTCTGCTTCCCTGCTGGAATTCCGTCTTTCCTAAGATGCAGTCCACAGAATATACAAGTTAAGAATTGTGGTTCATGTTTATTGCGCCCACTATGTTCCAGGTTCTCTGTTTCGTGTCTTACATCACTAACTTATTTGATCTTACCACACCCTGTGAGGAGGTACAACTGTTTTGCCAGTTTTATGGATGAAATTCAGGGAGCGTGAGAAATGCGTCCCAGGTCAGAGAGAGCCAAGACTGACCCCCAGTCCCCAGATTCAAAGCCATGACCTTGACCAACATGCTGTCTTGTCTCCTTTTTTCACTGAGCAGTTGTGATAACCTGCCCCCTGCTTCCTGCCTGCAGTCTCTCCACTCCAGTACAGCCCCCATGCTGTTACCAGAGCGATCTGTCTCAGACATAAATATTCTTGTCACTCCTGTTGAAAAGCCCCATGTTGCCTCCTGTGGAAAGCCCAGACTCCTTAGAGAAAATGAAAGGACACTCCAGAGTTGGCCTCCTCTCACCGCTCCCCTTCACTGAGGCCCTGGCCCTGGGAGGCCGTTTGCACAGCCTATGATGTTCCTCTCTCTTCAAATTCCTGCTCTTTCATTGTACCAGGCCTGTTTCTTAGCTTTCACAGTCCCCTCTGCTCCCCTGTTCAGCCTCAGGTCTGTGCCTTGTGTCCTGGCTGTCTGTCTGCAGGTCTCTCCTGGGGAGCGCTTTGAGAGTAGGGGCTCCATTTTGCTTCTTTCCATCCCAGTCTGGCAGGGAGAGGCCTCACAGTTAAAGTTTTTAAATTGAGCTGGGAAGTCCCAAGGAGTGGCATTCATATCTCTGGGGTGTGTCTCTGTCATGGGGAGTAAGCTCAAAAAAGGGCTTGTGACAGCGCGGCACACTGTGAAATTCTCAGGCACACCTCCTCTCTTCTCTGAGAGTGCTGGTGGTGAATGGTGGGCATGAGGGCAAGGGGAACAGCCCCTGAGAGGTGCTCTGGGGAAGAATAAATTGGCAGCAAAGCAGACTGCACGAAAAGGCTGAGAGGAAGACAGGACAGGTGAATCCCAACCCCCCACACGCCTGCCCCCACTTTCCCTTTATCTGCTCTGCTTTAAGCAGACTGTAACCTGAGCACAAGGTCCCAGAGGACCTTTGATCCTCCCAGCCAACCCCAACTGTCTGATATTACTGCACAGTCTGCTAGGCTGGGACAGGCTGGCCACAGCCCCCTCTTCCCCAAGCCTGGCACCATCCTGGGGCCTGGCTGGCTCCTGCAGAGGCCCCTCCTCCCCCATGGCCAATTTCCATCCCAGCCCTAAATAGGCTTCTTCCCCCAGCTACTCTCACACACTGACTCACACGTAAGTTATTCCATTAAGTACAAAGAATGGAATACATCAAATACCAGTGGCTCTGCTTCTAGAGAGCACACCCCAAATGCATTTTAAATCTGTGGATCCCCCTCAAGGGAATTCCAGTTAAAAAAGAACTTGGGTCAGCAGCCTCGGGCCTGTGTGGCTAACAAGCTTCTGTTTTCTCTGTTGTTTGGCTGGCCTGAAGGGTTCCTTTGTTTGGGAAGTGGGAGGATGTGGTGCCCTAATGAGGCCAGGGTGTGGAATTGGGGCTCACACAGAGCTGTCCTTTAGAACTGAGCTCTCCAGACAGGAGAATAAGTTCGGGAGTTTGTGAGTTTGTTGGTCTTTAAAGAAAACAGAAGGTTTCAAAACAAGGAAAACAAAATGCAGTGTGGTATTCTGGATCAGATCATGAGCAGAAAAAGGACATTAGTGGAAAAACTGGAGAAATCCAAATAACATCTGGAGTTCAGTTAATAGTACTATATCAATGTTAACTTTTTCGTTTTGGCCTGTGTACAATGGTTATGTAAGATGTGAACTGCCAGGCATGGTGGCTCACGCCTGTAATCCCAGCACTTTGGGAGGCCAAGGCAGGTGGATCACCTCAGGTCAGGAGTTTGAGACCAGCCTGGCCAAACTTGGTGAAACCCCCGTCTCTACTAAAAAGACAAAAATTAGCTGGGCGTGGTGGCAGGCGCCTGTAATCCCAGCTACTCAGGAGGCTGAGGCAGGAGAATTGCTTGAACCCAGGAGGCGGAGGTTGCAGTAAGCTGGGGTCGCACCACTGTACTCCAGCCTGGACGATAGGGTGATACTCCATCTCAAAAAAAAAAAAAGCCGGGCGCAGTGGCTTACTCCTGTAATCCCAACAGTTTGGGAGGCCAAGGCGGGTGGATCACGAGGTCAGGAGTTCAAGACAAGCCGGGCCAACATTGTGAAACCCCGTCTCTACTAAAAATGCTAAAATTAGCCGGTGTGGTGGCAGACACCTGTAGTCCCAGCTACTTGGGAGACTGAGGCTACAGAATTGCTTGAACCCGGGAGGCAGAGGTTGTGGTGAGCTGAGATTGCGCCACTGCACTCCAGTCTGGGAAACAGAGCGAGACTCCATCTAAAAAAAAAAAAAAAAAAAAGTGAACATTAGCGGAAACGGCAAGAAGAGCAAGTGGGAACTCTGTTCTATCTTTGCAACTCTTCAGTAAATCTAAAATTATTTCAAAATAAAAGATGTATTAATTTAAAAAAAGAAGAACAAGAGAATAAAGTGACCCAGCATCTAATTTAACTTGACACTTTCACCAGCACTCTTCTTTACACTTCTTAGCCCAGGGTCTTTAGCCTTCACCTAAAAATCAGGAGGGTGGGCTGCATCCAACACTCTGGACCATGTATTGTGGAGGCCAGCGTCTTCTTTGCCCAGTGACCCTCTACCTGAGGATGGATCAGGGTCCAAGGCCAGGCTTACCAGGAAGACCTGGGTCATGTGGTTGGCAGTATTGCTACCTCCTGTCTGCACACTGTGAGGCTAGTCACCCCACTAGGCTTCATTTTCTTCCTATTAGAGAGAGAACTTGCTTGGGGGGGTGGGGGGTGGGATGGTAGGGTTAAATGACGTAATGTCTGTCAAGAACCTGGCTCAAACCAAATAAGCAGGGGTTTTCATTCTCTCTTCTGTTTCTCCGTTTTTTTGGTGAGAGGACTGACAGCCATTTCCTTGAAGACTTGAGACCAGTGGTTCAGTGGTCGCTTTGAGAGCAAGAAACTGCCCATAAGGAGCTTGCAACAACACCGTGGCCCCTCCTCCCTCATGCCCCACTTCCTGGGGTCCAGGAAATGTGGACTTATGGGGAATCTGTTTACTAGATGGTCTCTAAGACCTCTTGGAGTTTTAACATTTGGATTCTTAAGGAAATTGTGGTGTGGCTGCTCCTTTACCCTGCAGATGGGGCAACCCAAGTTTGGGGGCTTCCTTCTGGAAGCATGGAGGTCTTCCTGGCTCAGTAACCCAGAAATCCAAAAAGCTAGAGCTCCCAGGATATTGAATCTGATGGGTGTAGCTTGTGGATGACTGTTTACCTGTAGGTGGCAGTGGTGACACGGGAATGGGAGAGGAGGGGGTTGCAAGGGGAGGGCACTGGCAGAGCTCCTTTCAGAAGAGCTGTAGTAAGGATAGAAGTAACAGCAAGGAAAGGTACTCTGTATTAGAGGCTCTGTCAGGTGTTTTCTGTATTATTTAGTCTCCTCTAATGGCCACTGTGTGAGAGAGTGCTATTATTGCAGCATTTTACAGCAGTCCAAAAGGCTTGGAGAGGTCAGGTTATTGCCTGTAGTCACACAGTAATTGGCGGAACTAGAACTCACCAGAATCTGAGTTCACGCTCCCTGTTCCTAGACTCCGTTAGGATGCATATTTCTCCTACTTCTAAGTCTGAAGAGAGAACCGGGGACAGCTGGGAACCCAGCTCTCATCTCACCAAACTGCCCAGTGCCTGTCACCCGGTGGCCTCGAAAGGATTTACAGTCATCATTTTACTTCTAAAGGGCCCTCATCAGCATAAGGTCAGGCCTTCTCGACATGAAGATGTCCTGCCTCCAAGCAGCTTCCAGTTCAGGTTGGGGGCCAAGAAGGTACTTATGACTCATTAAGCCGGTAAGATTTGAAAAAGTTCTCAGGACATTAGAATAGTGTTGAAGGCTCAGTCCTTGTGTGGACTGTACCATCAGGTGCTGGAGCCCATCAGAGGGCCTCTCTTGTGGGCAGCAGCAAAGAAGGCTCTGGAGAGGACGTTGGATGGGAGCTAGATATGGGCAGATAGGCTGGAGAGAAGGCTTTCCAGACTGGAGAAGTCTGAGGTGACTTTCTTAGGGCTTGCAAAGACCTGCGGATCCTGATATGGTTCCTGTTTTTACCCTCTTGCAATTTTTTATGGAATAAGGACTCAAATGGGTCTTCTCTTCAGCTTTGTTTGCTCTCATGGTGTATGGCTGTGTTTTGTAAAAATATATATAGGCGCAACAATGCTACCTTTCACCACTTCTATTCAACATGGTATTGGAAATTGTAGCCAGAGCAGTTAGGGAAGAAAAAGAAATAAAAGGCCTCTAAATGGGAAAGGAAGGAATAACATTATCTCTGTTCCCTGATGACATGACTTTACATGTAGAAAACCTTGACGACAACACACACACACACACACACACACACATACACACACACACACAACTCCTAGAGCAAATATCATAAATTTACCAAAGCTGCAGGATACAAAATCAACATTCAAAAATCAGTTGTGTTTCTTTTATACACATTAACAATGAACAGTCTGAAAAGAAAATTAAGAAAACAATTCCATTTACACTAGCCTCTAAAAGAATAAAATACCTAGGAATTAACCAAGGCAGCAAAAAAGTGTGCACTGAAAACTATAAAACATTACTGAAGGAAATTAAAGAAGACATAAATATATGGAAAAACATCCTGGCCGGGCGTGGTGGCTCAAGCCTGTAATCCCGGCACTTTGGGAGGCCAAGACAGGCCGATCATGAGGTCAGGAGATCGAGACCATCCTGGCTAACACGGTGAAACCCCGTCTCTACTAAAAATACAAAAAATTAGCCAGGCGAGGTGGCAGGCACCTGTAGTCCCAGCTACTCAGGAGGCTGAGGCAGGAGAATGGTGTAAACCCGGGAGGCGGAGCTTGCAGTAAGCTGAGATCCGGCCACTGCACTCCAGCCTGGGTGACAGAGTGAGACTCCGTCTCAAAAACAAACAAACAAACAAAAAAAAACAATCCTGTGTTCACAGATGGGAAGACAGTTTTTTTTTAAGGCAGTCTCATTCTGTTGCCCAGGTTGGAGTACAGTGGCACAATTACGACTCACTGCAGCCTTGACCTCCCGGGCTCAAGTGATTGTCCCACCTTAGCCTCCTGAGTAGATGAAATGACAGGCGCGAGCCACCACTCCTGGTTAATTTTTAAATTTTTTGTAGAGACAGGGTCTCCTTATGTTGCCCAGGCTATTCATAAACTCCTGAGCTCAAGCAGTCTTCCCACCTTGGCCTCCCAAAGTGAAGGGATTTACAGGCATGAGCTACCATGCCTAGCCTGGGAAGCTGATATTTTTAAGATGACAGTACTTCCCAAAGTGATCTACAGATGTAATGAAATCCCAGTTAAAATTGCAGTGAAGCCGGGCATGGTGGCATGCACATGTATTCCCAGCTACTTGGAAGGCTAAGATGGGAGATTTGCTTGAGCCCAGGAGTTTGACTCCAGAATGGGCAACATAGCAAGACCCTGTCTCTGAAAAAAAAAGAAAAAAAAAGGCCAATGGCATTTTTTTCAGAAATAGAAAATCCATCCTAAAATTCACATGAAATCTCAAGGGACCCCAAATAGCCAAACCTTTATTTATTTTAATTTTTTAAATAATAATAATTTTTTTTTTTTGAGATGGAGTCTCGCTCTGTCGCCCAGGCTGGAGTGCAGTGACGTGATTTTGGCTCATTTTGCAACCTCTGCCTCCCAGGTTCGAGTGATTCTCTTGGCTCAGCCTCCTAAGCACCTGGGACAACAGGTGTGCGCCACCACACCCAGCTCTTTTTTTTTTTTTTTTCTTTTTTTAGACGGAGTCTCGCTTTGTCGCCCAGGCTGGAGTACAGTGGCGCGATCTCGGCTCACTGCAACCTCCGCCTGCTGGGTTCTAGCAACTCTCCTGTCTCAGCCTCCCGAGTAGCTGAGACTACAGGTGTGTGCCACTACGCCCAGCTAATTTTTATATTTTTAGTAGAGATGGGGTTTTACCATGTTGGTTGGCCAGGCAGGTCTCCATCTCTTTACCTCATGATCCACCCACTTCAGCCTCCCAAAATGCTGGGATTACAGGTGTGAGCCACCGCACCTGGCTAATTTTTGTATTTTTAGTAGAGACAGGGTTTCACTGTGTTGACCAGACTGGTCTCAAACTCCTGACCTCATGTGATCCCCCCACCTCGGCCTCACCAGGTGTTGGGATTACAGGTGTGAGCCACCGTACCTGGCCTTAAACAACCTTTAAAAAGAACAAAGTTGGAGGACTCACACTTCCTGATTTCAAAACTTACTTCAAAACTATAATAATCACAACATTGTGGTATTGGAATAAGGAAAGACATATGGACCAATGGAATAAAGTAGAGAACTCAGAAATAAACTCTCCCATATATGGTCAATTGATTTTCAACAAGGGTGCCAAAACTATTTAGAGGGGAAAGGACAGTCTTTCCACAAATGGTGCTTAGAAAACTGAATATCCACATGCAAAAGAATGAAGTTGGACCCTTATCTTATACCATATGCAAAAATGAACTCCAAACAGACCAAAGACCTACACATAAGAGGGAAGGGAAAACTATAAAAATCTTAAAATAGGCCGGGCGTAGTGGTTCACACCTGTAATCCTAGCACTTTGGGAGGCCAAGGCGGGCAGATCACGAGGTCAGAAGATCGAGACCATCCTGGCTAACACAGTGAAACCCCGTCTCTACTAAAAATACAAAAAATTAGCCTGACGTGGTAGCGGGTGCCTGCCGTCTCAGCTACTCAGGAGGCTGAGGCAGGAGAATGGCGTGAACCTGGGAGGCGGAACTTGCAGTGAGCCAAGATTGTGCCACTGCACTCCAGTCTGGGTAACAGAGCAAAACTCCATCTCAAAAAAAAAATCTTAAAACAAAAAGTGGAAATCATGACATTGGATTTAGCAAAGATTTCTGAAACATGACATCAAAACCACTGGCAACAAAAGAAAAACTAGATAAATGGGACAATCCGAATTTAAAACTTTTGTGCATTAAAGGATACTATCAAGAGAGCAAAAAGACAACAATAAAATAGGAAGGATTAATATTCAGAATATGTAAAGAACTCTTACAGCTTAACAACCAGAAGAAAAAAAAAACTACTCAGTTTAAAAATGGGACCAGGCATTGTGCCTCATGCCTGTAATCCTAGCACTTTGGGGGGTCAAGGCAAGAGGATCATTTGAGGCCAGGAGTTCAAGACCAGCCTGGGTAACATAGCAAGACCCCATCTCTGCATAAATTTTTTTAAAAAAATTAGCTAGGTGCGGTGGTGCATGCCTAAAGTCCCAGCTACTTGGGAGGCTGAGGTGGGAGGATTGCTTGAGACCAGGACTTCGAGATTGCAGTGAGCTATGATGCTGTTATTGGGCCACTGCACTCCATTCTAGGTGACAAAGTGAGATCCTGTCTCTTAAAAAAAGGGGTGAGGGGGGCAAAAAAAATTGAATAGATATGTCTCCAAAGAAGATATACCATGGCCAAAAAGCACATGAAAAAATGCTCAACATCAGTAGTCATTAGAGAAATACAAGACAAAACCACGGTGGGATAGCACTTCACACCTGGTAAGCTAGGATCCCATCATTGAATTGGTGGTACCAGTATTTGATCCTAGTTCTGTCTCTAAAGACTGGGCATTTGCATGATATAGTCTCACCTGCTAGCAAAGGCTGAGTTTGGATCTGAAGTTAGTATCTTGGAGGAATTCTGAAACTGCCCCATCCTAACTCTCAATTCGTGAAAGGATACCATCACTACTATTTTAATAAAAGTTTCGTACAATCCACGCTTCTGCTCATACTCGGATAATACCATAGAAGACCTCTGTACAGGCTGGAAGTATCCTTGTTTTACTGGATGCAGTTATGGTGAAGTGACACTTGTTTTTTACGTAACATACTAGATAGAACTCACACATCCAAACAAAAGCTATACTTTACAAGCAGTGACAGCACACTCCAAAAATATAGCTGTTGCTCAAAACATTTGTGCAGCAGTCTTCTGTCTGCATTAAAAAGCCTCATTGTTTTATTTACTGCTCTTTTTAAATTTTTTTTTTTTACCTGAAAAAGATATATCCCTAACCTTTTCTCTTTATTCATTACACTTGGCACTCAAAGACTTTTGACCACCCAGGTGCCTCCAAGCCCCTGCTCTGAGAAAGCAACCCCACCTGCAAATAGTAAGAATCTGACTTCAGATGAATGCAATACACAGGCAGAGGACTGGGCAGGGGCTTGGAGGCTCTTGAGATTTGGAGAAATCTAACCAAAGTCAGTCCTCAGATAGCACCAGGCTGGCAGATACCGAAGCAGTATTTGATAATTGTCTACAAGGTGGGGAAAGTGGAGGAGGAGAGGAAGGGATGAGAATGCATGTTAGCAATGGTTAAGAGCCAGATAGGCCCCAGAGATGCCCTACCCCCTCCCTGCCCTTTTCATGCATGTGGAAAAGAGAGTAAAAGTCATAAAGCCAGCAAGGAGCAGACCTGGGCCTATCAGGGAAATCAGAGCCCTCTGAGGGAGGGCAGGCAGGGCTGGGAAGAATGTGGGTGGTGGTAGGCACCATCCGTTTAGTCTAGAGAAGAAAAGACTGAGGGCAGAGGCTCCAGGAAGGTTAAGGGGGAGGACACAATGTAGCCACTGAGACAGCAGTGTCCTCTGTCACCCTATGGCTTATCCAGAGGCAGAATGAGCCCCAGGTGTGCTGGGAGCCTGCAGCGGTGAAATGGTGCCTGCCTCCTGCCCCTGCTCTTCCTGCAGCTGTCTCTGAACACCCCTCCTCTTCAAGGTGTCCACTCCCAGAAGAATGACTCACCACCTGGGTCACACACAGTAGGGGCATGTCTGCAGCCATAAATCCAGCAGCCTCCTCAGGAGGAGACTTACCCTGATGGAAGCAGCTCTGCCTGCAGGCCTGGGCTTGCTGCTCTTTTGAGCCAGGAATGGGAGAGGACAGCTGGCCAGGGGGTAGTCGTCTCTCCCCTTCACAGAACTCAAGCTGTGGCACAGACTCTCATGGAGAAGAAAGTACGGAGATTGCACTTTGGTAGGGCCACAAGGGATACAGTCTTGGGAGGCTTAATAGAGGAAATATTAAATCAATGAAACCTCATTTCCAAGTTCGGTTTAGCAGCAGAATCCATTAACCTTATATTCACCCTCTCCTTTCCTCTTATGATACTGGGGAAGGGTTCAAAGGCATGATAACTTATCCTCAGGGTCAGCGCATTCTATTCAATTACTGGGATGCGAGTTTTCAAGCTGAAACATATATACTCATTTTGATTATAAAGAACCAACCCAAAAAGAATGCTTCTTTTCATTTTGCAGAAAATGCCACACAAACACAACCATGGGTATTTAGCTCTACTGAAACAGATGAGGGAAGTAAGGCTGACAGAGGAGCTCAAATCAGTTCTGATTTTTCTCTTCATAAAATAATTTCCAGCTAATCAAGAGCAAAGTTGGATGTGATTGCCTCTGGAACTAAGGCCACTCAATGTGGGCTCCCTCACTCAGTCCTGTCCCCAGGCCAGAGGAAAGCAAAGTTCAGTCTCATTTATTTTGTCACCTAAATCATCAAAACCTAAAATAAAACCTGGTGCAACAGCAGAAACAGAGTGCTCTAGGGAGCAGTGGGGCAAGTCGTTCCCACCAGCCAGCCCTCTGGACGGATAATTGTGAAGTGCTGACCTCTCTGGTGATGTGCTAATGGCCAAGGACTGGGCTGGGAAAGAGGCTGGGTAGGGCGGGCCAGGCTGGGCTGGACTGGACAGGGCAGGGCAGGCCTGAGCTCGGGTAATCAGATACAGCTCCCATTAAATCTTCAGTGCGAGAGCAGCATAGCATCCTGATGCCGTTGCCATGGCATTTTCTCTTGCCTGGGGTAGGACCCAGGCCAGGATGCCCTGAAGCCTTGACGCTGACAGCAGTGATAGTGCTGGCTCTGAGCATGGTTTTCTGCCCACCCACCCTCGCATGCTCTCTGAAACCCAAGGCAGCCCTGTTTGGAGGAGCCTCGCAATCCAGCGGCTTGGCTTTTTGGCTGCCGCTTTCTGCACTTTGATGTTAAATATAGTGACTTCAGAAGCAGCCAACACCAGAAGGCAAAAGAGGACTGGTTTTAGCATTTTGCATTCAGCAACATCCTTTCCGTGAGAGTGGAGGAGAAAACAGCCAAATGATCTACCTCCCCAACCATCAAGAGTGTTGGGGGCTGGGCACAGTGGCTCGTGCCTGTAATCCCAACACTTTGGGAGACTGAGGCTGGTGAATCACCTGAGGTCAGGAGTTCGAGACCAGTCTGGCCAACATGCCGAAACCCATCTCTACTAAAAATACAAAAATTAGTGAAGCATGGTGGCACATGCCTGTAATCCCAGCTACTGAGGAGGCTGAGACAGGAG
The DNA here is from genome assembly GCF_008728515.1 of Papio anubis. NCBI lineage: Eukaryota > Metazoa > Chordata > Mammalia > Primates > Cercopithecidae > Papio > Papio anubis. Next base: position 17,148,633 of record NC_044992.1, on the reverse strand, counting down.
AATTGCTTGAACCCAGGAAGCAAACGTTGCAGTGAGCTGAGATCATGCCACTGCACTCCAGCCTGCGCAATGGAGCGAGACTCTGTCTCAAATAATAATAATAGTCATCATCATCATCATCATCATCATCCCTGAATCCCACCCCATACCATTCAAAGTAGAACCTCTGGGGCATGAGGCTCAGGTATTGGTGTGCTCTAGAAGCTCCCCAGGTGGTTCTCATGTGCAGCCAGGGCTGAAATCCACAGCGTAGAGGAAGGGATGCGAATGCGGTCATTCATCTGATGTAAATGCATTGCACTGCTGCCAAGTGCTGGGCACTTGGACCCAGTGGAAGGCAAGACACACCTAGTCCCTGCCCTCCCGGAGCTCACAGCCCAGAGGGGTAAGGGAGTCAAGTGACCCTGGCTCTGGTCCTGGCTCTACCACTGGGGATCCTGAGCTCCGGGACCTTTCCCTTTGCTTCTGCAGGCCCCAGGTTTCCTGTCAAAGGAGACTGCAGACCCAAATGATCTCTGATCCCCACCCTGCTACTCCCTTACGCAGCAGTCCATTGACCTGTGTGTAATTTTTCTGTCTTTTTTGGTGGTGGTTTTTAAAATATATGTAACATTAAATTTATCATTTTAACCATTAAACAAAAAGTATTTTAAGAGACAGAGTCTTACTCTGTCGCCCAGGCTGGAATGCAGTGGCTCAGTCATATCTCACTGCAGCCTGAAACTCCTGGACTTAAGCAATCTTCCTGCCTCAGCCTCATTAGTAGTTAGGACCACAGGTACAAGCCAGTATACCCAGCTAATTTTTAAATTTTTCGTAGAAACAATGTCTTGCTGTGTTGCCCAGGCTGTTCTCAAACCCTGGATTCAAGTAGCCCTCCTGCCTCAGCCTCCCAAAGTTCTGAGATTACAGGTGTGAGCCGTCTTGCCTGGCCCATTTTAACCATTTTAAAGTGTACAGTTCAGTGGCATTAGGTATGTTCACATTGTGTGCAACCATCCACACCCATGTCCAGAACTCTTTCATTTTCCCCAAACTGAAATTCTGTGTTCATTAAACAATAACTCCCCATTCCCCCGCACCCCCCAACAGCCTCTGACAACCACCATTCTGCTTTCTGTCTTTAAATTTGACTATTTTAGGTACCTGATGTAAGTGGAATCATCTCGTGTTTGTCTTGGTGAATGGCTTATTTCACTTAGCACAAGGCCTTCAAGGTTCAGCCATATTGTGCATGCAATAGGATTTCCTTCCTTTTTTATGGCTGAATAATATTCCATTTTACGTATATCCATTTGGGTTATCCATTCATTAGTTGATGGACACAGGCTGTTTACAAATCTTTTGACTGTTGTGACTATTGCTGCTATGAACATGACTCTGCAAATATCTCCTCAAGGCCCTGCTTTCAGTTCTTTTGGGTATATACTCAGAAGTGAAATTGCTAGATCATAGGGTAATTCTGTGTTTTGTTTGTTTGTTTGTTTTGTTTTTGAGATGGAGTCTCGCTCTGTCGCCCAGGCTGGAGTGCAGTGGTGCGATCTCGGCTCACTGCAAGCTCCGCCTCCCAGGTTCATGCCATTCTCCTGCCTCAGCCTCCTGAGTAGCTGGGACTACAGGTGCCCGCCACCAAGCCCGGCTAACTTTTTATACTTTTTTTAGTAGAGACTAGGTTTCACCATGTTAGCCAGGATGGTCTCGATCTTCTGACCTGGTGATCCATCCGTCTCGGTCTCCCAAAGTGCTGGGATTACAGGCATGAGCCACTGCACCTTGCTGGGTAATTCTATGTTTTAACTACCATCCTGTTTTCCATAGCAGCTGTACCATTTTACATTCCCATCAAAAGTGTAAAAGGGTTCCAATTTGTCTATATCCTTGCCAACACTTGTTTATTTTCTACTTTTTTGATAGGAGCCATCCTAATGGGTGTGAGGTGATGTTTCATTGTGGTTTTGACTTGCACTTCCCTAATGCTTAGTGATGTCGAACCTCTTTTCATATACCTGTTAGCCATTGGTATATCTTCTTTGGAGAAATATCATTCAAGTCCTTTCCCATTTTTTAATTGCATAGTTTGGGGTTTTTTGTTGTTAAGTTATAGGAGTTACTTACATCTTCTGGATATTAACCCCTTATCATATATATAATTTTGCAAATATTTTCTTCCTCTGCAGGTTGCCTTTTCACTTTGTTGTGTCCTTTGATGCCTAGAAGTTTTTATTTTGATGTAGTTCAAAATGTTTCTTTTGTTGCCTCTGCTTTTGGTGTCATATCCGTGAGATGATTGCCGAATCTAGTGTCACGAAGCTTTTTCACTATGTTTTCTTTTAGGTGTTTTTTAGTTTGAGCTCTTACATTTATGTCTTTGATCCATTTGGAGTAAATTTTTGTATATGTTATAAGATAAAGGGTCCAAGTTCATTCTTTTGCATGTGGCAATCCAATTTTCACAGCACCATTTGTTGAAAATACTGTCCTTTCCTCACTGAATGGTCAGAAAGTCATTTTGTGGATGAGATAAAATAATGTACATGAAGCACCCAACACCATGCCTACAGTGGCTTAATAACTGATGGTCCTTTCTTTCTCCCCCTTATCTGAAATGTAGTTTTTAACTACAGCAATTGATTTTTTTTTTTTTTTTTTTTTTTTTTGAGACGGAGTCTCACGCTGTCGCCCAGGTTGGAGTGCAGTGGCGCGATCTCGGCTCACTGCAAGCTCCGCCTCCTGGGTTCACGCCATTCTCCTGCCTCAGCCTCCTGAGTAGCTGGGACTACAGGCGCCCACCACCGCGCCCGGCTAATTTTTTGTATTTTTAGTAGAGACGGGGTTTCACTGTGGTCTCGATCTCCTGACCTTGTGATCCGCCCGCCTCGGCCTCCTAAAGTGCTGGGATTACAGGCGTGAGCCACCGCGCCCGGCCAACAATTGATTTTTAATAATCCCAATAGCAAATACCTGTATAGCACTGTGTGCCAGGCTCTGTTCTAAGTGTTTCATGTATATCAACCCATTTAATTTTCATAACATATATCAGGTAAGTACTGTTGTTTTCACTAGCTTTGGCACCTAGAAGTTAAGTAACTTACCCAAGACCACACAACTAGTAAGCAGTAGAGCCTGTATTTGAACCTAGTTTGGTAGGTAGTTTGGCTCCAGACTCTGTGGGTTCATAAACCTAATATCCTCATGTTTGGGGTGATTTTTGATGGCTTAGGCCTGTCATAAGCTTTTCAGTCTAGAGTTTGGTGAATGAAGAACCTAGTTATAAACTCCAGCCTTCAGGCCAGGACCTTTCCCGGGTGTTCTCTTGTGATAATAGCACCCCTAGAATGGCTCTGTCGGCTCAGCCCATCTGCTTGGGATGAGAATGTGGTGGTTCTGGTCTCTTCCCATTTCCTGCCAAGGCCCACTTATTCCAGGAGAAATGTAAACCCATTTTCTCTCTGATTTCACAGAAAAGGCAACAGATGGCTCCCTGCAAAGTGAGGATTGGACATTGAATATGGAGATCTGTGACATCATCAATGAGACGGAGGAAGGGTACGTGTGCCCCCCTCTCCTGGGAAGCCTCTCTCAGCTTTTAGGGGCCACTCAAAGCTTGTCAGGGCCTGAGGGTGGCAGATTTTATTTTTTGTTTTGTGTTCTAGTCTGTTTGGTTTGGCATTGAATAAGCTGACACTCTGAATTATCTGTCCTTTTTGTCTTCATCCCTCCCCCACTTGCCCAGTAGCAGTGCTGGAGGTAGAACAGAGACACCTCTTTTAATCACCTGCTTTTAATCACAAGTAGAAATGAAGCTGCTTGATTACTTGGTTCCCAGTGGCCATTAGTCTCTGCAGCCCAAGTGTCACCTCTTCCCTCCCCTCCTTCCTGGCCTCTGCCTCTCCTTCACAGCCTATCTCTGGTTTGCCAGGAGTCAGAGAGCACCACAGTGTCCATGGAGGGAGGTCCAGGGCATGGAGCAGACACAGCCGGGAGTGGGAAAGCAGCATGAGTGGACTTAGGCCACGTTGCCCCTCCTGCATTCCTGCACTGCTGGATCCGTTCCTGTTGTTATTTCCTGTATCCTCTTCTTTTGTTTTATAGCTGCACTCAATTTGTACTTCCTCCAAATTGGTCTGTATTTAGCCCTCTGTCCATACCACTAACGCTTACTTTACTGTAGCCATGCCCTCTTAAACCATTTTCAGAGTGGCAAGGAGAGCAGTTGGGACTCAGGCATCCCTGGGCTGGCATCGCAGCACTGTCACTCTAGCCTTGCCATGTGTGAACTGGGGACCAGCCTCTCAAGCTTGGTCCTGTTTTCATGCAGCAAATATTTCTCAAATGACTACCTTGTGCCAGGCCTATTGTAAATACTGAGGACACAGCAGTGAACAAGATAGATTCCTTCCCCTTGGGGAGCTACCATTCTAGAGTAGTAGGGAGGCAGGCCATAAACAAGATAATTAAACATATAACCTGGTCAGATGAGGACAAGACTGTGGAAGGGAGATGGAGAGAGAGGAGGCTAGGAATTAGCAATTTTAAATAGAGTGATCAAGAAAAGTCTTGACTGGGTTGGGTGGCTCACATCTGTAATCCTAGCACTTTGGGAGGCCAAGGTGGGCTAGTCGCTTGAGCCTAGGAATTCGAGACCAGCCTGGGGAACACGATTGAATCTTGTATTTACAAAAAATATAAAAGTTAGCCAGGCCTGGTGGTGCATACCTGTAGTCCCAGCTACTTGGGAGGCTGAGGTGGGAGGATCACTTGAGCCCAGGAGGTCGAGGCTGCAGTGAGCCATGAGCATGCCACTGCACTCCAGTTTTGGTGACAGAGAAAAACCCTGTCTCAAAAAGAAAAGACAAAACAACAGAAAAGTCTCATTTAGAAGGTGATATTGAACAAAGACTTAAAGGAGATGAGGGTGTAGGGGGTGAGGATTATACAAGGGAAGAACTGTCAAGGCTCATGGAACAGCAAACCCAGAAGTCCTGGGACAGGGGGTGTCTGATGTGTTTGAGAAATAGCAAGGTGGCTAATGGGCCCGGAGTGGAGTGGTCAAAGAAGAGGGTACCTGGAGAAGAAGTTAGTGACATATTGGGGATCCAGATAATGCAGGGCCATGTAGAACCACAGCGACTCTGGCTTCAACCTTTTTGGAGATTCAAGCAGAGGAGTGGTATGGTCCCACTCTTGTTGGAAAGAGGTCAATCTATTTGTTCAGAGTGGTCTGGCTGGGGGCAGACCAAGGACAGATGCAGAAAACCCAGAGACGGCCTGGCATAGTGGCATGCACCTGTAATCCCAGCACTGTACGAGGCTGAGGCAGGAAGATTGCTTACACCTAGGAGTTCAAGGCTGTGATGAACTAGGATGGTGTCACTGCATTCTAGTCTGGGGGACAGAGTAAGACTCTGTCTCTAAAAAGAAAAAGAAAAGAAGAAAGAAAACTCAGTGAGGAGGTTATCACAGTAATACTGGTGTGAGATGATGGTTAGAAGTAATGGGATTCTGAATGTGTTAGAAGGTAGAACCAATGAAATTGGCAGACATGGGAAAGGAATGAAGAGTCAAGGGAAATTGCAAGGTTCAGGGCCTGAACAGCCATGGGATGGAGCTGCTGTTTCCTGAGGTGGAACAGGCTGGGGAGCAGAGATCAGGAGTAGATCTGTGCTGCCAGCCAAGCTCCTGGAAGATGTGACAGGGAACTGCACAGGGAACTTGAGTTGGGGGCAGTGGCCTGCACTGGATGAAAACGTGGGAGTCTTTGGTGAAAGGTGGCATATTTTCACCAGCTAAATATAGGTGATCAACTTGGTACCTGGCACACAGATGTGACTCACAAATAGTTGTTAGGGACTACACATCTCTAATCCCATCATCACTGGGCTCAGAGTGGCTACCTTCCTCACGTCCTCCTCACACACCACTCATTCACTTGTTTGTCCAGTCATCCGGCCATGTTTACTGACCCCCAGCGGTGGAGGTATAGCAGCTGCAGGATGCCAAGGTGAACGTTCCAGCCTGCCCTTGAAGGCTCACCTGGAGGGACTGGGAAGGGCTGTGGCCAAGGCCTGTCCCTGATACCATGGTCCCAGAGGGAAAGGTGGGTACAAATGCCTCGTGGAGGGACTGTCTTCCAGGATGGCAGGAGAAATGTGTCCTGTAGCCAAGGGTGACGTCAAAAGGGCCAGTGTGTCAAGGGATGCAAGTGGTCTAGGGTAGACAGGGTGATGTTGGGGGAGTAGGAGGGTCTGGAATCCAGCTGGAAAGGTAGTCAGGGTCAGGTGCCGCATTCTCTGGTGTCTGCGCTTTACCCTAGAGGTGGACCTCTGCTTCGGCCCCTTCCCTCCTGTCCTTTCCTGCTGCTGAACCAGCAAGTTGATCCCTTGCTAACAAGCCTTCAGGGCCTTCACAGACACTTAGGGTAAAAACCCTAACCAATACCCTCCTGAGGAGCCCCAGACCCCTCGGCAGCTCCGCTTTGAGCTCTTCAACCCTGCTGATCTTTCAGCTCCTTGAATTTTCCACATTCCTGGGCGCAGCTTGAAATTCTCTACAGATTTGAGCAATATACAAATACGTTGGCAACTCTTATCTTCCAGTGAATTGCTCAAATATCTCTATGGCTTGAGGGCAGGAAGCCCAGGAACCCCAGGAGCTTCCTCATTCTGAAGGGGCCATGCCTTCTTTTTCAAATCCTCAGTTCCCAGAAGGTTGGTCACACACATCTTCCTCTTCAAGTGGCTAAATCTCCTGTTGCTACCTTTTTGACTGAGAGCACCTCAGTGATTCCTGAGAATGTTTTCTCCTTGCTTCTGCTGTGAGGTGTTCCAAAATCTCTTCCTAGCCAGGTGCAGTGGCTCATGCCTGTAGTCCCAGCTATTCAGGAGGTTGAGGCGGGAGGATTGCTTGAGCCCAGATGTTTGAGACCAGCCTAGGAAATGTGGTGAGACCCCATCTTAAAAAAAAAAATCTCTTCCTAAGTGGAAGAAACTCCCACAAGTTGGACTGACAGTAGGGCGCCCCACCCACCCCTTTGCGCCCTCCCTGAAGGGCCTCTGACCTGCCGTCCCTTCTGTTCTCGTCATCTCTCTCACTAAGTAGAGCCCGTCATTCACTGGATCTCTCAGTTTGAATCTCATTTCCCTAACCCCCTTCCCTCCTGATTTGGACAAGTCCTCTGTTATATGATTTCATAACCTGTGTTGTACTGATGCTCATCACAGTTTAAACTTATAGATCTGTGGGACGGTTGTTAGTGTCTGTCTTGCCCTGCAACCCCCACAAGGCTGTGAGCTCCATGAAGACAGGATTTCCATCTGTTTTACTCACCATTTTGTCCCTAGCACCTAGCACAATGCATTTGATTAGCTGTTAATAAATATTTGTTAAATAAGTGAATAAATGAATGAAGTCTCTAAGGCACTCACAGTCTGATGAGGAATGCAGGCATATAAACATAAGCATAACACGGCATAACAAGTGCTGGGTGGGGGGCAGGGAGAGAGAGAAAAGCTATGTATAGCTACGGACACTAGTGCAGTGGCAATGGTCAGCCTTGGGACTTTTGGCAGCAAAGCCTTCTTGGAGGAAGTGACACCAGACTGGAGTCTTACAGAGTGCCAGGGTATCAGCCAGATGAGGCAGGTGGATAAAGGGGAGGAAGGTGGACACCCCAGCCTGGAGCAGTCCTAGGTCACCACTCGCTTATTGTGCGATCCTGTGTGAGTTACTTCATCTCCCTGTGTCTGTGTCCCATTTTCTCATTTATAAAATGGGGTTGCCAATAATACCTATCTCATAGGGTTGTTATGAGAATTAAAGGACTAAATATACATGAAGTATCTGGCTACATAACTGTATCTTCATATCCATACTATATATATGGATTTACTATTTCCCTTTAAAGATTTCCATTGCCCTTGACTTTTGTCATCACTTTCATTTGGGTGTCAGTTATCTGCCCAGTCTTGGTGATGATCTCTGTGGATTCACTGCCCTTACCCTCTCTGCCATCTCTGAGCACTTGCCATGTGCCAGGCCCTGTGTCCAGCCCTGCAGTGCCTCATCACAAGCAGCGACCCCTACCCCCAACAGTTCTATATGGTAGTGACAGCCTGTTTCAGTGTTAAGGAAACTGAGGCTGAGTAGTTTGGTCACTTGCCAAAGGCCTTGCAGCACAACTTGGAAGGGCACATGCAGGATGCAAGCACAGGGTCACCTGGCTACAGCCACTGAAGTGCTGCCTGTACTTCTTGTATTTATACAATGCTTTACCAATGGGAGGCTGTGGTCCTGGTGGGTGCAGATTGGTAAACTGCCCCAAAGGCCTCTCCCTGGGCTTTCCCTAATGTCCAGAGCTGAAGTCACCATCGGCCTAAGGAATGCTGATGCCTAAGGCCTTGTATGACAGTCCTTCAGGCATTAACCAGGAGTGGCTGACTGAATAACATACCTAGGACTCTTTTTATTTATTTATTTTTGAGATGGAGTTTTGCTCTTGTTGCCCAGGCTGGAGTGCAATGGTGCAATCTCAGCTCACCACAGCCACTGCCTCCCAGACTTAAGCAATTCTCCTGCCTCAGCCTCCTGAGTAGCTGGGATTACAGGTATGCACCACCACGCCCGGCTAATTTTGTATTTTTAGTAGAGACAGGGTTTCACCATGTTGGCCAGGCTGGTCTTGAACTCCTGACCTCAGGTAATCCGCCTGCCTTGGCCTCCCAAAGTGCTGGGATTACAGGCGTGAGCCGCAGCACCCAGCTGGGACTGTTTTAGACTCTGTTTTCCAGGCCTCACCCCAGATCTACCCAATGAAGGCACAGCTTGTGGATTTGGGAATTGCACTCCAGGTGACTCGGATGTGCAGCTCTCATGAGGACCCCCTGACCTGGGTCGTTTTCATGGCCATCTCTGGACCCTCCTCAGCTCATAGAATCTTTGTGTTCTACCTTCTAAGCTGGAGAGGGCACAGAGGAGAAACTGAAGACATACAATAGAGCAAGATAATAATGGGGAGGGGGTGTTTCGGGTGATGGCAGAGGGGTAGCCGTGTCCTCCTTGGGGGTGATGAGGAGAAAGCTTTTCCAGAGAGTAGTACTGAAGCTGAAGGACAATATAAAGGCTGTGGCTGGAGGGATGACAGGAGGCTTGTTTGGGTATCAGGGAAGAGTTCTTGTAAGTCCAGGGTCCAGGGAGACTTTGAGGAGCCTGATCATGGCCCAGAGGCCAGATCACAAGGCTGTGAGCACTGCATGAGGAGCCTGACCTTTCCCCGGAAAGCTGCTAGGGCTTGGTGCCTTCTCAACACAGGCCACTGATGCTTCCTGATCCTTTCTTTCTGCTCCCTCTTGGCTCTTGACACACGCTTCTGTCTCTTCTCCTGGTTTCCAACTCCACACTATCTAATCTGCTGCAGCTTCTTGAAACTTTGTGATTCCTTTGACATGACTTTGATCCTCCTCTCTGAAGCTTCTCCCCCGGGGAGAGAGATAAATACTTGCTTTTGTGCTCACCCATTACTCTCAGCCAGTACTTCCCAGAGCCTGTGGATGAATTTTCATTTTAAACCTCATCCAGGAACCTGCTGACTGTCTGATTTCCCACCCTGGCCCCCACACCAGGAGAGCCCTGAGTGTGCTGGTCCTCGGCCAGCCAGAAGTGATTGCAGCCCTGAGGCGCTCTTCCTATGTTCCTGTTCCATGGAAGTTCAAGAGGACAGAAGAGAGATAGGACTGAGGGTTGTGGCAGCTGTGGGTCAGGGACAGCGGTGGTTTGGCAGAGCCTTGGAGAGAGGATATCAGTCCATGCTCTTGGCCAGTAGCCACGGAATTTCAGCTCTCAGGCCACAAACAGCCCTCAAAGCAGAGAGCCGGTTAAGTCCCGTATTTGTAGAAATCAGCATCCCCTTTTGGAAATGGCAACCATACTACAGACATAGTTGGCCTTGGGCCCAGTCCCCGTGGAGCCTTGTGTCTGTCTCATCAGCCCTTTGACCCAGGGGCCACGAATTCCTGCAGGGCAGCCATATGTCAAGCTGGGAATGGGAAACAGGTGATTCAGGGTGTTTTAAAATTTTCTTTCAGAAGCCTTGCTCCTTTCACTTTCTTTTTTTTTTTTTTTTTTCTTTTTGAGATGGAGTCTCACTCTGTCACCCAGGCTGGAGTGCAGTGGCATGATCTTGGCTCACTGCTACCTCCACCTCTCAGGTTCAAGTGATTCTCTTGCCTCAGCCTCCAAAATAGCTGGGACTACAGGCACACACCACCATGCCCAGCTAATTTTTTTGTATTTTTAGTAGAGACAGGGTTTCACCATGTTGGCCAGGCTGGTCTTGAACTACTGACCTCAAGTGATCTACCCACCTCGGCCTCCCAAAGTGCTGGGATTACAGGAATGAGCCACAGCGCTGGGCACACTTTCTCTTTTTTATTTTTCTGGAGATGGAGTTTTGCTCTTATCACCAGGCTGGTGTACAATGGCGTGATCTCAGCTCACTGCAGCCTCCGTCTCCCAGGTTCAAGTGATTCTCCTGCCTCAGCCTCCCAAGTAGCTGGGATTACAGGCAGCTGCCACCACACCCAGCTAATTTTTGTATTTTTTAGTAGAGGCAGAGTTGCCAGGCTGGTCTCGAACTCCTGTCCTCAGGCGATCCACCCGCGTTGGCCTCCCAAAATGCTGGGATTATAGGCATGAGCCACTGCGCCTGGCCCAGTTTCTCTTAAATTAAGCTGATTAGCAGAACGTCAACCCTTTCCCCTCCTCGACTTCCTCATACACATTTGAAGGGGCCTTTTCATTTGGTAAATAGAGTATAAATGTTTTAAAACTGTAGGAATAGGAGATCCCTGACTTACAAACATTCAAGCTGGGAAAGACCAGTATATTGACACATAGATTAGTGGAAGGCTGGAACCCACGTGTGATAGCAAAGGGCTGGCCCACAGCCAGACTAGGGGCTCCTCAGAGCATAGGGTAATGGGTCTGCACAGGGGCTTTGTGCCAGGGGCAGCTCCTAGGCCCACAGCTTTGTTGAATCCTGAGTTAGAATAAATTAAATTACATGTTAGACAGAAGACCTACACGTAATACGTGTACTTAGAGGGCTGGCTGGGAATCCTAACTCTAAGGTATAACAATAATTAAGGAAGAACTCACTCCAACTTCCAAAAAACTCCACTCCAACTTTTGGACATGGCCCATTTGTGAACTGAGTACTGTCTATAATTCTACAAGATTTTCTCTGGGAATCCACCTCAGATCTGTCACCTAAAAACACAAAACTTGTTGGGTGTTTTTTTTGTTTTGTTTTGTTTTGTTTGAGACGGGGTCTTGCTTTGTCACCCAGGCTAGAGTGCAGTGGCCGGATCTCAGCTCACTGCAAGCTCCGCCTACCAGGTTCACGCCATTCTCCTGCCTCAGCCTCCCACGTAGCTGGGACTACAGGCACCTGCCACCTCGGCCGGCTAGTTTTTTGTATGTTTTAGTAGAGACGGCGTTTCACCATGTTAGCCAGGATGGTGTCGATCTCCTGACCTCGTGATCCGCCCGTCTCGGCCTCCCAAAGTGCTGGGATTACAGGCTTGAGCCACCGCGCTGGGCCAAACTTGTTGGGTTTTAAGGAGACTCGCTTAAACTTTCTCTGGGAAAAGGAGTTCCATGGAATTCAGGAAGAGCCGGGCATCCAGGGCTCATAAGTACCTGGCACTCTCTCTATCTCTCTTATGGTTTCTCTGGAAAAACTCTCTTCTATGTACCCACACACCAGTGGGTTAGTTATGGTTTTGAATAGTAATACTTGCATGTGACACAGAATTCAAAAGGTCTGCAAAAAGGCAGTCCAGGGAAAAACCTCCCTCCCCCTTTTGTACCTTTCCTTAGGGGCAGCCACAGTTACCAGGTTGTTATAGCTCCTTCTAGAGAGTCTCTTCCTTACGCTGACATGTGTGCTATGTACGTTTGCTTTCCTTCTATAACTCAACTAATAGCAAGCTTTGTACACTGTTATGCAAAGAACTTTATGCACATGCCTTTGAGTTTGGTCCATATTGGTACATGAGTTTCTTTATTCTTTTTTTGCAGCTGCATAGTATTCCATTGTGTCAATGGTTTAATTTAACCTGTTGTGTATTGACGGACATTCAGTTTGTTCCCAGTATTTTACATTTACAAACATGCTGCAGCCAGCGAATAGTCTTGCATATATGCTAGTTCACATATCTGTAGGATCGTGTCCTCAAGTGAGATTGTAAGTATCTTTATATGTCTGTTCTTTTTTCCAGGCCAAAGGATGCCATTCGAGCCCTGAAGAAGCGGCTCAATGGGAATCGGAACTACAGAGAGGTGATGCTGGCATTAACAGTGAGTGCTATTCTCCTTGGGGAGGGAAGTCACCTGGGGAACTCCTTGCTCCTGGCCTTGCCCCCCTCACAGGGCCTTCCCTCTGCCCACTCAGCACAACCTCTGAATGGCTTGGTGCCTGGACCACCGGAGTCCAGCAAAGCCTTCTGGTATTGCCTTTGGGTTTTCCTGTCCTCTGAAACAGAGAGTAGTGAGCTTCAGTTTGGTAAATGTATACCAGCAGAAGATAAGGTATGTGCAGTGCTGTCAGGTACAGAAGGCCAGAGCAGAGGAGCTAAAGGTTTTGGGTGAGTCCCTTTTCTGCCACCAGCCTGCTCTGAGACGGAGACCAACTCCTTCTCTAGATATCAGTTTCCTCTTTATAAAAATGTTGGCCAGGCGCGGTGGCTCATGCCTGTAATCCCAGCACTTTGGGAGGCCGAAGCAGGACGATCACAAGGTCAGGAGTTCAAGACCAGCCTGGCCAACATAGTGAAACTCCGTCTCTACTAAAACTACAAAAATTAGCCAGGCATGGTGGTGCATGCCTGTAGTCCCACCTAATCGGGAGTCTGAGACAGGAAAATCGCTTGAACTCAGGAGGTGGAGGTTGCAGTGAGCTGAGATTGCACCACGGCACTCCAGCTTGGGCAACAGAGTGAGCCTATGTCTTTAAAAAAAAAAAGTTCCACCTATTGAGTACCTGCCCCTGCCCCTGCCTGGGTCTGTGCTGAGCTTTTTGGACATTAATGAAGATGTTTACAACCACCATTCAAAAGAGATTTCACTATCCCCCTCATACAGATGAGGAAACTGAGGTTCAGAGAGGTCTGGAGGTTTACTCAGCCTTCACAGCTAGTGAGGTACCGAGCTATGGATTGCCATCATAAAGTGGTCTTTCGCATGGGGTAAAAACTGAAAATAGCTACAAAGACTCTTGAAAAAGTCAGCCAAGTGATTTTTTTCAGGAAGGAACAGACCAGATTTTTGCCCTTACCAAAGCTGTCAGAGAATTTAAAGACGACTTCAGGTGTTATTTCTGTCTTGAGAACTAACAGTTTTTCAGATGTGGCAAAATCTGGGCCACAGTGAGTTCTTAAAATAGAAACTGTAACAGGTCACCAGGTCGACTTCTCTGGGGCTTTGAAATAGTAGGTTATTTTTCCAAAACAACTATGTTTCCTTTTAAAGCAGAGAACCTGTTTGGATTTTTTGCCCAAGCGAAACCCCAAAACTTATTAAGAGAGTATTGCCAGGGAATTGGGATTTGAATAATAAAGGAGAAAAGACTGGTTGAGAAATAGGGAATTAAAGCTTTTATTTATTTTTTTTCTCAGAATTTGAGCCGCAGCATTCACTAAACCAGGAGTGATGCCCAAAACGAATGGCTTTCAATAACTCATATCACCAGGGAATGAGCTCTGATATGTCAGGGCATTTTACTGCTATCTAAAACTTCTCCATTTACACACCCAACTTCATGGTAATCATGTTGGATGAAAATTTTTCTAAAGTGAACTCTGCGTTTACTTGCCTTCCTCTAGCAGGGCATGATGGACACTCTTTGACACTTTGACCTTTCCTGTGGGTTAGGTCTTCACTATAAACCCAGCCATGCCTTTGGGAGGCCTGTGAAATGCGCAGGGCTGCCGTCCGAGGCCCCATCCTAGTGCACTTTGCATGGTCTCGCGTCTGCTGATAGGGCTTCACTTACTCTGTTAGTGTCTTTCAGTCCTCCTGTTTCTTGTGGCCCTTTCCTGACTTCATATCTGTACCCACCAAGATTGTTAATATTTACCCAAAATAAGTTAGTAAGAAGCCCTGAGGGGCTCTCTGCTTGTGTCTTCGTTTGTGGACTTAAACATCATTTCTGGTTGCTTAGAGGCCCCTTTTGCTTTCTCCATGGCTTTTGGCTTCATTCTGGAAAATTACCACTGTGTGTTTCATGCCTTTCAACCCATAGGGACAAATCTGCCAGGGTCCTATTTGACAGGGTGGCCTAAAGTGGCTCTTGCCAGCCCAGGGAGGACCTCCTATATCTCCTGCTCAGATAGGCTTTGGGGCTGCTCTGTGACACGTGCATCTCTGTCCAGGGCACTTCCAAGGCCAGGCTGGAACACACTGACCTTGAGGACTGCTGTGCAGGAGAAACTAAGCATGTATTTCCCTAAAGGCAGGCAGTGGTTCCTGCCCACTGCTGCTCTGAGAGTGGAGTGGAGCCCCAGGCTGCCCCACTCCTCAGACCTATGCCTCTTTTTCCAATTCTCTTTCCTACTCATGACTGCAGCCTCGCCTTTCCCACCTGCTTCTCACAAAATAAAGCATACTTCTTCCCATCTGCCTTGACCCCAACACCCCACTGCCTGAGTTGGGAGGAAGGTTTTAGAGAATCCTAGAGACAAGGGTGCCTTCTTGAGGGCAGAATGAACCCCTCTGGTTCATCTCAGTGCCCCCATGGATCACTGCGAGAGAGTGAATGCCAGTTACCTCATGGTTACCAGAATCAGGCACAAGCAGAGACTCAGAAAGGAAAATGCCTCTTTGGCTCAGTAAAGCCTATGGTTGCTCAGAGGCCCTGAGGGTGCCAACCTCCAGAGTCTTCCTTGGCAAGCCCACAGGAACCCGGGGCCTCCTAAGGTGCAGCCAGCAGCGAGGCAAGGAACGGTTCTGGCTGGCTGCGAGCTGCCTGGCATGGGATTCCCAGCTTTGGCCTCCTAGGTTAAGTTACATGGTACCTCTGATCCTCCGCTTCCTCATCTCTAAAATGGGATGGTTCCCACCTTACAGGGTTATTTCAAGGACCAAATGAGGGAACAGTAAAGGTAACACGTGTTGCTTGTCATCTGAGGCACTCTCAGCTGATGTGGCTGCTTGGAGGAAAGCTGTGAGGGAGGGATGGCCCTGTGGCCTCAAGGTGGGTAAGGAGACTGGGGCTCCAGAGAAGGCTGATCACAGTTCCTGTGCTCCTTCTGGCACTGACTGACAATTTGTACCTAGATCAATGTCTTCATCTTTCTAAACCGCTTAACTCTAAAACATGGGATATTAAGGTCCACTTAAGGAGAAGTAATTAGTTGTGAGAATTGGATAACATTCCATATGTTATGGAAGGATCTCTCATAGTGCCTGGAATATAGTCGCATTCAGTCAGTGTTCCAGTTATGGACCTTTCTTTACAGCTGTGATTTGTCCAGGTAAAGCCCAATTGCTTGGACCCAGCCCTGTGGGATGGCTGCGGAAGTTAACCAGTGGTTGGATTAGTTTGAGCAAATGAGAATAACTGAGGTAGTCAGAAATGTTCCCTGTTGCTGGTGACATCGTTTTGAGGAGGCACTCCCCAGTTAGCAGACTGTGGCACTGGGGGCTGGTGGCATGGAAAGGGCCAGGTAATCCTATGGGTTACTTTACAGAGTGCTGGGAAGTTCAGAGAGCTCCTCCCAGTTAGTACCTCCGAATTCCAAGAGGCTACACACCTGTCCTATGGGAGGATAAGAGGCCATCCTCTTCCTCGTGTGTACAGCAGCCTTCTGAATAGTAATCATGTAATCACGTAATCATGGTCATCAGTTATTGGGCACCTCCCCTATACAGGATGCTTTGCTAGGTGCATTATTTTATGTATGTATGTATGTATGTATGTATGTATGTTTTTGAGACAGAGTTTTGTTCTGTTTCCTGAGCTGGAATGCAATGGCACGATCTCGGCTCACTGCAACCTCTGCCTCCCAGGTTCAAGCGATTCTCCTGCCTCAACCTCCCAAGTAGCTGGGATTACAGGCACGTGCCACCAAGCCTGGGTAGTTTTTGTATTTGTAGTAGAGGCAGGGCTTCGCCATGGTGACCAGGCTGGTCTTGAACTCCTGACCTCAGGTGATCTGCCCACCTCGGCCTCTGAAAGTGCTGGGATTACAGGCATGAGCCACTACGCCTGGCTTATGCTTTGAATGTATTCTTGCTAATCTTTCCAACTGTCTTGCAAAGGAGAGCTCATCATCTCTGCTTTACAGATGAGGATGCTGAGGCTCAGAAAGATCTGTCCTGGGCCATTCAGGGAGAAAGTGGCAGAGCTGAGATTTGAGCCCTCACTGACCATCTGGCCATAACCAGTATGCTGGCTTTTCTGAGCAGCTAAAGCCTGTGTCACTTGTTTTCCCAGATAAAGGAGGAGCAGGCAGGGTCTGAATCAAACATGGACATTAAAATCACCTGGCAGCTGAGGTTCATAAACCATTTGTCAAGAGTGGAAAATCCTTTGTCATTGCCAATTTTGGTTGCAGAAGCAGGGTTGAGTGGGGGATGTGTGTGTGCATTTGCTTTCTCACATATAAGGGCCAGTAACTCACGAAGCAATTCAAGCTGTCATAGCAGCCTCCTCTTGTGACAGAGCCCATGTCCCATTGGCTAATGCCTCATACCCAGAGGCCCAGAGAGAGGAGTTAAAATGCTAATTTTCAGGGACCGCTCAGTCATTTTGATCCCATTAAAACACTAGCATCCTTCTCATGCAAAACTGGTGCCTCAATTACCAACTAATTGCCTGATTATTGTGCAGGGACAGGAGACTTCAGTCAGTAAGGGGCTGCTGTCATCCCTGGAGAATGGAGTGTGGGAATGCGTGTGCCATGCAGGTTTGGCTCTGGAGGAGACGTGTCAGAAAGCTGATCTAGGAGCAAGACAGAGCGGGTGGTGGAAACTCAGCTGCGCTCCTCAGTTCCCAGTGTCTTCTCCAGCTCCCACTGGGGTGACCCCTCTCCTTCCCTCCCCACATCAGGTGCTGGAGACATGTGTGAAGAACTGTGGCCACCGCTTCCACATCCTTGTGGCCAACCGAGATTTCATCGACAGTGTTCTGGTCAAAATTATCTCTCCCAAGAACAACCCTCCCACCATTGTACAGGACAAAGTGCTTGCTCTGATCCAGGTAGGTTGGACCCCTTGCCCAATTTGTTGGGACAGAGTAAGATGAAGTCTCTTATTTATGAGTCCTCATGCTCTCCCACCATTTGGAGGAAAAAAAATGGGGGCTTCTACATTTAAATATTTGGTGCAAAATACTTAAAAAAAATCATCCCACTGGAATGAAATTCTAATTGATGGCTCTCCAGCCAGTTGACAGAGCCTTCCTGAAGCTTTCTGGGTGCCGTCCTTCTGCTGCCCACAAAGTCAGGTAGGGTGGCCTCAACAGGCCTCTGAGAAAACGTGGAGTAGGAGGAAACATGTTGGAGCTACATGCGGGTTTGGTGAGGTCACAGGGCAGGGGCCAACTCTGGGTCAGGCAGAGCAAGGTGTGGGACTGGGGATGGTTTTAAGGGATGTTTCACTGAGGAGATGACATTTCTGTTGGACCCTGAAGAATGATGGGGAGTTTGGTGGAAAAGTCAGTGTGAGAGACATCACAGGCAGGGAGAATAGCATGTGCAAAGGCCCAGATGCATCAAAGAGAGCAGTTGGCATATTTGGGTTGTATTTGTTATCACTTGCTCTGTTACGAAATTACCTCAAAACGTAGCTTCAAACAGAAAATGTTCATTATCTCTTAGTTTCTGTGGGCCAGGAATTCAGGAGCAGCTGGCTGGGCAATTCTGGCTTGGAGTCTCTCTTGAGGTTGCGTTGTCTGAAGGCTCGACTATAGCTGGAGGTTCCACTTCCACCATGGTGCATCCACACGGCTGTTGGCAGGAAGCCTCAGTTCCTTGATGACTATTGTCAAGAGACCTGAGTTTATCACCACGTGGACATCAAGATTTGGTCTTGATGACCTAGCCTTGGAAGTCACTTACCATCTTTTCTGTTATGTTCTATTTGTTAGAAGGGAGTCACCAGGCCTAGCCTAAGAGTAGGGGAAATAAACTCCATCTCTTGAAGAAAGGAGGATCAAGGAATTTGTGGATACGTTGTAAAGACCACTATGTGGGGAAGGCGGTGTAATGAAGAATGTTGGGGGCAGGGCTTGGGGCGGGGGAGCAAGCAGGAGATGGGGCCAGAAGGATGCCCAGAGGCCGGTGGCCATCATGCTGAGGAGCCGTGCTTGGTCCTGTAGGCAGTGGAAAGCCATCGAAGGGCTCTGTGCTGGGGTGTATGCAGACCTGGGTTTTAGACAGAGCATGTGGTGACAGGGCAGAAGGCACGTAAGTCAACAGGCAAGACAAGGGCCTGCGGGAGCCAAGAGGAGAGACCAACCCAGGACTGGGCATGGAGCTCCAGCAAGGCCACAGGGAGGCAGCCAGGCAGAGGCAGCGGAGAATTCAGGAAGTGGAGTGCCGGGGCAGTCTGGGCTCTCAGATGGGTCAGGTGTGCAGCTGGAGAGGAGCCTCTGTCCATTCCCTGTGCTCCCTTCTCTCTGCCTGAAACGTCCTTCCCCAGCTTTCAGAGCAGTGACTCCTCCTCATTCACATGTGCCTGGGAGGCCTCCCACTGGTTTTAAGCACACACCCTCTCTGTCTCACATCATCCCTTTTTGTGGTCTTCAAGACTGGCTTTGCTAACATTTCTTTTGTCTGCCTCACTCTTCTTTCCCTAAGAACCCAGGGACATCATGTCCCCAGGGTCTAGAGCAGTGTAATGTGTAGAGCAGGTGTTCAGTATTTCTTTATAATGAATGAGTGAATGTAGTTAATTCTGAGGAGCTCTGGGAGGCCTTCCCATGTTTCCCCTAGGGTTGTCCCTCGCCCCCATTCTGCCCACCCAGCATCTTTCTTTCTCTCTCTCTCTCTGACACACACACACACACGCACGCACGTGTGTGCACGTGCACACATGCATGTACTTTACCTTCCCCATATACCCCACCCTACCACAGCCCTTCGTTCTGGGGCTGCACTCCCCTACCTCAACACCTCCAGGAATTCATGTTAGGAAAACAAATTGTGGCTTCTCACAAAGCACGTCCTGTCCTTTCTGACCCCGAAGCCTGTCTGGGCCTTGGGGTGGCCAGCCCACCCCATGGCAAGCACAGCTATCACAAGGGGTGTGGACTACACTGCCCCTGCTGACTGTGTAGGGACCATGGCTGAGGGCAGACACAGCCTTCTTCACTGACTGTGGCCCACGCCTCTACCCCAAGGATGCCTGTCCTCGCACACCCTGCCCTCACCTCCAAGCTTTCCATTCAGGATCACCCCTCCACACATTCCAGCTCCTCCCAGCTTTCACCCACCCCTGCTGCTAACCTCAGACAGGTGTAGTAATTTATGTGGGCATTTACCACCTTATCTGTAAAATGGAACTTGGGGTTCTTGCCTGTCTGCTCTCAACCCTGAGCCCATGAGATCAGCCCATGGTGTGACGTGATCAGCACCATGTTCTGAGGCCTCCCCCTGCTGGCCTGGCAGTAGCAGTGTGTGCTGGCCACGGGGACCTGAGCAGAATGGGGCCTTGAGATGCTTTGCAAGCTTCTGCCTGACTGGACACAGTTTCCTGATCCAGCTGTGAAAAGCATGGGCTTCAGATAAGGGTGCTACTCCTAGATGGGGGTTATGACCCAGCTGGAGAGTGTTCTTCCTCTCCCGATTTGCAGTGTTCCTGAAGAGCTCTCGCCTTTGGTAACGGCTGCCCAGCAGAGGACAGCAGGCAGCATTCAGCTGTAGGTGGCTTGGCGTCTGTAACAGGGGGAACGAATAGAATAAACAGAATCCCTAGCCGTTTCTTTTTCTTTTTTTTAACTTTTAATTGAATTATATATACAGGAAATCACACATAAAAGTGTGTACAACTTGATAAATTTTCACAAACTGAACATGTAACCAGCCCCTGCATCTGGAAACAGAATATGAACATACCCAAAACCTCCCACCTTCCGGATGACCACTTGCCTGAGCTCTCACAGCATAGACGAGTCTTCTCTGTTCCTGAACTTCGTCCAGAGTGCTCTGTTGCCTCTGCTGTGTTTGTGAGTGTCACGTGCATTATTGCCTGTGATTCTAGGTCTTTTATTCCCGTTGCTGTACCAAGTCCTATTGTGTGAACACGCTGCAGTTTCTTTACTCCTCCCACTGTTAATGGGGACTTGGTGTTTGCAGTGTAGGGCTACTGTGAAAAACGCTGCTATGAGCATCTAGCACTTGACTTTTGTTGAGCATATATATTCCTTTTTAATGGGAATATATTAAGTTGAATATGTGAAAGTGCCATCTTTGTTGGTCAAAAATGGCCAAATATTAGCAATTTCACATGTATCCACCTCATACTGAGGTATGAGGTTGCTGGGTGGTGGGGAATGGCCTCCATGAGGCTCTTGGGTGTCCTCGGTCACCAGCACCCAAGAGTGTTAGTTGCTTCACATCCTCACCCATATACCCTGTTTTCAATCTTCTTCATTAGAGCGTGGAGTAGTATTGCATTGGGTCAACCTTTTTTTAGCCCCTTTGAGAAAGAAAGTACTTTTGTTTGCATGTTGAATATACTTTAGAAAATCTTAAGGCTCCCCCAGAGACTCTGACAATTCCCCCAGGAGAGAAAGTGCTGCTCCCACCATGAGACAAAAATGGGGTTGGAGGTGACAGGTCACTGGCTGCCTTGCCAGCCTGTGAATAGGTAGCAGCTCTCATATCAATGCGGCTAGGCTTAGAGGAGGTTCAGCTAAGCATGGGGTGCCAGAGTAGTAACAGACTCCTCTGCACCATCGTGGTGTCAGGATGCTTCTTGGTGCTCTTCAGAGAAGTGGGGCAGGGTCAGTCCTCCCTCAGGGAGCCAGCAGTTTAACTGGAAAAACGAAGGTTTGCAGATGACAGAGGGCAAGGGCCCAGTCAGGAAGGACTTAAACTGGCTTTTGACTGTTTGTGGGTTGGGGGTGGAGTGGGATACAGCCTTAACCTTTCCATTCTGGAAAAGTAGATTGAATGTGTTAGCACTTGAAAAGCTTTCAAGGTAAAGGGGCCACACAGACGTGCCTCCCTAACACCTTCTGCCTATGAGGCATGGTTGGGGGTCCTGGCAGAGGTAGAACCCATGGCTCTGATTACCAGCTGCTGGCCAAAGCCCACTGCCCCTTTGGTTGCCCTGGGGATGGTGGAAGCAGAGCCGCAGCCAGATTGAGGGGAAGGGGGAGGTTGGGCTCCACACTAGCTTTTCCAAAGTCTCCCTGTGCCTATAGGGAAATGGGTGATAGAGCTCATCCGTGCACATCTGCCTGCCCCCAGCCCACCTTCTGATTCCCTTTCAGAGTGCCATTCGCAGGCATGGTCAGCCTACCCAGTGGCACGTTTACCATCAGTAGCACCCTGGCCAACTGCAAAGAGAATCCAGCTGATGCCTACCCCTCCTTCCCCCACTGCACTCCTTCCCTTCCCGTATGGGGGCTTTCTGTCTTCTGGCTGCCCTCCAGCCATCCGTAGCCACCCCGTCCCCCTCAACCCACCAAAAGCCAGACCCAGCAGCGTGGTTCTGGGACCTTTTACCAACAGGTGCGAGGGCTCAGTCGGCTTACCCTCACCACAGGGTCTGCCTTTCTGGATGGAGCCAGTCTTCCTGGGAGGATGGGAGGAGAGACACATTGAGAGTGGTGCAGCCTGGTTAGTAGCTTGCTGACACTCACTCCTACCCCGGGGGTACCAAAGACTTCACTTCTGGCAGCTTTCAGCTTCACCCCGACGTTTTCACCTCATGCCTTGGCTGGTGTTTTGCCTTGTGTTCCTTTTTGTTTGCTCACATTAAGCCCCGTTTGTTGAGAAGACAAAAAGGATGCCCCCACTCTATGCCTTCCCTAAGCCTTTCCCTTGAAATTGTTTTCAGGAGCAGAAATGGAGTCATCCTGGCAGAGTCACCTCAGTGTGGTCATGCCTCCCCGGCCCCCCTCCCCATGCCCCAGCAATAGTCTAAAAATACTTTCTTTCCACTGAAGAAAGTGAGCTGACTGAGGTGGGGATGGGAGTGGGGACAGGAGAAGCTGGAGGTATGTGTTCTTTGAAGACATCAGAGCCTGGTAGCTGGGCTCTGGCCAGATTCTGTGTGGACAGCAGCTCCCTGGGGACCCTGTCACTGGGAATAGGAAGTCTGGTCTTGGGGCATAAGCAGGAGCTGACAGAAGCTCTCTTCTATCCAAAGGCATCCCAGAGCCTATAGTTTAAATCAGCATGGTTTATTGGTCTGAAATTTGATGATTCAAAGCTTTGTCAAAACTTTAAGGGATACAGAAATGAATAGGATATGGTTTATGTTTGTGTCTGGTTTTAGTCTGGGGTTTTGTATACAGTCCAAAGGAATGAAGGAGATCTGAATTGATCTCTTTCCTTTTTTCTCCTCATTAGACCTTCCTCTGGGTCTTCCAAGCCCCTAATCTTGTAGCCACAGGCAGGAAAAGAAGGCTTCCAGTGAGCTGGCCACTTGGCCATTAACCAGCTAGCTCCTGTGACAGACCCTCAGAGTGTGCCCACACCACTGCATCACTTTGCTTTCTGAAAAGGCAGCTTTAGGGGAGGGTAGCCTGCCCCACCCTCTCTGCTGCTCCCAGGCTTCAGGTTAAGGACTCCAAGAGTGGCCAGACCTCCTGAGGCTTGCCACATCTCCCCTAGGGAGTATCCTCAGCTGGGTCAGCCTTCCAGCACCCCTCCTTTGTCACTGTCGCTTCAGTCTGTTGACAGTCTGTTGACAGCCTAAGTGGCCATCTTTCCTCTGTTCTCTGAAGTAGTAAAATAAGGATGCTTAGTAACTGTGAGAACTGAATTCAGTTTAACCTGACAAATGTTGACTGACTGCCTTCTCTGGACAAGGGTGAGAGAGACTCGGTGTCTGCCTTCAACAGGTATCTGGGCCTGGTGCAGTTGGCTCATGTCTGTAACCCCAGTACTTTGGGAGGCCGAGGCGGGTGAATCTCTTGAGTCCAGGAGTTCAAGACGAGCCTAGGCCACATGATGAAACCCCATTTCTACAAAAACTACAAAAATTAGCCAGGCATGGTGGCACATGCTTGTAGTTCCAGCTACTCTGGAGGCTAAAGTGGGAAGATTGCTTGAGCCTGGAGGCAGAGGTTGCAGTGAGCCAAGATGGCGCCACCATTGTACTCCAACCTGGGGGACAGAGCAAGACCCTGTCTTGCTCTGACCCATGCCCAATTATTGAGGCATGTCCCAAGAAGATGCTAGGGACACACGGCATCTCTGGATGTCTCCCATCTCTACGTTTTCACATATGAATGGGAGATACCCAGCGATGAAAGACACCCAGAGCTGCATTTCTTCAGAGATGCCCCCGCACCCTGTTTTTTCCTCCGTTGGCATCAGAATCCTATTCAATAATCTGCTCTGTTAGCAGCCATCTCATCCAGTCTGCACGGAGGTCCCAGATAGGGGTTGGAATTGTGGCAGGTGGGAAGCGGGTACATTAGCCAAGACTACTTGGTCGCAAACAACAGATGTCAACTCCAGCTTGCCTAGGCAAAGAGAAGAGTTTGTCATGACAGGGCAGGGTCTCCCAGAAGTCCAGGTCACCCAGCCCTGGGAAGAGACAAAAAAGATCAGGAAGGCCTTCCAAATCCTCTCTTGTACGTCTGCACCTCTGAGCGCTCTAGCTGCTCCTTCTGGAGAACATAGGCAGTCTCTGCTTCCAGTCCTGTGCTGGCACATGTCCCTGGAGTTACAGAGGACAATTCTGCCTACCCAGTGAGAACAACCCAGCTCCTAGTGCTGCTGAGTTCCTGGAAGGAGGAGCATCTGACTGGCCCAACTTCGGTATGCATTTCCCTCCCACTGCAGCCTGTCTCTGTGAACATGGGAGCAGAGTGCCTTAGAAAGTGGACCCCAAGAAGTATCCTCCAGCTGGAGAGAAGAGCCATAGTTCTTTCATCTTTATTCCTGTTATCTCAGATTTGGCTTGGGTAGAGAGCTGGATGAATTGAAAGGAGTCCCTGGAGCTGTCGGTGTTCCATGTAGAGGCATGAAGTGGTGCCAGGAAAAACTGCCATGTGTTTTTTCCCCAGCCTCCCACAGTGGGCTGTGAAACTGGTTTTTAGACCCGAAAGTCAACACCCTAAACTAAAATGCTAGGGGATTTTGAGGTTGGAGTCACAGGACTTAGCTGGATTTTGAACCAGGTGACGGCAGCCATGGCAGCTGGTGGGGGCGGGGCCAGAGGCACTCCCTGTGGGCAACCTACTTTCCAGCTGGACCTTCCAGGCAGAACAGTGCTCTGTGAGGCACCTTCTTTGGCCCTTCTCAGAATCCAGAAGGAGTGTTGACCAAGAGGGGCTGTCTTGATCCAGTAGCTTTAAATCCCTGAGCATGCAAATTCAATAAGTGCATCAGGGAAAACCAGGCTGACAGTACTGTTCCTGGTAAGTGAGATGCATCAGTCATAACTAAGGAGGCTTTTTGGAAACTGACCTTTTAACTTCAAATGGGTCTGTTGGTTAGAGATAGAGTTTCTGTAGCTGCCTCAGGATTGGTTGTACCACATTGCTGGAGTGAGGGAAGCAGTTAAATGCTGTGACAATGACAGACTTGGCAATGGAGTCATGGGCACAAGAGGCTCTGCCTCCTCCTCTGGGTACGTATGGTGAATGGGACAGCATGGGAAGGGCCATTTCTGGGGAGCCCTTTGGATATTCTTTTTTTGATACAGTCTGAGACTTCCAAAAATCATAATTTTTTTTTTTTTTTTTTTTTTTTTTTTGAGACTGAGTCTCACTCTGTCGCCCAGGCTAGAGTGCAGTGGCGCCATCTCGGCTCACTGCAAGCTCCGCCTCCCAGGTTCATGCCATTCTCCTGCCTCAGTCTCCTGAGTAGCTGGGACTACAGGCGCCCACCACCACGCCCAGCTAATTTTTTTGTATTTTTAGTAGAGATGGAGTTTCACTGTGTTAGCCAGGATGGTCTTGATCTCCTGACCTCGTGATTCATCTGCCTTGGCCTCTCAAAGTGCTGGGATTACAGGCATGAGCCCCTGTGCCCGGCCCAGAATTTTTTTTTAATTTTTAAATTTCATGAGTCAACAGAAATGATAATCTACTTGAATTTTTGCTGTTTCCTCTCTGTGGTATGTTTTCGCTGAAGGGAATCTAGTGATCATGTTTTCATTGGATTTTTCGATTTGGGCACATGTGTGCTGATATTTTTGGCAGCGGACATCATGGAAGAAGCTTGGGTCTGGGAAAAGGACCCCTGGGGGTGAACTCCCCAGTCTGGCCTGGGTATGGCTCCCAATGGGCTCTTCTTCCCTTGAACCACAGTCATCTCACCTACCAGCAGCAGCGCTATACAGAGCTAGGCTAGACAAGCTCGGCATTAGTTGTCTCTGATCTGAGGAAACCTGTAGTTAGCCTTTATTTCATGTCACACATCAATTTCTCCTTTCCTTTCTGCTCAATTTGTTGCCGGTTCCCAGCTCCACCAGTAGAAGCTCTCAGGGCAGAGGTGCTGCTGCACAGAGGGCAGGCACCCTACTGAGCTGACAAGGCTGCACCTTCCACTCCCTGCAGCTAAACAGCCCCAGCAATTGATTTCCTTGCCATTAGGGAAATGCCTGCTTTTTAGGATGCACCACAATGCATAGGTGTTATTTCTCTGTCTCTTCTCCAAGGAAATACATGCTAAATTAAGTTTTGTGTTTTTTGTTCACACTCAGCAGCACCACTGAAAGCCAGGGTTTCACCAGCTGTGTCGTGGCAGCAGTTGCGGAAGGAAGGAACAGAATGGGTTTAGCCAGTGCAGTTTGCATGTGCATGTAGGACAGCATTGGTGTCAGGGAGAGGACCTAGGCCACTTTGGATTTTCAGGTACCACAGCAGCTCTTGACAAATGCTTCCTAACAGGGCTTCTGTTCTCCCAGGCATGGGCTGATGCCTTTCGAAGCAGTCCTGATCTCACCGGCGTTGTGCACATATATGAGGAGCTGAAGAGGAAAGGGGTTGAATTTCCCATGGCAGACTTGGACGCTCTGTCTCCCATACACACACCACAGCGGGTAAGTTTCCAGCTGGCACTTTCTAGAAAGACCTACTGCAGAACGGGTGAGCCAAGCTGCTGCAGCCACCCTTCTGCTGCTGCCTTTGAATTATTCAGCTTGTCATCATGCTTTCTTAAAGCTTGGGGGCATTCCTTTTTAATAACAAGGGGCATGCAGGAGTGAGACAGCTGGTTGACTGGTGATTAAGTGGCAGCAGTGTCTGTGGAAGAGTATAATAGAGGGATCAGTTCAGGGTTTTCATGGAAATGGCTACTCGGGCGGAGCCATCCTGTGAGGGTCATTAGCACTTGCTTTTCAGAGGCCCCTAGAATCTGGTGTGGGAATCCTGTTGTCCCTCAGAGCACCATAGCACCTCAGAGCATACAGCGGTCTTGATGTCACTCTTGGGGCAAAAATTAGCTTTCTGGTTTTTCAAGTATACGAAGTCAAATGGATCTAAAATTTATTTTGAGCTGTGAGCATTCAGCATCAATCCAAATCTGATTCTGGATTCAATCCTTGATTCCATCAGCCTTGGGATCAAAGCTCTGGGAAGGTCCCTTTAGGGGCATCCCACCAAAGCTTTTGCAGTGCCAACAGTAACTCGAGCACCATGGAGGGGGCAGCGTGGCACTTCAGGGTTAAAAGCATGTAGGTCATGCCACTCATGGTTTCGCAAGGAAGCTAGTCCCTCTACTGGCTGGGAATCAGCTCCACTCCTAGCCTGGGGGAGAGCCAGGAAAGCACCAGGGTCTGGGAGAGGCACCTCATCCCAGTACATGTCACTTTGCCTGCCCCCGTTGCCCATCTCTGAGAAGGACAGCACACCTGTGCACGTCTCTCATAGGAACATGACTTAATGTGCAAGTGGTCATCTGAGATGCCCAAAGGGTAAGCATGAGGGATGGCCTTTTCTTTTCTTTTTTTTTTTTTTTTTTTTTTGAGTCAGAGTCTCGCTCTCTCGCCCAGGCTGGAGTGCAGTGGCGCGATCTTGGCTCACTGCACACTCCACCTCCCAGGTTCACACCATTCTCCTACCTCAGCCTCCCGAGTAGCTGGGACCACAGGTGCCCGCCACCACGCCCGGCTAATTTTTTGTATTTTTAGTAGAGACGGGGTTTCATCGTGTTAGCCGGGATGGTCTCGATCTCCTGACCTCGTGATCCGCCCGCCTTGGCTTCCCAAAGTGCTGGGATTACAGGCATGAGCCACCGCGCCCGGCCCAAGGGATTGCCCTTTCTAGAGCTTGCTCTCATCATGATCCCTCCAGACCGTGCGCTATGCTTTGTGAAATCAACATAATCTGTTTCACTCTTCTAATAATGACAGAGAGCAGTGTTGTTGTTCCTATAATTACAAAAAACATTTGGTAAATTACATAATTACTATTTATATTAGTCTACTTGTAAAGGCCAAAAAAGTAATTCTTACGGTACAAAGTAAAGATTTGTGATTGGCAAAACTTAATAACCGCCCTCCCTCCACTTGGATCCCGAGGTGGTCTTAATAATAGGAACCATGACCAGAGGGGTTTCATTGTCTGCCACACACTCCTTGAGAGGTAAGTAGAGGGAGGAGCCATTGGCAGCCCCACTTCCCAGATGGAGAGCCTGGGCTCAGTGGGGTTCTGTGAGCCTCACCCGGGCAGCAATGGAGCAGGGCCTTAAGCCTTCCGTGGGCAGCTTTGGGGAAATGCCGCATGGGGTGGGGTAGGTACCAGGTCCAGCTATGCAGGCAGCCCAGGTAAACAGAGGACTTTGTTGTTGCCATGCCAGAGTGTCCCTGAAGTGGATCCAGCCGCGACCATGCCCAGGTCCCAATCACAGCAGAGGACAAGTGCTGGTTCCTATTCCTCGCCGCCTCCTGCTCCCTACTCCGCACCGCAGGCCCCGGCTCTGAGTGTGACTGGCCCCATCACAGCCAATTCAGAACAGGTACTTGCATACTTCGGGGCCATAGGCAAGCCAGCTGACTCTCCTTATTCATCTCTGGGAGACACTTACAAAGGCCTCCCCAGCCAGGCATTATGCTGGGTGTCAGGGACACAGAGATGGAAGAGCTCAATCCCCAGGGGAGACAAATGCTGAGGCAGTCATGGTGGAGTGTGGTCAGGCTGTGCTGGGGAGCGGAACCAAGGACTCAGAGTTGTGAGCCCAGGGTTGAGTGGTGCCTGGGAGGCACTGGGGACCTGACACACAGAGGGTCCTGACACAGGAGTGGGGCTTTGTCATGTGAGACCGCATGCCTAGCAATGACATTGCAAGGCAGAGGTGCAGAGGCGCAGAGCTCTCTCGGAGCAGCAGGTGGCTTGACTGGAGAGCAGGCACATATGTAGGGCCCAGATCTGGGAGGAAACCATGGCAAAACGTGAGGCCAAAAGCATAGAAGTGCAGCTGAGTTGTGACGGGCTTGTCTGTCATGCAGAGGCTTAGATCTATCCTATAAAAAAAGTCAGCCATCAGAAGCCTGTGACCTGATCAGTGAGGCCCTCCTGAAGCACAAGAAGCGTGCTTTTATCCCAAACACTCCCCACCTTCCCGGGTTACTTCCTGATAAACTAATGCAGTTTTAACCCCACGCTGGATTTTTTAGATGAATTGGGGAGTACTCTTTAGAAGAATCCAGAGAATTTCAATTACAATTTGAGAATTGGTCGGACATGGAAAAAAAAAAAAACTCTCCAATGTTTATATTTACCAAATTCTTTTTTTTTTTTTTTTGTTGAGACGGAGTCTCGCTCTGTGGCCCAGGCTGGAGTGCTGTGGCTGGATCTCAGCTCACTGCAAGCTCCGCCTCCCGGGTTCACGCCATTCTCCTGCCTCAGCCTCCGAGTAGCTGGGACTACAGGCACCTGCCACCTCGCCCGGCTAGTTTTTTGTATTTTTTTAGTAAAGACGGGGTTTCACTGTGTTCGCCAGGATGGTCTCGATCTCCTGACCTCGTGATCCGCCCGTCTCGGCCTCCCAAAGTGCTGGGATTACAGGCTTGAGCCACCGCGCCTGGCCTATATTTACCAAATTCTTATTTACTATTTGCGACAATGTCATGACTGTGGAACCTCACTGAAGCAGAGGGGTCAAGCAGTGTGTGTGTAGGGAGGGCAGTGTTATGTCGTGTTCCTCACACTTCCCTGCTAGCTCTGAGCAGGGAGTAAGAGAGGAGGAGGAGTGAACTTGAAGCCCCCAGGGCCTGGGTGTGAGCCCCCTGCTGTGCTGCTCACTGTAGGCTTCAGTCAGGACATTTAACCCCAGTCTCCCATCAGTAGAACAGGTGATCTGTTACCCCACCAGGCAGGTGTGGGCTTGACAGATGGAAAAGGTCCTCATGGTGGCTGCTACCCAAGTGCTGTGGGGAAGGTCTCTGGCTCTTGGCCCTGCTTCTATGGGCAGAACTGTGCCCTTCCTGCTCTGAGGGAAGGCAGAAAATGTTTGAAGTTGGACAGTTACTGAGCCCCTTCACTGACTCACAGTGTGGGAGGTGCTCGGGAAGGCCCTCCTAGTAGCCATAAGATGCTGGGTCTGGAGGGTCTGGGCATAGGTAGCACAGGAGCCCTGAGGCCTGTTGCCCCTGGGGGAGCTGAATGCAGGCAGAGATAGGCAGGTCAGTACCCAGCCTGGCCAAGAGGACCCAGGGCTTCAGAGTCCACCAGGTGGCTACCCATAGCCTTCCTGGGCCTTCCTAGCCAGAAACCTCTTCTCTCTACCAAGACTTTGAAGAAAACCCCTGGATCATCCGCCAGACAGAACCAGAGGCTGACAAGAGCCTCTCGGGACCCAGACCATCTCCCTGGTAGACCACTGATTGAGGTCTCCTGTCCCTGTCTCTGTGCTGAGGGTATAAAGCACAACCCAGCTGAGTTCCTGCCCTAAGAAGCTAAGGGTCTGCTGAGCGAACCCACCCACACAGGAGAGGCTGCTACAGCTGCAATAGTGAAAGATGGCACAGCGAGTGGGAACCCGAGGAAGCGGGAGTGGTTGCTTCTACCTCAGAATGGGGTGGGGAGAGTCAGAAAAGGCTTCACTGAGCAGAGGAGTTGTCACTTAAGCTGGGTCACAGTGCAGGAAGAATGACATTACAGTTCCTCTCTCGGGACCTTTGAGCAGGAACAAGGGCCGTACGTGTGTAGTAGAGAGCATAGCTGCATGCCAGGCGCCACGTGGGAACCTCACAGCAGCCTGGTGAGGTGTGGTGTTAGTGCCACCTTTCTGTAAGTGGGGAAACGAAGGCTCAGAGTGGCTCAGGTCCGGCTCTGGATGCTGCTGCTGAGTCTTCCAGGGCTCCCTTCAGTGTCGTGTGCAGTTCTTTACCTCTGTCCAGCATTGTTTGGTCTCTTGTCACTGAGTGGTGGGACCAATAAGCACTTCTATGCAGATTCTTCTGTGATACTTCACCGTGGGCGAGGAAGGTCCCTGTGGTTTCTGCAGATGCTTCGAGGGGGTTGAGGGAGTGAAGGGGCAGATCTGAGGCACAGGACTGAGGGCAAGGGGAGAAAGTGTTGATGTCTCTGTTGCTGGAGAGGAGCCTCGGGCCTTGGCCCAGTCCAGGCTTTGGGATCGCTGATGGACAGCTTGGATATTTTTCAAGGGGCTATGTTACCATGTAGGGAGCTGGGTGGGGAAGGTGTCTCCCCTGTGGTCTTCCCCTGTTCTTCTCTCATTCTTGCCACAGCAGAAAAGTGCTGTTGACACTGCCCAGCCTCTCAGAGGATCCTAGTGTTTAGATATAAAACTCCTAGGAACAGAGTCTATAACTCAGAGCTTCGTAGAATAGGATCTCAGCTCTGAAGGGATCTCAGAGCTCCTGCCCTCCTGCACTTGGATTTTAAAGAGCAGGAACGGAAGCCCTGAGAGCTTCAGCTTCTACTCAAGTTCCCATGGTGGGAGAGCCGAGACAGAGAGCCAGCTTGGTGCATTCCTGACACTGAGCCCTTCACTACGTGGTACTGCTTTCGTGTCACATTAAGAGAGGCACAACAGACTGTTGGTAGCAGGGCCCATTCAGCTCTCAGCTGACAGGCAGGCCAGAGGGAGATGAGAAGGTGGCCTCTGCCGTGTGCACTCAGAAAGGCGACCCAGATCTCCCAGTGAGAGGGATTGTCACTAGCCTAGGAGCAAGCTGATTCTGATATTGCAAGTGCAGGCTGACTGACCTTTCCTTCCTGCTTTCCTTCCTCGTGGCCCCCACCAGATTGCCAGGCTGCGGAGTGAACTGGACGTCGTCCGAGGAAACACAAAAGTCATGTCTGAGATGTTAACAGAAATGGTCCCTGGACAGGAGGATTCATCTGATCTGGAGTTGCTACAGGTGAGTCGTCTTGCAGAAGCACTTGGCCTGTGGTGGCAGCTCTACCACCATACACTGTTGGAGGATCCCACCCGGGGACACAGTGGCGAGGTGGGACGGGTCCAGTGGCTCTGTTGTTGATAGTCCATGTCAGCACACACGCAGCCTCACGTTGCCTACGGACAGGCAGAAGCCTGTACCATTGTCTCTCTTTTTTATATTCCTTAATAATATTTTTTCCCGATTATAAAATGCCAGTTGCAGAATACATGCTGCCAGAAAGAAAGAGAAAGCACAGAGAAGAAAATAATAACTTTCTTTGACCCAAGCATCCATAAATAACCACCGTAGGTGCTTTGATGTATTTTCTTTCTGACTTTTTTGTAGGTTTATTTTCAGTGTAGTTGAGCTTGTACTCTATCTGTATTTTGGTCCCTCAACATCATGTTTTGCAGGAGGGCCTGTTCAACCTTGACTGTGCACAGGAGCCCTTCTAGTGGCACCTCACCCCCAAGGTATCCTGAGACTGAGATCAAGTGTGATGCTCCCGTTCTTTTCCCTAACAGTGAGGATTCCCAGGCATATTGTGGTTGGCCATTGCACACTGGCCTCCCCACCTCTGGACAGCCCATGGATCTGGGGGCATGGCAGAAAGGGGTCCAGGAGTGGGTGGCCTGCAGCCTACCCCTGAGACCAGGGTCAAGGCCCCTACCTCAGGCCTGTTTCCCAGGGCAGCCAGGTCCAGAGCCAGTACCCAGATCTCCACCACAGCCAGCCTCAGATGACCCTGGCATTTGCAGAAAATGTCAGTGGTACTGCCCTTAGAAGCAGTGACCTTCTGGAGGGTGGAAAAAGGATGCTGTGAACTGCAAGGGCCCATACACTTTTCGACGGGAGGCAAGATGCTTGAGGGAACAGGTCAGTAGCCAGACTGACTTGGCAACTGGCATGAGTGTCTTATGATACACCTGCTGCTGCTGTTGATACTGCTGTTGGTGTCCAGCCCTCCACTGTCAGTCTTGGTCCCCAAGTGCTACACCTTCTACCCTGCTGCTGGCACATGCGTGCCGCCTGTGAAGTCCCTGTCCTGGTCCCAGGTTGCTGCTTATTGTGCCCCCTTCCT
Source organism: Papio anubis (assembly GCF_008728515.1). NCBI lineage: Eukaryota > Metazoa > Chordata > Mammalia > Primates > Cercopithecidae > Papio > Papio anubis. Next base: position 17,116,019 of record NC_044992.1, on the reverse strand, counting down.
ACTCTAAAGCCATCGGCTCTTATGGGGCTGAGGGTGGTTGGAGACCTGTTCCAGGCCTAACACAAAGCACAGTCCTAGGGGCACAGAGGTGCATGAACTGTGGTCCCTGCTCCGGAGGAGCTTGCAGCTGGGAAACAACTTGTCTCCGTGTAACTACACCAGCCTGCTCTTGAAGCTGAGACAAGTACCCTTGGCCCAGCCCCAGTGAGAAGTCCTGAGTGGCCTCTCCCTAGTTCCCAGACCTCACTCCTGACACACCTGCATCAGACCAGGCTTGCCTCAGCTCAGCAGATGCAGCTGAATATGTGCCACACTCCAGGGGACCTGGCTTCCCTTGAATGCATTGTCATTGGCCTCCATTCCCAGCCTGCAGGAAGGTTCGGCCAGGCGTTACCCAGATGCACAGGATTCTGAGGTCAGTCCAGAAACTGAGAAGGCCTCTTGAGGCAGCTTTGTGCTGTGTCAGCGTCGGAATTCCTGCTGACAGGGGGGTTTGCTCTGGATAGAGCCGTGCTCCTGGCAGCAGGGGGTGTGTTGAACAAAGCCAAGATGCTTCCAGACAGCCAGAGCAGACCCAGACAGCAGGAATACTTTGTGTGTTGGGGGGAGAGGGGGGTTTTGGTTTTTTTTTTTTTTTGGTTTTTGGTTTTTCTTTTTTTTTTTTTTAAACAAGCCCATCAGCCAAGACAAACAGAACCTAATCTCCTGGCGTCAGCTCACGGTTTTCAAAAATAGGTTGCTTCCCATGACGTTTTCCTTCCCTCTGTTTTGTTCCAACTCCAAGCCTCCCAGCCCTCACTGCTATCTTATAAATCAAACAGAAAAAGAATGACTCTGGGTGCCAGTGGGAGGCTGTCCTTCCAGCACAGGAGATTCAGGAGCTGGGCAGCACTGTGGACAGCCGTGAACAGACACAGCCCTCCAGGCTGGTTGGCTGCACGTCTCCGCCATCCCTGACATCTTCCCTCCCCTTCTTCCCCTGGCAGTCAGAAGCCAGCAGGCAGGGTCTCCCAGGGGTCAGAGCCACACTGAACCGCCAGCCTTCCATGTGGAGAAATACCACGGTCTGCTTGGAAAGTGCCGGAATCAGAATGTGTCCCCAGGACCCTCCATCAAGCTGGAGGGCAGCCAGAGTGCTCGGGGCAGAGAAGTGCAGAGCTGAGAGTGCTGGCTAGGCCATGGAAACAAACAACCCAGATGTTCCCACCAACAGAAGCTGCTTCCAGTTCAAGTATAAATTGCTGGGGTAGGAGGTGGGGGGAATAGGAAGAGAGGTAATTGGTGGTGTCAGCCCCAGGATGATCATAACTGTGGGCAGGTTATGTCCCGGTTGCCTCCTGCACATCGCAAAGCACTTTTGGGTGTAGCTTCCTGCAGTAAAGCAAGAGCAGCAGGGAAACTTGACAGTGTGAGCTATTTGCCTGCAGACTCATGGGTATGTGGCTGGTATTTGAGGAGAGGCTGAGGCCACTCTAGCACCCTGTGCTGTCAGCGTAGCTGGAGCCTCTGAGGAGAAGGAAGGCAGGGTGCCCAGGGTGAACACAGCAACTCCTCCTCTTGAGCTATGTGTCAAATCCTCCACTCTCTGAATTGGGAGAGACCTGCCAGGAAGTTGGTTCAGCTCTACACCTGTGTTCAGATTTCTTCCACAGCATCTTGTCTACTGGGTCTTTCTGCACATCCCCAGTGACAGGCTATTCACAGCAGCCCACTTGCTTTCAAATGGACATCTTGGTTAGACTTTGGGCAGCAGCACAGCAGACATACAAATTACACAGGCCTATGAATTAATGCCTTCCCATCCATCCCCTCCCACTGATGAGCTGGGTGATGCCAGGTAAGTCACCAGCCATCTCCAGGCCCTCTTCTCCTCTCTAGACTGGAGTGATCACTCACACCTTGGCAGTGCCTGGAGCAGGGCTGGGCTTAGGTAAGGCCTCACAAATCCTAGCTTTCATGACTGTTGTTAGAAAGCCTTTCACACATTGATCTAAAGTGTGTCTCCCTATAACCTTGATCCTGATCTGTCTTCTTAGACACTAGAACAAGACTAATTCCTCTTTCACATGGGTAGATCCTTAAATATTTGAAGATTGTCATAAGCCACACCCACTGCCCAGTCTCCACATGGAACAAATGTGGCAGTTGGCAGCCCACCATGGGGTTGGATAGGCAGTTCTTCACAAGAGGCAGACATTATAAAATGGAGAGTTTCCATCAGCTGAAAACCCTGCTGCGTCACTTCTCGTCTGGTGGTTAAGCCTATCTTTGTCATCCTGTGCAAGGACCTTTAGGTCTGGGCCCAAAATTCAAGACACTGCATCTGTCCCTGCTAAAGTGCATGCCCTTACCTGCAGAAAGCCTGAGTTCGGTGTTCTGGGATCTTTAAAGATTGCGATTCTGTCATCCAGTGCCCTCTGTCTCTCCCAATTTAGCATTTTGAGCTTAGTCTTCAATGAATAACTTTTAATTAATACAATGATGCCAAAAATATATGTTCTTCTGTGGCCATTCATCAGCATCAGATAATAACAGAGGCCTCCTCCTCGTTTCTCCAAGTAGCAGATGGTGTATCTCCTCTTGCTTCTTGCATCTCATTTCAATAAAGACAGAATGGCCAAGGCCATTTTCTCTAGAGAAATCTGGTTTATTCTACATGTTTAACTTCTTTATTCTCCTTTCTCATCAACAAAGACTTTCTTCTCCCTCCCATCTTTGCAGCAACAGAAAACAGATCTTCAGGACCTTATTCCCTGTTCTTCAAACTTGTGGAGGGCTCAGAGGAAATCCATAAAGATGATTAAAAGACTGTTGCGTGAGGTAGGGATGAGAATGTCCCTTGAAGAAAAGATAAAGGCATTGGGATTAATTAGATAGAAAAGAGAGGATATTTACCAAGGTGTTCTAATAGATGGAGGGCTTTTGTACAAGTGACCAGCTGTTCTTCCCTCTGTTGAGGACCAGAAATAGGAGAAGGCCAAAGCTGAAGTCATCAACGTTTAGGAAATTCCTGTCCTGGCTGTTGCATAGTGGAAAGGGTGACCTGAGCAAGCAGTAGGCTCTCAGTTGTCTTAGGCCCAAAGAGAATCACTCTGTTTGAGTGATTTGGAGGTGGAGGAAGCAGAGGAAAGTCTCCCAAGTGAGCCTACTGAGGGTCTGGCTGTGATGACACCACAGAGGACATGCAGGTGGCCACCTGGCACTGTGGTAGCAAAAGTCTTAACATCTGGCCCTCCTCTCACCTTCTGTCCTTTTTTTTCTTCCTTTTTTTTTTTTTTTGAGAAGGAGTCTCGCTTTGTCACCAACACTGGAGTGCAGTGCCATGATCTTGGCTTACTGCAACCTCCACCTCCTGGGTTCAAGCGATTCTCCCGCTTCAGCCTCCCAAGTAGCTGGGATTACAGGCACCTGCCATCATGCCCGGCTAATTTTTGTATTTTTAGTAGAGACGGGGTTTCACCATGTTGGCCAGGCTGGTCTTGAACTCCTGACCTCAGGTGATCCACCAGCCTCAGCCTCCCAGAGCGCTGAAATTACAGGTGTGAGCCACCACGCACGGCCTTTTCTTCCTTTTTGAAACAGATGTGAAAGACTGAAGTTAAGAGATGGTAAAGCTTTCTCTGTGCGGAGACCCCTGGAAATCCCTGAAGTGGAAGCCCCAAGTCATAGTCTCTGGGCCTGTCTTTAGCATAGCTCTTTGGAAAGCCATCGGGATGCTTCTCCAGGATTGGAGCATAGAGGCCCTGCCTGTGGGGTTGGGAGCTATCTAACCCACCACCCCAGTGGGAAGGCTGTGGGGAAGAGGCAGCAAACCCAAGGCCAGAGCAGATGTTCCTGGTGCTGACTATTGATGAGATCACTGCATTCTGTGCCCTTGGGGCTCATTCTTCCTCCAAGCCGAGGTCACAATGTTAGAGCCTCAGAAATCATCTAATACTTGCCAAACTTTTTAAAAAAGTAACGGAGGCCAGGCACAGTGACTCACACCTGTAATTCCAGCACTTTGGGAGGCTGAGGCAGGTGGATCACTTGAGGTCAGGAGTTCGAGACCAGCCTAGCCAACATGGTGAAACTCTATCTCTACTAAAAATACAAAAATTAGCCGGGCATGGTGGCAGATGCCTGTAATCCCAGCTACTTGGGAGGCTGAGGCAGGAGAATTGCTTGAACCTGGGAGGTGGAGGCTGCAGTGAACTGAGATCATGCCACTGCACTCCAGCCTAGGTGACAGAGCAAGACTCCATCTCAACAAATCAAATAAATAAATAAATAAATAATGGCTGGGCCCCGTGGCTCATACCTGTAATCCCAGCACTTTGGGAGGCTGAGGCGGGTGGATCACAAGGTCAGGAGATCGAGGCCATCCTGGCTAACACGGTGAAACCCCGTCTCTATTAAAATACAAAAAATTAGCCAGGCATGGTAGCCAGCGCCTGTATTCCCAGCTACTCAGGAGGCTGAGGCAGGAGAATGGCATGAACCCGGGAGGTGGAGCTTGCAGTGAGCCGAGATCACGCCATTGCACTCCAGCCTGGGCGACAGAGCAAGACTCCGTCTCAAAAAATAAATAAATAAATAAATAAATAAATAAAGTAAATAAAGAAATAAATAAATAAATAAATAAAGTAATGGAACCTTTTCCTCCACAAATAAAATTTTACAGTGAATGGCAACATTTGAAATCGAGAAAAGCAGAGCAGCCCCAGCTGCCCTGGCCCCGTGCCATGGAGGCTGCTGCAGCACGTCAGTGGCCCTCTGCAGAAGAACTTCCTCATGAATGCAGCCCCCTTGTTTTACACAGGGAGAAGCAGGCCTGCAGAGGACTGGAGACTTGGAGAGTGTATCCAGTCACAGGCTACTTGCTGCCTGCAGCTTGGTCCCCAGCACCCAGCTGGGGCTAGGGCTCTGTGGGAGAGACTGACATCAACCCCTGCTCCCTTCCATCAGGCTGCTGGTGCTTGGAGTATTTGTAGCCATGTTTCTGAGACACTTCCTACTGTCTACTGAGGAATCTGGTTTGGTTCTCCTCTAAATCCAGTGAACCACCCACGAGGCCTACTCTTTGTTTTGGGGCTTCTGCTGTGTGGAGTGCAGATGGGGGCTGGTCACCCCTTGCTGGAGGTTTTTCTAGAGGGGCTCTGATGGCAGACTGGAGTGTGTTGAATGCTGTGGGAGTCTTGAGGAGGGTGGGATGGTGGGGGATCCCCAGAAAACACTGTATGTGAACGGGAAGATGAATAAATGGGAAGTATGTGTTAAAGCTGGCACTGTAAAATGTTAATGATACAATCTAGGTGACAGGCATATGGTGTCTGTCCACTGTAAAATTCATCCTGTTTTGCTGTATGTTTGAAAATTTTTGTGACAAAATCCTGAGGTGGGGAAACATCCTGAGGCCTTGAAGGATGAGTAGGAGTTTGTTTGATGGAAAAGGAGATAAGGGACATTGTAGGTAGATGGCCAACTTCTCAGGAGCCCTTGAGCAATGTGGAAAGTGCCTGAGGCCACCTATATCCTGGAAAGTCTGAGGTGTGTTTGAAGATGGCCTATGGGCCTTAGGTGCTGATGCCCCAGTCTTCTGGAGGGTAACTTGGATCTGTTTCCCACAGCATGCTCCCACACTCCCCTGGCTTGCAGGTCCTGTGCCTTGTGATTGGCCTGCAGCTGTGATTGGAGAATGTGATTGACTTTTTTCTTTCTCCCTCCCTAACCAAGGACAGCCAGGGCTTGCTGCTAGGCCACAAGCCCCAGAGGCCATACTTTCTTGTAATGGGCCTGTTTGCAGGAGGGGGTGGGTCCTGAGCTAGGACTTGAGATCCTTTTGCTCATCAGAGATTTTCCACAGACACCTGGAGTGCTAGAGCAAGGAGGAGCTCAGCAGTGCCTGGCCTGGTCCTCATGTGTGTTGGCACGTCCGCATCCCTGGGGAGGAGACCCGTACGGTGGCCTGGAACAGTCCATGGCAGAGCAGAGAGGCAGAAGTTTGTTTGACCTGTTTTCTCTGTCCTACTGCCCAGCCTCTCTTTTTCATCCTGCACACTTTTGCTAGGTCTTTCTCTGGTACTTCTTCCAAAGTGCGGGGTAAATATGCTGCCCAAGTGTTGGCCACATATCCTTTTTTTCTTTTAGGAAGCAGGGGAGGATGGTCTTTGACAGAGGATAGTTAACCTAAATCTATGCTCCCCTGTCAGCCCTGAACAGAGATGCTCACTGCGTTTTAACAATCTATTAGAAATACTATGATTATTTTAATTGTTCACTTGTCCTGGCTGTTGGAATCCTTCACATGATCTAATGTGATTGCTTCTTTCATAAGTTTGGACATTTTTATTTTGTTTTTGTTTGTTTTAATGTTAAGGGCCTGGCTTTATCAGCATCACTCCTGAGCATGCTTCATTCTGTAATGAGTGTTTCCCCTGCATTGTTGGTTTTCCTGTGTACAGTAATTGTGACTGGGTTTTGACCTGTGAGTGTCCATTGGCGCCTGTGGCCATTATTGCCTGGCAATCCAGACCACATCTGGCAGGCCTCGAGGCCCAGGCAGCTTCTTGAGAGCCCCTCTCCTGCCTGGCCTGGGGACATGAGCCATTCACAACAGAAGAGAGTGGACATTTTGTGGAATTTTCTCTTTACTAGATAGCAGTGTCCCCTGCAATTAAGATCCAGTATTCACCTCTTCTTATTAATTCTAGCACTTATCTGTATGTTTATAAGTGCTTACTGCTGGTTCAGTGGGGCCTGGGATGAGTCCTAGAGAGGGAAAATTAGATCCTGGATGAACAAAAATTCCCGATTCTCTGAGTGAAGAGTGCTGAGAAGACTGAGTGTATGTGGATAACTGAGCTGGTGGTTTGTGGGGACAAGAGTTCAGAATACTTTATTTTTTATTTTTATTTTTTGGAGACAGGATCTCACTCTGTTCCCCAGGCTGGAGTGCAGTGGTGCAATCTCAGCTCACTGTAGCCTCTGCCTCCTGGGTTCAAGCAATTCTCCCACCTCAGCCTCCTGAATAGCTGGGATTACAGGTGCACGCCACTGTGCCCAGCTAATTTTTGTATTTTTTCATAGAGATGGGGTTTTACCATGTTGGCCAGGCTAGTCTCAAACTCCTGACCTCAAGTGATCCGCCTCCCTCGGCCTCCCAAAGTGCTGGCATTACAGGCATGAGCCACCGCACCAGCCTCTGAATACTTTAGAGTCATTAATTCTCTCAGAAGTACTTGGGGAGTGCCTCCCATGTGTCAGTCGTGGGTACCAGGGAAATGCCTTCTCTGCCCTCAAGGAGCTTCAGTCTAGAGGGGAAGGCACATAAGAAGCCCAGCCCCTGTGTGAGTGCTGTGTTGCAGGATACCAGGGACATACAGGGGGGATGCCTTTGATTCCCCACTTGGCTTGATTGACCACCTGTGTGATGTGTTCAGCAGATGATTACTGGGCTTTTTCACTGTGTGGCTCAGTGCAGGGCTTGAGGGCATCCTTGAGTGGATAAATGGCAACACCCCCTCAAGAGTTTATGATGTGGTAGGAAGGAAGACCCTTTAGCCAAGCTAGCCAGATTATGAGACAATATGAGGAACTAAAAAGAGATTACCATGTCTCCTGTGAATAAATCAGTCACTTCTACCAGAAACGGTTTCAAAATGAAGTTGTTTTGAAACTGAGCTGTGAGAACGAGGGACTTATCTTTCATGTCTTATCCTCTTAACTCACTGGCACCCTCCAGTGCCCAGGTAGGTGGGGACAGCATCTCCCTCTGCTTTAACCCTGTATGGCACGCTGGGACTTGGCGCTTTGGTCACAGGCAGTTCCTGTAGTCAGGGATGCTTGGGGGCCAGCCTGGCAGGGTTGCCAGCTCCCTCCTCTGTAGCATCCTCAGTCTGGCATCGAGATGGCAAGGGGCCTGGCAGGAATTGAGGGAGCTCTATAAGCAAATTTGAACAAGGGCATCAGTAAGTCTGCTGTTCTGGAACAGGGAAGGTTCATGGAAGCCAGGCCATAAAGTGCTAAGGCTCTGTCATCAGGGGGATGTTGCTTCTAAGGGTAGAGAGGGCTCCAGGGTGTGCGAATGTCCTCTTTTGGCCAGCCAGGGAGCTGCCTGGGCTTCTGAGGCCTCGGCAAAGTGGCAGATATGCCACCAAAATATACCTAATGCAGTCATAAAATACACTCCTGCTATTGCTGGGAGTGTAAGTAGACTGATGTCATCTTTCTGGAGTGCCTTTTACTATTACTAATTGATGTTATAAATGACCATACCCTTTCACCTAGAAATTTCCCTCCTAAGGAACTCCTCCTATGGAAGTGCTAGCCCAAGTGCATATGCATGTTTGTGTACAGGTGTTCATTGCTGCATTATTTGGGTTGGCCACAGAAAGAGAGACCACAACCTAAATGTCCAACAATAGAAGAATGGCGAGATACATTATGAAACACACAAAGGAATGAGGCAGTCTGTACCAAGTGATGGGGAACGGTGTCTGGAATATTTTGTTGAGAAAAAGCAATCTGCAAAGAATCACATTTTAATATTTTTTAATGATTTGTACAAGCATGTACTTGTATACATACAACAGTATGTCTGTCTGGACATTTGTCTGCTGAAAAAGTACTTGCTTTCTCTGGGGAAGGATGGGCAGGCTGTGAAGAGGGAACTTCTACTTTGAATTCGGCACATGTCTGGTTTCATGAACAAGCATGTACTCCTTTTGTGACTTTTAAGAATCAGTACAAATTTTTTCAAAGGAAATAGAATGTGACAAAAAGCACACCCAGCAGGCTACCCAGAGGTGCATGTGTTCCCTAGGAGCTGAACAGGACCTGCCGGGCCATGCAGCAGCGCATCGTGGAGCTCATCTCCCGCGTGTCCAACGAGGAGGTCACCGAGGAGCTGCTTCATGTGAACGACGACCTCAACAATGTCTTCCTTCGATATGAGAGGTGGGAGCTGGATTTCTTTCTTTTTTTTTCCCCTTGAAAAGATTGTTGCCATAACAGAGGGATTTCTTTCATAAACAAAGGAAAGAGAGGGAGAGGGAGAGAGATTAGAGTTGGAAAATACTCATCAGAGATGCTAATTTGTTCCCGGCTGACAGGGAAAATGCTTCTTGTCCTCCTGGGAACCGAGCAGCAGAAGCAGCAGGAAGTTGACATGCAGAATTAGGCTCTGCCCTTTGTAAGCCTCAGGCTGCTCTGCCTTTCCCCACTGCCCCGCCACCCCCAGCTCCAGGGAGGGGTAGCACTTGGGGGGCTCTGGGTCCCAGAGCTGCTGCACCTGCTCCTTTGATGATCCTTTGAATTTGAAAAGGATTAAAGGGAAAAAAAAATCTCTACTAAGAAAAAGGATTTCCTCTTTCCCATCTTAAAAAAAAAAAAAAAGAAAGAAAGAAAGGAAAAAAGCTTTTCCCTTTGCAAATGTCAGTGTTATCTAGAGCATTCAGGGGAAGCAGGCGGGTGTAAGTGCCGGAATGCTGCTGCTTAGGGAAGCGTGCACACATTCATTTCAGTTCTTTCTGCAGCCAAATCATTTTTGGGTTTGAGGTAACAAACCTGCAAATTCTTTTTTATTTCCAAAGCCTTCCTTCAGGACAAAGCCCAAAATGTCTTATTTAGACCTAGTTTTAAATAGGAGGAATAATGGCAAGCACAGTTCCCATCTCATCACCTGATGGGAGCACACTGGGCTTTCACGAAGGACTCAGCATAAGGACCAGAAAGGACCATGATCAGGCCAGCCTTTTCCCCTTAAAGATGAGGCTTGAGAGGACAGGACAGTGGCTTGAGTCCCCTGCAGACCTGAGGTCCTGGTCCCCTCTGCCAACCAGCTGACTCACACCCTACTGCTGGATTCATCAGGAGGACAAGGATCTGGCGTCAGTTAGGGTCAGAGGGACAGGGACAGATGCTTGCGTTTGCATTACCCTTTGGGGGCCTAAAGAGTGGTTTTGTTGTGGCCGTCACAGCCTTGGGCCTTGTCTCATCTTTTGATTATGGAAGTACACATCAGTGGCTCTGTGCCCACCTGACAGGCGAAGAAACCTCTGCAGTAAGTGTGGGGGGTCCCTGGGACCCCCAGTGCATCAGTTGAAGAACAGGAGCAGATCTGAGGGGACTTGACTCCCTGCCCGAGGCCCCTTTGTCTTGCCATGTGGTTCCAGTTTCTCCATGGTAAATGGGCTTGCATTTAACCTGTTAAATCTATTTAAGCCCTGCTAGAAAGCATAACAGGAGCTAACTAATATGGGTATTTTCACCCAACAGTCCCCCAGTCCCAGCATTACAAAGAATTCAGAGGCAAAGCCAGGGCTGGTGGCTAGAAGTGCTATCCTGGTTAGAGTGTCTTTGATGATAGTCATTGTTCATTGAAGATGAGTGTGGGAAAGTTACCCCAGGATTAAAATTGTTTCAGATGTATTAATATTCCTGTTCTCCTTGTAGACCACTGTTGAAAAAACACACAAGTCTTTTTTAAAACCACAGTGGACACTCACTGCCTACCCAGATCATCCTCCTGGGGATCCCTTGTCACCAGATGCTGACCCCAGCAAGTTGGGAGACAGAAGTGGAGCGGCATAACTCACTAAAGCTGGGTGTCTAAGGCTCCAGCTGGAAAGTCTCTTAGCTACCGCTGCCCGTGGCATTTGGAGTTTTTAAATATGATGCAGAACATAATCTGTTCTGCCCCACCCCAACACACACCTCATTACTACTCTTCCATTCCCCACCTGACATAAGGATGACCTGGCCTTCGACAGTTGCTCAAAGCCAAGTCCCCCTGCACTGCCCGATTGGGTGCGGAAGACACTCACTCCACCCTTCTAGCAGTCCTTCGATGATTGGCCCAGGCCTCTCTGTAGCAGCTACTGGCGAGCATTTCCCCAGGCCACAGTCAGGGCCATGCATCTACCTTCCTCCTACTGGTGCCCACCCTATGCATGCCCCAACCCCTTTCCCCAGAGATTCAGTTGGGAGCATGTTAGGAACACTAGCTGGGCGCTTCTCAACACAGCCCTGTGAAGTAGGGAGTCTGCAGCTACTGCCTGGCGTTGTAAACATTGGAGAGCTCCAAGGTAAAGTGGCTAAGCCACCCTCCCTCCAGGGACAAGAGGAGCTCTCTGGGCCCAGGTGTGTGAGGAGAGGCTGGGGACACTCACAATGACCTCCATGATGGGCCAGCCACCACCCCTTTCTGATGCCCATTCAGGGTGCTGGGTGAGAGGCTGATCCTCTCAGGGGGAGCCACACACACAGAGGAAGCCGTGGCAGAGTTGATATATGGTTTCACTCCCTAGCCCCCAACTAGGACTGGCTGGTCTTGGTCCCAGAGGTTCTTCATAGGACTAGTGAGCACCCTACAGGGCCATATCACAGGCATCCTCTCTCCTTACTTCTGCTTTCCCTTCCCCCGTTAGGTTCGAACGATACAGGTCTGGCCGATCGGTTCAAAATGCCAGTAATGGAGTAAGTATTCCTTCAGAATCCTCTCATCTCCTGAGGCCAGACCTACCCATCCACGTTTTGGAGGCTGGAGAAACCTCCAGTTTTTCTAACTGGGGTTGAAATATTTGGGAAATTGAAGAGCAAGCTTTGGTTGATGGGATACTAGGGCAGAGCTAGCAGGCACCCCTGATGGGAGGGTGGCAAGGAAGCTCTAAGTCTGTAGCTCCCAGGACAGTCACTGTTGACTCAGCAACCCCTCCTTCTACTGGGGAGGGGGAGGAGGCAGTGGGCAGGGCTCACTGACATCAAGGGCCACCATGGACCCAGAAGGCAGGTGGGGAAAGTGACCTTGCTTCTGTACTGGAGCAGTGCTGATGCTTTTCTTCTCAGAACCCTGCACAGTTGCCTTGCTAGCTTCTACCTCAGAGCCTGACTCCAGGGTTCTGGGGCTCATGACCAGTCTCACATTCTGACAGGTACTGAACGAAGTGACTGAAGACAACTTAATAGACCTGGGGCCAGGGTCTCCAGCCGTGGTGAGCCCGATGGTGGGGAACACAGCGCCCCCATCTTCCCTCTCCTCCCAGCTTGCAGGCTTGGGTGAGTGTCTCATAGGGATAAAAGGGCCTACTTACTTCCTACCACTGGCCTCCCTTGCAGGCCACCTCTCTTTCTTTCTTGGAAGACCCAAAGAGAGTCTTTTGGGAATACATGTGAAAGTGTATTCCTGAGTCCTAGCCAGTTGTACCACCTTACCTTCAATGCATACCTTTTTTTCCCCTAAATTTGAAGTTTAAAATCTGTGTTGGAAAGCAGGGATGGGGGAAATTTCAAGGAATTAAAGAAAGGTCACGGCCGGGTGTGGTGGCTCATACCTGTAATCCCAGCACTATGGGAGGCCGAGGTGGGTGGATCACCTGAGGTCAGGAGTTTGAGACCAGCCTGACCAACGTGGCGAAACCAGTCTCTAGTAAAAATACAAAAATTAGCTGGGCATGGTGAGTGCCTGCAATCCCAACTACTTGGAAGGCTGAGGCAGGAGAATTGCTTGAGCCCGGGAGGTGGAGGTTGCAGTGAGCTGAGATCGCGCGTCATTATACTCCAGCCTGGGCGACAGAGCAAGACACTGTCTCAAAAAAAAAAAAAAAAAGAAAAGAAAGGTCACCTGCCATGTTTTATATGGAACATTCTCTATGATTGAAGTAATTTCCTTTTCAGTATTAACTAGGTCAAGCCCAGGCTTATAATCCCAGCATTTTGGGAGGCTGAAGTTGGTGGGTCACTTGAGGCCAGGAGTTCGAGACCAGCTTGGCCAAAGTAGTGAAACCCTGTCTCTACTGAAGATACAAAAAAATTAGCCAGACTTAGTGGTGGGTACCTGTAGTCCCAGCTACTCGGGCGGCTGAGGCAGGAGAATTGCTTGAACCCCGGAGGCAGAGGTTGCAGTGAGCTGAGATCACGCCATTGCACTCCAGCCTGGGGGACGACTCCATCTCAAAAACAAAACAAAACAAAACAAACAATCAATATTAACTAGGTCAAGGAGGGCAGATAGGTTTCAGCTCACTGGCTTCTTGGAACACAGGTTTGAGGAGGATGCTGAAGCCACATCAGGGCTTAGAAAAGTCTGTGATTGGCTGGGCGCGGTGGCTCAAGCCTGTAATCCCAGCACTTTGGGAGGCTGAGACGGGCGGATCACGAGGTCAGGAGATCGAGACCATCCTGGCTAACACGGTGAAACCTCGCTCTCTACTAAAATACAAAAAAAAAAAAAACTAGCCGGTAACGCTAGGGCGCTTCTGTAGTCCCAGCTACTCGGGAGGCTGAGGCAGGGAGAATAGCGTGAACCCGGGAGGCGGAGCTTGCAGTGAGCTGAGATCCGGCCACTGCACTCCAGCCCGAGCGACAGAGCGAGACTCCGTCTCAAAAAAAAAAAAAGAAAAGTCTGTGATTGATTGTCGATATCTACAGAGGGCTTGGAAACAGGAGGTAGCAGCACTGAAATATTTGCTCTCCTTGAACTGTACCATCAACCTAAAGCAGTCCATTGTCTGGAACTTAAAAGAAACTCACCACTTTCTACTTTCCACAGTTCATTTAGTTTGTACATTCAAAGTGTGTATATGACTCTAGCGCATTGGTTATACTGAATGATACCAATTTATAACAAATGAAATTATAACATTGAAAGAATAAGCACGGCCCTCAAAATTCTTTCCTCTGTCTTGCTTTTCTGCTTTCCTTTTTAAAAAATATTTCTCGGCCGGGTGCGGTGGCTCAAGCCTGTAATCCCAGCACTTTGGGAGGCCGAGACGGGTGGATCATGAGGTCAGGAGATCGAGACCATCCTGGCTAACACAGTGAAACCCCGTCTCTACTAAAAAATACAAAAAACTAGCCGGGCGAGGTGGCGGGCGCCTGTAGTCCCAGCTACTCAGGAGGCTAAGGCAGAAGAATGGCGTGAACCTGGGAGGCAGAGCTTGCAGTGAGCTGAGATCTGGCCACTGCACTCCAGCCTGGGTGACAGAGCAAGACTCCGTCTCAAAAAAAAAAAAAAAAATTTCTCTGTCTACCTTCCTTTCATTTGACTTGAGTTAAACTTCTAGTGGCTATCAGTTGCTGTAATTCTAGCTTCTCAATATTTCATATATTTGTAGCCACTATTTCTGTATCGGAACAGATGTCTCTGCCTTCGGTCAGTCCAGCATACATGATGGCCAGATTTAATACTTAAAATTCAAATTGTCATGCCTGTAATCCCAGCACTTTGGGAGGCCGAGGCGGGTGGATCACCTGAAGTCAGGAGTTCGAGACCAGCCTGGCCAACATGGCAAAACCCCATCTCTACTAAAAATTGCAGTGAGCCAAGATCGTGCCACTTCACTCCAGCCTGGGCAACAGAGCAAGATGCCATCTCAAAAAACAAAAAAATTCAAATTGGATTCTGCTACCTCTCTTCTTAAAAAAGGTCTAGTAGGCCAGGCATAGTGGCTCACGCCTGTAATCCCAGCACTCTGGGTAGCCAAGGCGGGCAGATTGCTTGAGTCCCGGAGTTCAAGACCAGCCTGGGCAACATAGCAAAACCTCATCTCTACTAAAAATACAAAAAATTATCTGGGAGTGGTGGCACACACCTGTAGTCCCAGGTACTCAGGAGGCTGCAGTGGGAGAATCTACTGAGCCTAGGAGGTCGAGGCTGCAGTGAGCTGAGATCGTGCCACTGCACTCCAGCCTGGGCACCCACAGTGAGACCCTGTCTCAAAAAAAAAAAAAAAAAAAAAATGTGTAGTGTCCGCCAGGCGTGGTGGCTCACACTTGCATTCCCATCACTTTGGGAGGCCGAGGTGGGAAGATTCACTTGAGGCCAGGTGTTTAAGACCAGCCTGGGCAACATAACGAGAACTTGTCTCTACAAAATAATTTTAAAACAGCTGGGCACGGTGGCACACGCCTCTAGTCCTAGCTACTTGGGAGGCCAAGGTGGGAGGATCACTTGAGCCTGGGAGGTCAAGGCTATAGTGAGCCATGATCATGCCAAGAGAGTAAGACTCTGTCTCTTTAAAAAAAAAAAAGTCTAGTGTCTTCCCACCCACTCCTTTACTTGGCATTTGAGATATTACCAGCCACTTCCTCCACAAATCTCTTCCTGCGAGCACTGTTCACTTCACACAACCTGGCCTCCAAACCCTGTGCCTTTCTATCTGCCTTTCCCCTTCTCCCCATAGCATCCTCCCCCTTATCCTTACAGACCCCCTCTTGTGTTGGTTTTGAGTCTTTCCTGATGTCTCAAGCCAAGCACTGCTGTGGCTTGTCTCTCACCCACTCTGAACTTCTTGAAGCTGAGGACCATATCAGATTCAGTTTGGTCTACTCAAGATCTAGCTCTGAACATGGTGGGTGCGTAAGAAATATTTGCTGAATAAATAGATGTCCCAGGTCCTTGGACATTGTGATTGAGTTAATGAGGAGCCCAAATGAGAAGGGCATTATGGAAAATCTGCAGGTGCACTGGCGCCAGTCCCTGCCTTGTCACCCCAGCAGTCTCCCTTTTGTTATGACCCTTTTGCCTCCTTGAGCAGTTTGGGGGGGCAGTAGCTGTCCCGTCCCCCATCTGGCCCACCCTGGCTCCTCCAGCATGTGGTGCACTGGGAGTACCAAGGAAAAGTCCTGCCCTACCCTCCCCATGAACCCTAAACCTGCCTGGCTGGCGTCCTAGCTCACGGGCCCTTCATCAGGTCTACAGTCTACATTTTGTTCTCATCTGCCACCCATTTGTTTTGTTGCCACAGACTTGGGGACAGAGAGCGTCAGTGGCACCCTCAGTTCACTCCAGCAATGTAATCCCCGTGACAGCTTTGACATGTTTGCCCAGACGAGAGGAAACTCCTTGGCTGAGCAGCGCAAGACGTATGTGGGGCCCCTTCTTGTGGCTTTCTAAAGATATTGGGGGGATTGACCCATGCCTGGTCACAGGCCAGCACAAAAAGTCATTTATTTACCATGTCCAGGACTGCCAGGAACTTTAAAGCATGGCTGTAAGGACTCGGCATTAGATGCAGATACTGAATTAACACCAACTGCCCACTGCCCCCTCCCCCCCACACAAACTCTCCTGCCCTTGGGGTTGGTTGGAGTAGGATTTCTCCTGTCAGTTGTAAGAGACCGCTTTTCTCTTTCTTCCCTATGCTGCTGCTGCTGCAGACACCACCCTGCCTGGCCCCTCATCCACAGGAGAAGCTTGGAAGCAGGAGGGTGCAGCCATGCAGGGTGAACCCATTCCTTACAGCAAGATTTTCCTGACTAAAATAAGTGGTCAGGGCAGAGGCTCCTCTGATAGGATGAGCCATCTGGAATTCAGGGAGTTGATTCCAAAAGAGAGAATCCCCTGTATCTCAGGGAGGTGCTGTACATGTTTTGAGCTTTCTGTTCAGCCTAAAGGCGGGTGAGACACACTCTTTCCCACCTTTCCCAGGGACCCAGCATCTTGGTGCACTCAGCACCCTGAGTCCTGCTTGGGACTCAGCGGGGTAAGCAAAAACCCAAGGTCCCATGTACCCTTCACCAGCGAAAGTTGCTTGTAAAACAGATATAGCTAAAGGAGTCAGGGAGTGGAGGAAGACCTCCCCTAATCAGTGACAGTCCCAGGTCCCAGAGACTACCTTCCCTGTCAAATGCCACTGAGGCTGCTGCTTTTAAAATAAGAATTAATGTTACTTTGTGTTTATCTGGTCTTCCCTTTGAGCAGTATTAGGGCACTTTGGACACCCTGACATTGAGCTTCAGAGATGCTCAGTATTGTTACTCAAGACAGGGAT
The DNA here is from genome assembly GCF_008728515.1 of Papio anubis. NCBI lineage: Eukaryota > Metazoa > Chordata > Mammalia > Primates > Cercopithecidae > Papio > Papio anubis. The sequence goes on along the minus strand of NC_044992.1, from coordinate 17,099,268 downwards.
ATTTAGGTGCACAAAATCTAAGATCGCAGAGATTAGTGGCTCAGCCTGAGCTAGGACCCAGGCCTCCTAGCGTCCACTGCAGGGAGACAGACAACATGAGCCCTTAGCCTCTGCTCAATGTCAAGGTCTCAGGAAATGTTTTTCCAAGGACATCTGAGGAAGGACCATAGGACAGAAGTGATTACAAGCCCTCCATGACCACTGGAGGAAAATTAACTCTGCTTGTGCTGCTTCTTCATCTCCAGGGTAACCTATGAGGATCCTCAGGCTGTCGGAGGACTTGCTTCTGCCCTAGACAGTCGAAAACAGAGCTCAGAAGGGGTAGGTCTTTAACCCTGTTTTTTTGCCTGGAGTCTTCTGGAGGGAAAGCCAGGTGGTTTGGCAAAGCTGGCTGGGTAATTCAGCAGAAACTGGCTTGCACAGGGGGCAGATACACCCCAGGGGAGAGACCCGTGGAACCCAGGTAGTGCCTCATTGAGTCTTCACCTCACCCTGTGAGGTGATGCCACACATGAAATTCCCAATTCACCCAGGAGGAAACAGTCCCAGGGAGGTGGGAGACAGGCTGAGACACCCAGAGAGCAGACAGCAAGCCAGGGTTCGAATCCTACGAGTGTCCAGCTCCAGAACACCTGCTCGTCCTACCACAGTGGCCCCAAGTTCTCCAGGCACAAGTCTCCTATGGTCACCTGTTAGTGTCCCAGGGTGGTGGTCAGTGCCCTGATAAAACCATGGCCTGCACCAGGAGGGACAATGCTGACCCGGGCCACATCTCTGATGGCCATTTGCTGCTGGCCTAGCAGAGCAGTACCAACCCCATTAGAAGGCACTCGAGAGCCAGCGTTTGTTTACAGAGCTGGCGTAGTTGGGTGGTGGCTGGGAGGGTGTTCTGTGGCGGTGAGGGGGTGCAGCACAGTGAAGTGGAGGGAATGGTATGTGTTTGGGCCCCCCCAAAACATAGCCATGCTTTCTGTACAATTTCAGATTACTAAAGGGGAAAGGATGTGTGTCTTAATGCTTCTCATATTTTTCTTTTTGCCTAACTAAGAAATGCGTATGGATGCATGTCTGTTTGCAGGGGCAGGGAGGAGGAGGGCCCTTGGAATAGCTGCCGACAACAGCTGGAAGTCCTGTCTGGGTCCCCCAGCTGGGCTAGAGAGGGCAGTGATCATCTGTCCACTGGACAGGAAGGTTTGCAAAGGGCTGTTTGCTTCCTGGCTACCAATTTTTAGCCTTCTAAAGTCCTTGTCCAGTGGACCCAGGCAGGCAGCAGTGCTGGTTTCCAGGGGATGCTCCTTCTTGGGGGAAGGGACTCCCTCATCCATGCTGGCCTTTGCCTGGTGGATCTGAGGGCATGCATCCCTCTGCACTGGTCACCAGAGGGCGCAGAAGAGTCAGCTGGCTGCCTTGGGTCCTCAGTGCCCTGCTTTTCCACAGGAGTGGGCAGTGCCACCTGAACCCCTGAGACTGGGACACCCAAAATCAATGCAGTGCTCATGGCTCTGATTCTCCCGTTACTTAGAATGTCCTCCCACCTGCCCCCAGGGTGGGCATTAGAGAGCCCAGCTAGGGGCCTACCAGGATACTGCCTGGTGAGGACATCCCCTTGTGCTGGCCAACCCTGGCTTGCACTGGGAGCAGCCCTGTTGTGTCCCTACGAGACTGACCTCATTTGTCCCTCACTCTGGCTCCAGGGCCTGCTTTGTCCATGCCATGGCGTGTCCTGCTGCACCCCTGCCATTATCGGTGCCCAGGCCTGGGTCTGAGCCCAGGAGATGTGAGTGACTTCCTGCCCTTCGCCCTTTGCGTGTGTGGCTTGGATTAGCTCCCCGTTTTCAAAGGTCCCGATGACTCCAGCAGGTTTTCCACCCAGTGGTAGGCAGATTGCTTTTTTTTTTTTTTTTTGAGATGGAGTCTCGCTCTATCGCCCAGGCTGGAGTGCAGTGACATGATCTGAGCTCACTGCAGCCTCCATCTTCCAGGTTCAAGCTATTCTCCTGCCTTAACCTCTTGAGTAGCTGGTATTACAGGTGCCCACCACTACACCCAGCTAATTATGTTTAGTAGAGACAGGTTTTCACTATGTTGGCCAGGCTGGTCTTGAACTCCTGACCTCAGGCACTCCGCCTGTCTTGGCCTCCCAGAGTGCTAGGATTACAGGTGTGAGCCACTGCACCCAGCCATCAGATTGCTTTTCATGTTTACTGCTCAATGGGGTGATGCCATGGCCACAGCCTCAGCAATACAGGGCAGCAGAGCATGTGGGCTATGTGTGTCTACACATATTCTTGCCCACCTGCAGCATTTCAGGTTACCTTGTCCCATCCCAAGCCATACTGACTTAGAAATGAAAACGAGGCCAAGGGAGAACTTAAGAACACAATAAAAAAGGGGAAGGCTGGGCGCGGTGGCTCATGCCTGTAATCCCAGCAGTTTGGGAGGCTGAGGCGGGCAGATCACCTGAGGTTGGGAGTTCGAGACCAGCCTGACCAACATGGAGAAACCCCATCTCTACTAAAAATACAAAATTAGCTGGGCATGGTGCCACATGCCTGTAATCCCAGCTACTCAGGAGGCTGAGGCAGGAGAATTGCTTGAACCCGGGAGGCGGAGGTTGCGGTGAGCCGAGATCACGCCGTTGCACTCCAGCCTGGGCAAGAAGAGTGAAACTCCATCTCAAAAATAAAATAAATAAATAAATAAATAAATAAATAAATAAATAAAGGGAAGAAACTTATGTAGCCACACCTCCACAAATCAAATCCAACCAAGTCAGTCAAGAAAAGGTCATCCCAGGGCTGGGCGCAGTGGCTCACACCTGTAATCCCAGCACTTTGGGAGGCTGAGGTGGGAGCTGAAGACCAGCCTGGCCAAGACGGTGAAACCCTGTCTCTAATAAAAATACAAAAATCAGGGCTGGGCACAGTGGCTCATGCCTGTAATCTCAGCACTTTGAGAGGCTGAGGTGGGTGGATCACAAGGTCAGGAGATCAAGACCATCCTGGCCAACATGGTGAAACCCCGTCTCTACTAAAAATACAAAAATTAGCTGGGTGTGGCAGCATGTGCCTGTAATCCCAGCTACTTGGGAGACTGAGGCAGGAGACTCTCTTGAACCTGGGAGGCAGAGGTTGCAGTGAGCCGAGATCTGGCGTCAGAGCTAGACTCTGTCTCAAAAAAAAAAAAAAAATAGCCAGGTGTGGTGGTGGGCACCTGTAATCCCAGCCACTTGGGAGGCTGAGGCAGAAGGATTGCTTTGTTTGCACCCAGGATATTTTGAGACCCTGTCTAGGCAACATAGTGAGACCTCACCTCAAATAAATAAATATTTTAAAAGGCAATGAAGAATACATCTAAATTTAGTATTCAAGAGTTTAGAAAAAGAATACACAAGCCACTAGAAAAGAGAAAAAAAATAAAAGAAAAAATGCAGGAAAAAGAAAAAAGTAGAAATGCTTCTGTAAAAGCTGGTTCTTTGAAAAGTTGACCGCCTGCCAACCCTGATAGCCGTAATCGAGAGAAGCAGCTCTGGTCAACCTGTGATCTCCGGGAGATTTTCCAAGGGTACGGGAGTAGTTGGCATGAGTGTATGTTATCCTGTTGGGATTCTTGGTTACTAAACTTTTCTTCTTTTTTCCAGGCAGGTAAGGGGGACATGCCAGGGGTGGAGGTTGGGAGCAGGGCATCAGATTTCCTTGCGTGGCAAAGGGTCACGTCTGAAGAGTGACTTTTCTGTTTCCACAATATGTGCTATTGACTTCTTTCTCATGGGTCTTGCTGTGACTTTTCTTTCTGAGACTTTTCTGTCCTCGGCCCAGAAGAAAGGTAGAGGTGGGGAGTATGACCTGGAGCCCATAGACAGCTGGCTCATAACCCAAGGAATGGTGAGGAGTCACCAGCCGAGCCGAGCCTGCTGTCCACCCCAGCCCCTACCTGTGTAACAGCTCATGTCTTCCTCTTGTGACCTGCCAAGCCTTTGTGAATCAGACAGTACAAGGCCACACTCTCTTTCTGATAGGGGTGCCAAATTTCCCCTCCTATTTTTGCATAATCTCTGTAAGTCACAGATTCCCAGTCCCAAAAATACCTCCCTGCCCCCAGGCCTGAAGAGTCTGGGACATTAGCAGGGATAAGGAGAGGGTCCTTTCCTTCCTTTTACTGTCTCCGGAGCTCCGGGCAGTATTCACTTTTCCAGGATGAGCACAAGTCACTGTGGCTGTTGCTTGGGAGGGAACAATTCTAAGGGAACAGACTCAAAGCATCTGACCAGTCAGGGAAGCCCCCTCTAGCCCAGGGCCTGTGAATTCGGCAGTCCTAGACTTGACAGATTTTTATAATGTACTTACTTGTGTCCACTAAGTCCCTCAAAATGATTTGAAACCTCTTAAAGAATACACAGGCCGGGCGCGGTGGCTCACATCTGTAATTCCAGCACTTTGGGAGGCTGAGGCAGGCAGATCATGAGGTCAGGAGATCAAGACCATTCTGGCCACCATGGTGAAACCCTGTCTCTACTAAAAATACAAAAATTAGCTGGGTGTGGTGGTGTGCGCCTGTAATCCCAGCTATTCGGGAGGCTGAGGCAGGAGAATTGCTTGAACCTGGGAGGCGAAGGTTGCAGTGAGCTGAGGTTGCGCCACTGCACTCCAGCCTGGTGACAGAGTGAGACTCCACCTCAAAAACAAAACAAAACAAAACAAAAACAAAAACCAACACAGTAGAAACAACATAAAAAGAAGACAAAGCCCAGGAATGTTCAGTGTTGTAAACACAGTTAGTCCTCATGCAGCAGAGCTTTCCTGGCCCACAGACCTGCAAGGGTCTATCCTACCTTGTCTTTTCAGGTGGCCTGAGCCTGGTGCATGGAGAGAGGGTCAGCTCATCTCAGGCTGTATGCCTTGGGATGACCATTTCACCTCTAGCAGAGCCCAGAGCTCTGGGTACATGTGGTGGAAGCTGAGCTGGAGAGAATGCAGAGAAGGAAAGATGATGAAAGCAGTGCAAACATGGGCCTCTCCCTCCAGGTGGGATGGGGTGAGAGGAATACATAACTGCCCCTGGTGTGCTATGCTGGGCTGTGGCCAGAGGAAAGGCCAGCAGGTCCTAGACTGCAAGCAGCACAGGGGCCACCTGCTTGAGCAAAGCGTGAGCGGTGAGCAGGAACTTGGGCCATGCAGGACCACTCAGAGCCGTGGGAGCAAGGAGCATCTGCCTGCCACCCAGCTTGGGCTGGGGCCCTCTGCACAGCTCTGCTGTCAGCCTGGGCAGGTCTTCCGCCACCTGTCATAGCAGCAGCACACTCCTGCTCTGGGTGAGAAGGCAGCTCCTCCACTAGACCCCAAGCCCATTCTTAGATGCACTGGCCCAGGCCTCTCATTTGCTTCTTCAGGGACAGACTGGGCTCTGGCCCACATGTTGGGGGCCCTTGCAGCTGGGCTTCTAGAGACCATGTGTATTCATTGGGAAGATCCAGCCCATGTGCACTTGTGCCTGTTAATTCTGCAAAAAAGGATACTGCCCACACAAACTCCCGTGAGGGTGGCCTTGGCAGCTGGCGGTGGTGCCTGCCTCTGGCCACACAGACTGCCTCGCCACTGCCGGGTCCCCACATAGAGCTCCAGTCTCTAACTTCCCAGAAACAAACCTAACTAACAGCTAACCTGGTGTCTCGCCTGACTGACTGCAGTTTTTGTTTTTTTTTTCTTATTTACAGCAAATATTAATTGCTTTGCCTTATTTCCCATAGTGTAGAAACCTTGAGTCTTTTCAAACCTCCCGAGTACAAATTCTTTACTTGGAAACTTTTTGTACTGTTGAGTGAGATCAAAGGCTTTTAGACGTCGTCCCAGTGGGGTGGTGCTTGAAGTGTCATAGGAAGGGATTCACAGCTTCTCTGGAAATAGCACACCTGAGCTGCAGAAATTGTTCTTGTTGCATTGAAAACTGGACAGGTGGGTTTCCTTGTGGGCGTGGGGCTGTGGGAACCTGCAGAGGAGCATCGGGTGGAACCCTTATGCTCCTGGAATTCAGGTGTTTGGATAGCCAACACAGAAGTTAACTGACACCACCAGGCTCATTACTGGTTGAAGAGAAATGAGATCTGTCAATGGGCTAGGGCCGGGTGACTCTCAGGGAGACTGCTAGGCTTGTGCTGTCCTTCCCTGGCCTCTCTAGTGTAAGGTCTTTTTGCCTCTCCTGGCTGGTGATCAGCTAGGGTTGTCTCCCTTATGCAGGGTGCAGCCAGGAAGATATCCTCATGTGAGAGAATCTAAGTCAAAACAAGAACAGAGGTAGGTTAGTAAAGAGTGCTGCTGCCAAAACCCAGGCTTGGGTTTGGAGGGCAGGACTCCCTCCTCAGACCTGGAGGCCCCCAAGGCTCCTCTTACTCTGGAAGGATAATCCTAACCCCTGGAGTACCAGACAGACACACCTCTCCCCCTTGGACTGGCAACCCTCCCTCCTGACCCTGAGGCAGAGCTGCCCCTGCCTGCAGTTCCAAGTGAGAATCAGCTGACAGCAGGATGGCTCACCTGCCGCTCAGATCAAAACCTGTGACTTCTGACATCCAAGATGTTTGTCTATGGACTTTGAAAATGGGAAGGGCTGGTTAACCACTGCCTCAGCCAAGCCAGCCTGGCCTACCTATCTTCAGAGGGGCTGAGCTTCAGGCAGTAGTCTCTATTGGAGGGCATTCCTGTGCTAGTTTCCTTCCTTTTCTCTCTTCACATGTCTTCTTCCTTTCTGTGCCTCTCTTCCAACTCATACTCTTCTTCAGATCCCTCAGACCAGCCTTCAGCTTGGATCATTACCCAGTAAAATGCTGAAACTATGGCACGTCAGTCTGGGTGCAGTGGCTCACACCTGTAATCCCAGCACTTTGGGAGGCCGAGCTGGGCGGATCACTTGAGGCCAGGAGTTTGAGATCAGCCTGGCCAACATGGCGAGACCCTGTCTCTACTAAAAATACAAAAAAAAAAAAAAAATTAGCCAGGTGTGATGGCTCACGCCTGTAATCCCAGCTACTCAGGAGGCTGAGGCACAAGGATTATTTGAACCTGGGAAGCAGAGGTTGCAGTGAGCCGAGATTACACCACTGCACTCCAGCCTGGGCAACAGAGCAAGACTCTGTCTCAAAATAAATAAATAAATAAAAATAAAAATAAAACTATGATATATCAGAGCCAACAGTCTTCTTAGGAGTCTGCTGGGCCAGCCCCTAGTCTGACAGATGAGGACGCTGAAGCCTCCTAGGGGCCTGGTGACTCGCCCAAAGCTGCAGCGAAGAAACAGAGTCCCCTAAGACTCAGTGCAGTGCCCCCTCCTCCAGCCAGGGCCCCACTTCCCTCCCATCAGCCTGACAAGGCGCACGTCCTCGGCCTCCTACAGTTTCTTTAGTTTATATTTTCTAAGCAGTGTACATGTTTAGTCTGAGTCTGATAGCACCTACATTATTAGAAGGAACTTTGCCCTGTTATAATACTCAAGGCATTTATTTACCAGGACAACAGGTTTAGATAGCTAAGGTTTTGTGCCCAGCCACAAGAAAGTCAATTTAAGCTTACGTTATGTAAGCTTAACTGTTAACCATCACCCTGCTTCACCATGGTTCACGCCCTGAGGCCAAGTGGCTTCCATATTGTAATGAGTCAATTCCAATAATTTCTGACATCCCTGGGTTTCTAAATTAGAAAACAGAAGCACCAACCTGAAAGTGAAGTCATAACTTTCTTCTTCTGAATCATAAGAATTGAAAGCCAAATACAACCTAGCAATCGCCTTATTTCACAGATGAGGAAATTGAAGCCAAACATTGCTCAGGCCTCTGTCCCCTGCTCCTGCCTCTCCACCCAAATCTCTGAGGCTTCTTAGGATAGAAGAAACTCGGGAGCTCTCTGGTGAAGAAAGTGGGGTCCAGAGAGGAGTGACTCACCCCAAGTCCTGCCACCAGTGAGTGCGAGGGCCCAAATGGACCCCACCCAGTGCCCTCTCCTCCTCAGTCTGCCCTCTAGGGCTTGGGCTGGAGGATGCCATTCCATAAACATACCAATTACTTGGAAAAATCTAGGACAGGGAAGAAAAGGGTTCCCATGATCCAGCTTTTGGGAAATTATTTTTGAGGGGGTGAGGAATTTCTTAAGTGTCATTGTTTATTTTCTGAGCATGTTGGCTCTCGAGATTAATCCCCAAAGAAGAAAATTAAAGTATGACCCAAGGCCTCAAGGGATTTGTTCTTTAACATCAACAAAACAATTAACAAGAAAAATCTGAAGGTTTAAGGCCCCTGACCCCTTAATGTCTTTGTTCTAGCTTTTGCAACACATTGGAAAGCTCAGGACATCTAATCTCAGTTTCTGCTAAGTGGACGAAAGCTGGTCAGGTGTAAAAAAGGGCTGGTGTGCACTCTGACCACTAGTGTGGGGGCGTTTTCTCTCTGGAGATGCCTCTGACTTTCTAAGCTTCAGTTCTGGGTGATAAGACTCGCCTGATACCTTTTCAATTAAACATTCTTTTTTTTTTTTAGACGGAGTTTCACTCTTGTCGCCCAGGCTGGAGTGCAATGGCGTGATCTCGGCTCACTATAACCTCTGCCTCCCGGGTTCAAGTGATTCTCCTGCCTCAGCCTCCTTAGTAGCTGGGATTACAGGTGCACACCACCACACCCAACTAATTTTGTATTTTTAGTAGAGATGGGGTTTCTCCATGTTGCTCAGGCTGGTCTCGAACTCCTGACCTCAGGCGATCCACCCTCCTCAACCTCCCAAAGTGCTGGGATTACAGGAGTGAGCTACCATGCCCTGCTCAATTCAACATTCTTAAGTCCCCAGTAAGTCAAAGAAATAATGGGCAACACAGACATTTCCTAATCTGATCAGTGACTGGCTTGGGCCTTTCTGAAAGTGCTCTTGTGGGCTTCCCACACTGGGTCCGAAGGTAGGACACAGAGCACATTCCTCAGAGCAAGGGGCCAGCCAAGCTCACTGAGGGAGCGAAGAGCTCTGGTGGCATCGCAGACACCTGCTCAGAGCGCTGGACTCCACCTGGGACCCCAGACCACCCTCCCCCATCATCAGCAGCAGGTGTCCACCTCCAGCACTGGAGCTGTCACATCACTGCTGGTGATGTGTGTTCTTTGTTCTTTTTCTTTGTGAAGGTCGTGTTATTTTTTACATTTGATAGACACTGGGGTATTCCTTTTACTGCTTATTTTTACTTTAGTCTTACCCTAGATCATGGCATTGGGTGAAGCCAGCTATAGACACAGTGCTGGCATTGTTTTATAGAAATAGGGGTCTTGCAAGTGAGCCCTGAAAGGGAACCTCCCAGAGCCAGGGTAGGCGAGGAGGTGATTAAGGGCCGTCGCCTCATTTCTCTAGGCTGGAGCCAACATTCCATTAACATGGCTTCTGGGGAGTTAAAGTTTACCTTTATTTCTCATCAGGTCATATTTGACAGCAACTTAAACCTTCTTAGCCACATGGATTTTTCAGAGTCTCTGTCCCTGAGGTGCTTGGCACAGGGGCCCAAGCAAGGTGACTGTTCAGGCACCCCTGTGGTACACCTTAGTTTGCCTGGAAGCCGCCACCTCCCTGGCTCTGGCTGCGGTGTCCCAGTGCTCAGCTGAACTTTGTTTCTTTGACTCCTGAAGCACAGCCAGCCATTGAACACAGGGAAGAAAGGACGAGACTAAAGGGAGCTGTTGCTTTCAGGGCTGCTTCATGAATTTCCCGTAAAGAGACACAAAGAAGACTAGAACCCCATAGTCCCCTTTGTCATCAGAGCCCTCATTTTTGCTCTGTTTCTGTTGATGGTAAGATGTTCCTGTCTCTGTCTACCAGGCCACACCCAGCCCGACGGAGCACGCACCTCCTCCAGTTCCCCTCTCCACTCGGAAATGCACCAGGATGCATTTCAGAATCTCTTCAGCTGAGCAAACAGACCCCCCTGCATCCCCCAGGGCTGGTGCTGCCCTGCCCTCTGAGCACCTGTACCCTGCTCTGGGCAGGCCGTCACTTGGCCTCCCCTGGGTTGGGCCTGACAGCGGACTGTCACAGTGGCTGAGTTCAAAATCAGCCTGCATGGCAGCGCCTTCCTGAGGTTAGAAGGTGTTTTGCAGCCCCGGGCTGAGAGGCCCCGCAATGTGAGAGTGGACACCCATAGTCAAAAAGTTCTCCATTTCAAGAACGCGTACAGCCACCTTCCTTACCGCCGGCCCTGCTGGGCAGCCTGCTTCTTATCGTTTGCACCTCATTGCTTTCCTCACCTGCCATCTCACACGTGGCTGCCCTGTGTTGCCCCTGTGTGCCGTGCCAATTGTGTTTTTTTGCTCTGTGTACATTTTGGTTTTATTTGGGGTTGCTGTTGATGATTTCCTTTGTTCCGGTGTTCTGTCTCCCCTCGCTGGCTGTGTGGGGGCTGCCTGGCCCGCTGCTTGCCGCCTCCATAGATCCCCGTTGCGCAGCCCTCTGTCATGGACGACATTGAGGTGTGGCTCAGGACCGACCTGGTGAGACTCGACTTTTCTATTTCATGTGTGGGGTATGGAGCGGCAGAGGCTCTTCTGAGGACAGGCCTTGGGGGAGCATCAGCAGGGGCTCCACCCCTGTCTGGGTCAGTGGAGAAGGGAGGTCTGGGCAAGCTCCATAGCTGCTCCTCCTCCCCGACATCAACCCATAGCTGTGGGTGCTGCGGCAGCCTCCAGGCCTGTGGAGGCCAGCTGTGCTGGGGCAAGGCCCTGGGCACCAACTCCTTCACCCACACAGTCCTACCCTTAGCTGGCTCCAAAACATACACTTGCCTTCCCCCCATTTTCTTTTCCATTTCAGATGTGTGTGCGTGCTTTGGTTTTTGGGGGGAGGGAGTGTGGGGGGAGCATGTTTTGTTTTGTTTTTTGTTTTCATTTCTTTTTTTTTTAATTGTGAAGTATACACACAGTGCTTTTGTTTTTAATTCGCCATCATCCCCCTCCTCCCTTCCTGATTTTTGATTTAAAAGAACCCCTGCCCCAAAGACCCGTTGTCTCCATCCTAGAGATAGGGCTAGAAGATGAGGATACTATGCATCTGAAAATGGCAACAAGTCCCAAGAAAGGAGAGCTGCAGTGGCTGCCCGTGATAACTGCTGGCCCTCCCTCTGTTCTTCACAAAGCACTTTCACTCTCAGCAGCCCAGGAGGGGGTCAGGGTGGCAGGTGAAGAGGTGCACTCTGGGAAATGGCTTGCCCAGAGTCATGGGGTAGTTGGATTCTCCCCCAGAGCTGGAGACGCCTCATCTCCCTCCTAGCTGCCTCCTCTGCAGGGGGCCTGGTCCCCAGGCAGAAGAGCCTGTTGAGTTCTTTAACCACAGGGTCAGCCTGGCTGTCTTTGGGCTGGTGACCTGGCCACCTCCCACACTAGGACAGCAGGCCTCAGGTTGGGGCCTCTGGCTGCTCTGGGCCTCCTCCCCAGAAGGTCAGGCTTTCCAAACACATGCCTTGCCAAAGAAGGCAGCTGCCTGGGTGTCAGGGAGGAAGAACACACCCCAGGACATCTTTTCCAAGGGGATGCCTCGAAAAGAAATTGCTTCTCTCACAGAAGCAAGGCAGGAAGGACCAAGGTCCTTAACTTCTAAGGGGGACCCCAGGGTCCAGACAGGGAAGGGATGTGTCCAGTAAGGCTACATAGCAGGTCAGTGGTAGAGCCAGGAAGGAACCCAGGTCTCCTAGCCCAGCCCAGGGCTTTGTCACTTCCCCATCCTGCCCCTTCCCAATGAGGCCCTGCACATGCTGCTCTTCCCCAGTCCCCAGGGAACCCCGTGAACTCAAGACACTACTGTGTTCTCCAAACAAAATCAAATCTGATGCACTTTAATTTTTGAGTACACAGAACCTCCATGGTTCCTTCAGGAGCCAGCAGCAGGTGATATAATCTGGGCCACAGGAGGAGGCTGGTGCAGCTCCCAGGAGGCGGCAGGACATGGCTTCTGGAGGCACAGCCTCCACTGCCAAAGTACCTACTGAGTGACAGGCCTTGTGCTGTGGGCTTTGTGGCCCTGTGCCATCCAGGCCTCCTCGTGCGGTTTCCAGCTATTGGTGTGAACAGCCTCTTCCCAGAAACCCTGTGGCTGGCAGCGAGTGGGTGTTGTGTTGGGCACACGTGACCCTGTGTGTGCTCAGGCTCAGCCCCCTGTGGCTACTGCTCTGTGCCTCTCCCTAGAGCCTCAAGAGTGCTGAAGGTAGGGTCCCGCCCTCCACAGCCCAGGCTGGAGAACCAGCCTGCACCGTTTTGGGAGTTTTCTTTCCAGCCCTTCTGGAGGATCAAAACCTAAAACATATTTGAATTTTTTTGCTTTTTTTTTTGAAACAAAGCTTCTGTTTCTCCAATAAGAAGAGCAGTATTTTACTATTACAGAAATCTGGAAACAGGGGAAATTAGGAAGTTTTGTTTGGGCTGCCCTGGGCAGTGCTGCCCTAGGGTGGCCATGGGCAGACAGAGGTGGCTGGGCGGGCAGTGCTTGGACCACTGCCCTAATTTCATTCTCTCTGCTCCTCCCACAGAAGGGCGATGACCTGGAGGAGGGTGTCACAAGTGAAGGTATGGCCTGGCCAATGGCCTTACAGCCCCCTTTTGTTGCCCCTGCCCAGGCTGCACAGGAGCCAGCCCCCATCACCTTGGAGCCCCCGCTGCCAGAGCACCTACTGGTGCCAGGCCCTGCGCCGTGGACTTCACGGCCAGGTCTTATGCTGATTTAGGAAGTGTGATTTATCTTGCTTATTGGGAAACAGAGGTCGGAAAGAACACGTGACTTCCACAAAGTTGCAGAGCTAGTGAATAGCAGGTGCAGACTGCCACCTGGTCCCGACCCACAGGTGCTCAGCCCAGCTCAGACATGCGCAGTTTGTGGGGGTGCGCATCAGGACCCTTGGGCCACTGAGCCAGAAGGGAGGAGCCTCTCTGAGGTCTTAGTTCTCCCACGTGGCTACCCCCACATCCCCTGCCCTTCACATCCTGCCTCCCCGAGCTCATCTTGCCCCGCTCCACCTGCCTCTCTGTGCTCCTGTCCCCCCTCCCCAAGTCTGCCAGACCCTGTGACCAGACCGCTGTGCAGGGAGGGAAACTTCAGAGGACCCTGCTCCCTAGCTCTGGATGCCCATATAAATGGGGCCCTCCCCGCTCCCCACTGCCTTCCTCAGCATCTCGTCAGTCTCCCCCATTGGTGGGCAAGGGTAGGGGAGGTGGGATGGTTCCTGCCTGGTTAATCAGGAGCTGGCCCCTCCAGCTTACCCTGCCCCACCCCCAGTGCTGATCTGGAAAATGGACAAAACTGGAAATGGACAAACTGGACAAAATGGACAAAACCCAGTGCTGATTTGGAAAAGGGTCAGTGGTTGGGTGAGCGCTCTGGGCTGTGTTTTCCAGAGCCTTTCCCTACCGGGCCGGAGGGCTGGGCACACCCGGGACCCTCCCCCAACACTGCAGCTTACGAAGGCCTCCCCACCCACCTGCTCCTGGGTGGGCTTCATGCCTGCCCTAGAGGAGGAAACAGGCTGAGGAGTGGAAGGGTGCGCTTCCTCTGGTGGCCGGCCCTCACCAACCTTGACCCTTGCCTTGGTTTGTATTGCAGAGTTTGATAAATTCCTTGAAGAAAGAGCCAAAGCGGCTGAAATGGTTCCTGACCTCCCCTCACCCCCCATGGAGGCTCCTGCCCCAGCCTCAAACCCTTCTGGCCGGAAGAAGCCAGAGCGGTCAGAGGATGCCCTCTTCGCCCTGTGAGCGGCTCTGTGGTTTGCCTCCCCAGATGGCGGGTCCCCACTCGCACCCCATGGACACCAGGCACTGGCCACTCCTACATCCCCAGCTCCACACGGCCTGCACACCTGTGTCTCCATGGAAATGCCACCGTGTCTGCTCCCAGGCCTCCCACTAGTCAGGACCAGCTTTAGCCACCTTCTTTTCTGAGTGGTGGGACAGCTGCAGCCAGAGACTCCTTTCCCTCCCACCACGGGCTCCTCTGCCCATGTTTCCTCCAAGGAAGAGTGGGCAGAGTGGCCCAGCCCCAGGCAGTGCTTCCTGAGCAGACCACCCGGACTGTCTTTCCTCCACCCACCCACAGAGAAGGAGCAGGCCTGGCCCTGCCCTGTGCTCACCTCTGCCTGGCTCAGCAACCTTCTCAGGCATTCTGCCCACCTGGGCACCTCTCTCCCCGAAGGGGCTTTGTGGCATCTCTGGAAGAGCAGGGTGCGCTGCACCCACCTGGGGCCTGGTCTCCCTCCTTGGACTTGTCACTTTGTGACGTTTGGCTTATCGGCATTTGAGAAGGCTCTGCTGGGTGTCCATGGGGGGTCTCTCACCTTCTTGACCCTCTCTCCATCACTCAGCTGCCAGCGCAGGCTTCACACCCAAGCTGGCTCAGCAGCCGAGCCTGGCACCAAGGGGCCCTGTAGGCTCCCAGGGCAGGGAGAGGGCCAAGGACAATTGGGAGGGCAGCAGGCAGCCCGCAGATGGTGGCCATGTGGCACGCTGCTGAGACAACACTACCAATAAACCAAACTGCCATGCACACACTGCAGGCTCACACCCACACACCTGGCCCTGGCTTGTGGAGGGGCTTGCATTGGAGGCATTGCTCTGGCTTGCCTGGGGAAGTGTTGCAGGTGTGCACATGGGCCACACTCAAGGCTGTGGCCTGGCCTATCGTAGCCTCGCACCTCTGCCTCCAGAGCCAGCAGTAAACAGCTTTGCGGCACGCTTGGAGGTTCCCAATGACTGAGAGGCCTGAGCAGCACTAAGGCCCCTGCACTGCTCCCTGGCATCGGCCTTGGCCTGCTTGCACAGACTGTCCTGACAGCCTGGCCTCCTCCCACCTCAGAGGTCCTCTGGCCACCAATTTATACTGTCTCCCCAAGCTGATCCTGAAGGCAGACAGAGCAGCTAGGGGCTGGTAACATATACTCCCATCCCGTGTCCTCACTGGTGTGTCTCCTGGCCATGGGCATGGGACTCATGGGTTATCCCAGGCGCTGGTCCAGCCAGACACCTCCCCCACACCTCTCACCAAGCTGCTGTTGCTCAGAAGAAGGAGAATGCTGCAGCTGTGCACACCCCCGTGCGTCTTGGGCCCAGCTCACTGGGTCAGTCTGTTCCTGTCCCCTCCAGCATGCACTGCCTAGGTCAGCACAGGTTCCTGACCCATGGTGTAGTTAGCCCTTCCCACCTGGCAGGATGGCCCAGACCACCAGCCAAGCAGGGAAAGGGGGCTGTGCTTGACAGGAGAAGAGACCAGTGACACAGTCTTTGGGGAGCATTCAGGATGGTGACTTCAGCTGGGAGCCATGCTGAGCACCAACAGGAACTGTTCAGTGAAGAGCAAGTGCTGCCCGACCCAGGACCCCGTGCCAGGCCAGCAGCCCTCCAGCTTCCTCCAGAGAGGAGACCTTGGTCTGGCTGAGGGTGGGACTAGCAGGGATGTCACACTCCAGTTCCTCAGGTTTACCCAGGAAGCTCCTCCATGGAGCCTGGCCAGCCTGATTCTAGCCCTGTCCTCTCTGGCAGTACGTGCCGCACCTGGCCTCTCTGCTCCCTGACACTTGATGAGCCCCTGCCTCTCTCCTCAATGTTTCTCAGAGACAGACCTTCCTGAGGCCAGCTTGAATGTGAAGACTTCTGAAGTCAGCTGGCTTCACTTGAGCTGCAGAAAAGGTGGCTGGGATGGCCCAGGTGCACCCAGAGGCCCCAGCCCTTTGGCTGCCTTTGGGTTGTGACTTGGGTTGACTCTGAGGCCCTGCCAGAGCTGGGCCTGCGGGTGGTGGGTGGCCGGACCTTGGGCAGTCAGTGCTCTGCAACCTCAGCACTGTAGCCGAGACCCAGTGTCCTCGGAGGGAAGAGCCAGCATCCCTGCCTTACGGAACGGGGAGTCCCGAAAGGTCAGGAGCCTGGAGGCTCTGAAAGGAGCAGGGCTTCCATAGTGCGTGAAGCTGGGATAGGTGCCCTGCTGGGGAGCCCCCAGCAAAGCTGTTTTTCATACCCACGCCCAGAGCTGCCCCACCCCAGTTCCAGCTCCCGCTCTGGCTCCAGCGCCAGCTGGTTGCCAGCCATGATTGGAAAGGCCTGGCTGCCCCAGGGGCAGCAGGGAGTGGTGGACCTGTATGGGCTGGCAGGAGGCCATTGGCCATGCTGACAAGTATCACCTGCCTTCCTGGCCTGGAGCCACCCCTCAGGTGGCTTTCCAGCGCCTACTTGCAGCTCCTATCCAGAGGTAGCCTTCCCCACCTGTAGGCAGAGGGGGCTCTTGCTTGAGACCTGCACAGGAAGCAAGTACAGCCCCGGTGCCCCAGAGGGGCTTCCACTCAGCCCTGGCGAGATGTCCTGTCCTGAGGTCTCTGCTCCCAGACTCCACCATCTGGGGAGCACAGTCCTCAGGCTGCCTGGTCCAGGAAGGGGGCGCGACCCTGTCAGGAAACCTGGACTCTCAAGGCCCACCAGCCTCTCCGTGAGTGTTAGAAATCACAGATACAGTATATACTTAATTACACTAAATTATTGCTGGGATTCCTCATAAGCACTAATTATACCTGATTATAGGTTAAAATATTTATTTTGTCAAAATATTTTCTTGGGAATGTGTTTAACCCTTTCTGTGTTCATTGTGTGCTGAGATGTGAAAACTAGCCATTCCCTCCTGCCTACCGTTTTGGCCAGTGGGCAGCAGAGAATGGCGCCATGTGCAGTTGGGCCCCTGGCACCGTGGGCCTTCGGCCCGCCTGCCACAGAGTGGCCCTGCCTGGACAGCCTGCAGGCACTGAGCAGACCAACTGTGGCCAGGCTGAGAGAATGACCGGCTCGCTTACCAGCGTGCATGGGACAAGGGGCTTTGGAGTCTCAAGGGGTTGTTGCTGGCCTGGGCCGGAGGGAAAGGTGAGCATCCAGCTGTCCTCCTGTCTTTCTGTTAGCGCCTCCACGCGAGTGATGGTGCCTTGGTTCACTGGCCTTCCCCCACCTCCCCACCCTGCCACCTGGTAGTCTTGGGGCCTGTGCTGTCACTGCAGCCCATGGGGAGGAGAGGACCCAGCTGGGAGAGTTGGGGCAAGGGCTCTGCATGGCCCAGGGGCAACAGATGCCAATGCCCACGCTCCTGCCCCCCTCCTTCCCACTGCCACATCCCATCCTGGGTCCCCGCAGACACACATCTCTAACTCAGACGGGCCCAGCCTTCTGGATGGCTCGGGGTAGGCCATGGGCCCACCTGGGGCCAGGCCAGCCCCTGGGCAGCTCTGGAAGAGCAGTGCGAAGGAGCGCTTGCTTGCAGCCTGGCCTCAGCCTCTGGCACTGCTGGGGTGGCCCCCAGGAGCCTCTCCACTGTCGGCTGTGGGGACATCTCACCCATTTGGGTTACAGCCAGTCTTCCCCACCCAGAGAGAAGTGTTTCCACCCCAGAGACATTGCCTGTCAGCCCCTGAAGTGCTTGCCTCCCCCAGTGCCCATCACCAGCCGTTCCTATCTGTGGGGTCCAAGACAGGCTTCCCCTGCAGCCACCAGCTGCCGGGAGCAGCCATCAGCCCCTGAGTCAGAACTGCTTCTGTCTGTCCATACCTCCAGGCTCTCCCGGAGAGGGGGACAGGTATTTATTTCCTAAAGTTTGCACTTAATTGTGAGGATTCTCAGGATTGTTGGGGGCTACCTGAAAAGAGCAATGTGTTGAATGTTGCATTTGCTGTCCACTCGTCCTAGAAGTTTAGTGTTCTTGTCACTGTCATGTGTTTCTGTGGGCAGAGCTGGTTCTGGAGGGTGGGTCAGTGCACCCGAGGCTCAGAGCATCCATCCACCCCACTGGCCCTCCTTCCAGATACTCTCTCTCTAGTTGGGTTCTTGCATGTAAAATACTCCACAATAAATAAATAATTGAACAAATTGTGCCTGTGTGGTCTGTTGAATTGTCTACGACTGTCCGAAGGGCTTGCCAGTTTTGACCACCTGCTTTCTTTAAGCAGAGGCGGCCATGGGGACCCTCAGTCCACCCTTCCCCAGTGCCCAGGCTGCCTGAGCAGCCCGTTACCTGGCCGGGAAAATCCCTGTGCATGGCCTAGGTTGTGGCGTCAGCGGGAGCAGCTGTGAACCTGCCACAACCTGCCTGAGAGCTCTAGGACCAAGTGCGGTGGTTGTTCCTAGGTCTCACCCCAGGTCCCAGATGGGCAGGAGGAGGCCACTCATCCTTGCCCAGGGCACTCAGGCCTTGAGCAAGCAGGCCTGAGCCAGCCCCAACCCCTCTAAGCCCCAGCCCCCACCCTCAGCTGGGCTCCCACAGCTGGGCTGGGCATCATCTGCAGAGCCTGTGCGGGGCACTGAATTTGAGAAGTGCTGCTCCAAGCCAGGTGGACTTCACACTTTCTTTGTTGACGGCTTTACTGAGATTTAATTCACATAGCATACAGTTTACCCATTTAAAGTGTACAATTAAGTAGTCTTCAGAATATTCATAGAGTTGGGCAATCCTCCCCACAACCAAATTTAGAACATTTTTATCCCCCCAAAAAGAAACCTGTCTCCTCCCATCCCTGCAGCCTGCTCTCCCTTTCTAAACAGGCTTCTTTTCCCCTCTCCCCTTGTCCTGGAGGTGGGTGCCTGCAGCCCTTTGTTGTAAGGCAGCTGTCCTCCCGGAAGGAGGCCCCTCAGGCGCAGAGACATAGGGGGTCATAAGGGGTGCACTGTGGGAGCCTGTGGGACCTGTGCCTTCTCCAGGTGGCTTAGGAGGCTGAGGGCCCTTTAATCCCTTCGCTGGGGCTTAAGGACAGACCTCAAGTCAGGGTGGACTCGGCAAACCCCCGATGAACCTGGAGATCTTCCCAACCTCTTGCTATGCCAGAGAAGACATGGAGGACTAGAAAGAGCTGTACGCTTGCCCCAGGCCACACAGGGAGTAGTGGCAGAACCAGCAACCAACCCAGAGCCAGACCTCCCAGACAGGGCCATGGAGTGGCAGGAAAGACACCACTTCCACGGCCAGCAGATGAAGCTGGCAGCAGCCCTCTGGGAGGGTGGCTCAGGAGGGGCTCTCCTGCCCACTGATACGAGGCAGGTCACGGCAGGGGCTGTGTTGAGACCACCACCATCACCAGTCGTAGCCAGAAGGGGCAGCACCCAGCTCCCTCTGGCCAGTTGCCTCCCTGGGCTCCAGGGAGCTCTGCAGAGGCCTGTTTCCGACCAGTTGGAGGGAGATAGAGGTTCCCACACCCAGGGGGGAAGGGGAGTGGGCTTCTGAAGTGGGGGTGGGGGGCTGCAAACCCAGGTCCCTTTGAACAGACAGCATAGACCCTGGCTCATTATGTGCTCCCAGCACTGTAGCAGGCAATGTGAGCACTGAAAGAGGCCTGAGCTCTATCCCTACCCTGTGGAGAGTAGATTGGTCCTGAGGCACCACTGTGGATCACCAGGACACCTAGGCCACTTGTACTTTCAGCAGTGTTCCTGAGAGCCTGCTGTGTGCCAGGCTGATGCCAGAGGGGAGGGAGAGGGCTGCTCCAGACCTGCCCTTGGGGAACGCGCAGCCTGGGTCCATTCCCAGAGTCAAGGGGAGTCTGCAGTCAGTAAGTGTCGTAGCCCTCTTCCAGGGCCTGCAGGGAGAGGAGGCTCTGAGCTGAGCCCCAGGGCACTGAAGCTGCACACTTGAGGTGTGCATTGTGGGAGCCTGTGGGTAGGCCAGCTGCACGGGAACAGGAGGGTGGCTGTGCAACTCTGACTCAACCGATTTGAGCGCACTTGCTGAAGTGTGCTTTCCCAATACATTCACAGCTGTTCTGATCAAGGAGGGGCTCTGTGGGAAAAGAAATTGGGGAAATGCTTGAGTAGAGTAGCATCAGGACCTCTTTGCCAAAAGGAGGCAGTTTGTGGCCCAAAGTCCTCATTTAGAGATGACACATTGGACATTTTTTGGTTATGGAAGAAACTGTTTAATCAGAAGAATGTGTTATGTAGACAGAATTATGTAACTGAATTAGCTTCAGGCACAGCTGGATCCAGGTGCTTGTGAATTTGGTCAGGAATCTGTCTGTCTAAGTCTTGGTTCTGCCTCCTCTGGGTTGGCTCTTCCATGTGGCTGACTGCAGGCTACCTGGAGCTCTAGGCAGACATCGTGCTGGCAGAGAGAGGGTGCCTCTTTCCCAGTACAGTAGTTCCAGCCAAAGTCCCAGAACCCACCCTGAAAATCAGGCTCTTAGCAGAGGAAGAATGAAATCTGGGCAAGCACAAACAATAGATGGTCACTGCAGTGTGGATGGAGGGGGCCAGAGATGGGAGTGACACACTGAGGGCACAGACTTGGACACAGACAAACTTCTGGACTCTCCCAGCGTTGCCTCCTCACCCCTTGGATGGAAGGCTCTGTCCTTAGAGCCCCATGAGAACTGTTTTCCATCCCTAGAGATCTGGGAGGGGCAGTGTGGGAACATTGTGGTCCCATCACTGCTCACGATGCACCTGCCCATGAAAGCACCTGAGAAAGAGGGATTCTTTTCCAACCCACCTGTTTTCCAAGAAAAGGGTCTCTTTTGGGTCCTGGGGGCAGGGGAAGGGCAGAAGCTGAGACCTTATTAGGTTTGCATGACCCACCCAGAAATTCTATCAGTTTATTTTACAGGAGCCCCTGTCAGAGCTTTTGGAGCAGACCCCAGATGAGTCTGTCTAGGGCCTCCAAGCCCAGGCCCTCAACATTCCAGGATGCAAAATCTCTACTCTCAGCACTAGGGAGTAAGCAGGATGCTTCCGGAAACTGAGTGGACTCCATTGTCTGGTGCCATTTCCTGTCCACCCCATGCCTACCTGGGGTTGCAGGCTTAACTGTACGTGTTGGGTAAGTCACCGTCTCACTCTGTTCTTTACTCTCCTGATCCTGATCCGTAAACTGGTGTAGTGGGTAGTAAACCCAATGCCCACAGGGGCCTTATTACATGGATTTCCTCACTCTCCCTGCTGCCAGCTAGACTCACCCCTTTCAGTATGTAATTGGCCTCTCCTCAAACAGCCAGTTACCCCCCAGAGAACAGGTATCACTCTTCCTCAGCCTTTGTGAGCTACACTCCTCACTGTGCAGCAATCTTTGGGGTTCAAGTAACTCTTTTGTAGAGGGTGTGTTCAATGACTCATGATAAGCCTGCAGGTGCCCACGTGGGTGTGAGCCTCCAGGGGCAAAGCTGGCCATGGAGGCTCAGAGAGGGCTGGACAGAACTTGCCCAGCTCACCACAGAGCCCAAGCTGGAATGAGACCAGGAGCATCATCTACGACCAGAATCATCCATGTCAACAGTCATCTCACCCCGTTATATACAGATGAAGACGTAGGGGAGGGGAGACTCAGGCGCTGAGCAGTCTCTTCTCCCAGCCTGGTCCCTCCGCCATAACCTGGGCAGGTCCCAGCTTGGCTCCCACAGCAGTGAAGGATATGCAGGGCCAGGCAGGGTGGCAGGGGGCTCTGGGAGGGGGGAGGGGTTTCAGTAGCCTAAGCAATGGCTAGGGTGGACAATCCAGTCTTTCTGCCCAGTGCCCGCCTTGCCATCCACCGCTGAGCTCCGGGCACCGAGGGCATGGCTGGACAGGACGAGTGGCCTGGGAAGAGGCCCTGCCCGCGCTGGACGCCTGCCCGAAAAGGCTCGAAACCCACAGAAGCTGCCTCTCAGTCTCTAAGAGGCTTGGAAGAAGCGGGGAGATGCGAACCCCTATCTCCCAGTTGGCAACGCCGAGGTTGGGCAGGGGCCGGGCTGGGTGACCTGGGAGGAATTCTCTGCTCTGGGCGCGCCACGCACTCCCGGATGGGGCTGTCCCGTGTTAGCCCTTCCGTGCCCGCGACGCTCACCTGGCGGCCGTCCCGGCCAGGTGTCTGGCCCGGGGGCTGAGCTCAGCCTGTCCCCGCCGCCCCTCCCTGCCTCCCGGGTCGAGCGGGCGCGGCGCATGTGACCCAGGGCTGGGCTCCCGGGAGTACGCGCTGACGCCGCGTCACCCCACTCCGGGCCGGGCGCCCATTGGCTGCACCGGGCCCGCGGGGGCGGGGCTGGTCTGGCTCCGCGCCCCGGCTCCCCTGGGTCTCCAGCCGCTGCCCTGGCCCGCGCGTGTGCGGAGCCGGCCCGGCTCTCCGGCTGCCTCCAGCCCCGACAAAATCAGGGGCAGCAGTGCTGTGACGTCCTGAGCAAGTCGCTTCACCGCCCCACTCCGCGTGCCTCAATTTACTCATCTGTAAAATGGGATGGTAACAGCCTCAACCGCCTGAGGCTGTCGAGAGGAGTGACTGGGTTTAAACAGCATTGAGCACCCTGCCAGCGCTCAGCGAGTAGACTGTGCGGAACCTGCCCGCCCGGGTCACCGTGGGCCAGGCTGGATCCCTGACCCGATAGACACACCAGTACAGAGGGGCTTGTGTCCACGTTCCTTGGGCGTGCTCAACGCTCCCCAGCCAAGCGGGGCCCGAGGGTCTTGCTTGGAGATCTCAGGATCTTTGAGGGGAGAAACCGCCAAGACAAGCATGTTCCCCCTGAAAAATGGATCCCCTCTTCTGTTTTCCCCTACCCTCACCTTGAGGGTTGCCCCGGTAATTCCAGGCAAAATTCCTCCCACCCCCACGGTGGACTGTGCCCCATGGGGGTTGGATTTTCTGGGGTGGTCTCCTGTTGACGTTGTCTTACCTTCTTTCCCTTTACCCTAACTCCTGCAGTTATGGAGTGAATATTTATTGAGCTATTCTATTTACATATGTGGTAACCCATTTGAAAAACGGTGAGGCGGGTTGGGTTGGGTGCAGTAGCTCACGTCTGTAATCCGAGCCCTTTGGGAAGCCGAGGTGGGTAGATTACTGGAGGCCAGGAGTCTGAAACCAGTCTGGCCAACAAGACAAAATCCCATCTCTACTAAAAATACAAAAATTAGCCAGGCTTGGTGGTGCATGACTGTAATCCCATCTACTCAGGAGGCTGAGGGAAGAGAATTGCTTGAACCCGGGAGGCCGAGGTTGCAGTGAGCCAAGATTGTGCCACTGCACTCCAGCCTGGGAAACAGAGCGAGACTGTCTCAAAAACAATAACAACAACAAAAAACAAACAAACAAACAAAAAACAGTGATAGCCAGGTGCAGTGACTCACACTTGCAATCCCAGCACTTTGGGGGACCGAGGCAGGTGGATTACCTGAGGTCAGGAGTTCAAGACCAGCCTGGCCAAAATGGGGAAACCCTGTCTCTACTAAAACTACAAAAATTAGCCTGGCATGGTGGCATGTGCCTGTAATCCCAGTTACTCAGGAGGCTGAGACAGGAGAATTGCTTGAACCCAGGAGGTGGAGGTTGCAGTGAGCCGAGATCATGCCGCTGCACTCCAGCCTGGGCAACAGAGTGAGCCTTTGTCTCAAAACAAAAAACAGTGAGGCAGATCTGTTGTGATGATGACACCAAAACACCCTCCCTGCCTCTGCAGTGACTGCAGGAAGGGTTATTCCCATTTTACAGATCCAGTAGCTGAGACTCAGAAGTGAGGTAAGTGGATCCAGGTCACCTGCCTAGCTCTGAAGAAAATGGTATTTAGGCTTCACCCAGTACTTCCTATCCCACCCCCTCCCTGGGAAGGGCTGTTGAAATTTTCAGGGAAATCATCGGCTTCCTGTCGCCTCCAGAGTGTTGGTGGGGGTAGGGCACTGAGGAGAAGCCAGCTTTGTTCTCTGTGTTCTCCAGCAGTTGTTCATCTGGAGGGAGTGGGTCCTGGGTGGACCCTTGAGCAGAGCTACTTGGGGAGATGTGGTTTGGTGACCCCTATGACTTCTGGCTCCCCTATTCTGGGTAATTTTCCACTGCAGCCACTTCTGGGAGAGGAACAAAGGGAGCTGGATGTCCAGGCTGAGCCCCAGGGACTTGGGCTCTGTGGCTTCTCTCCCCCACACACCCCTTCTAAAATGCATCATGAATTTTACTCCTGCTTAGGGCATGGTCAGACAGGCTATATCTGGAGTCTGAGCAAGGCAGTCCGCAGGATGGCTTGACTCATGAAGGTCTGGGGTCAGGAAGGCCTGAGGCCCAGGCCCCTGATGAGTTTCCTGGGCTGCCCTCCACCAAGGGTGCTTCTCTCTGCTTGCATACCTCTGGGGACAGGGAGCTCACTGCCTTATCACATTCAGATACCTGAATGTTAATTCCGGTTTATTTCAACCCACCTCATTGGGACCCCATCCCTCCTTCCTGCCCCACCTGGCTCTGTCCCTAGGCCACAGAACCAGGTTTGGTTTCCAGCCCTCTTCTCAACAGGGCTGCCTGCTCTGACCTAGTCCCAGTTTGTCATGATCCAGGGCAGCCTGGCTCTGATCTAAAGCACAGCCACCTCTTCCTTGTGGCCCCTATCCTGACTGCTCCCGGGAACAAGTACCAAATCTGGGGTCAGACAGTCCTGGGGCCAGTCTTCCTTGGGTACTGGCTTCCTCCTTCAGGAGCTGCACTGGGCCCACTGGTATCCTATCCCTACAGCTGGATCTGGGAGGAAACCAAATGAAGACGATAGGAAATTCCAGCCTCTTTCTTGGGCCACTGCTGTCCTCAAGAGGCCAATCTTCTGGTTTTTTTGCAGAGAGGGGGCAGGCTGATCTCACAGGTCATGCTCCCCTCCACATTGTCACTAGCCTCCCAGCCAACCCGTGAGGAAGCATCATTAGGCCAATGTTACAAATGAGGAAAATTGAGGCAGAGTGATGTAACTGGCCCAGCAGTTACATCAGGCCTGCTCACAACACAGCAGGCCTGAGACCCCTATAACTTGGATCCTGCCCTGTCCTGTGGTAAAGAGTCAAATCTAGGAAGTGAGGAAATGAGGTTTGGGATGGGCCCAGGCCTGGGGCTTCCACTCAGCTCTCTTGCTTGGTGCTGGAGAAACAGAGGACCAGAGAGGGGGCTTGGCTTGCCCGCGTTCCCGCAGCAGCCGGCCAGAAGCCGCTGCCATTGTGCGCGAGGCTGGATAAAATGAATGACTGGAGGGCGCTCTGGAGGAGGGGCCGGCTGAAGGGAGATTTGTGGCGCAGACCGGGGATCAGGGGTCCCCCGCTTCTTTCAAGGTGGGGCGGGGCCGTCTATCTGGGAGGGCGGGGCTTCCCCGAAAGGCCCCGCCTCCGCCTCGACCGCCCAGCGGAGCCGCAGCAGGGGGAACCCAGTTTCCGTGGAACTTTTCGCGGGCGCCGGGCCGCCTCCGAGGCCAGGGCAGGACACAAACGCGCGGAACGGCGGCGGCAACTGCGAGCCGGGGCCGCGGCGGCGCTCCCTGGGAAGGACCGTACGAGGCGGCGGGCCCGGCAGGCCTCCCGGAGGAGGCGGCTGCGCCATGGACGAGCCGCCCTTCAGCGAGGCGGCTTTGGAGCAGGCGCTGGGCGGGCCGTGCGATCTGGACGCGGCGCTGCTGACCGACATCGAAGGTGCGTCAGGGCGGGCAGGGCTCGAAGCCGCGCCGGGTGACGCGAGTGGGGGGCGCGCAGGTGCCTCCCTGTCCTTTGTCTCCCCCGCGGGCGCCAGCTTCGTGCTGTGCTCGCGCTGGACTTCCCGGCGTCTCTGAGCTGCGTGCCGTGCGCCTCGGTGTCCCGGGCCTAGCCGAGCCTCCCTGGTTCCCGCCCTAGCGTCTCAGGCCGCGCGCTCGGAGGTGAGGGCTCTTGGGCCGGGCCGGGGTCCCTTGGCGACACCGGGCCGGGACACGTGCGCCTCTACGCGTCCCAGGCCGGGTGCCGCCCGACCGGTGACTCTTCAGCCCTGTGGTGGCCACGGCTGGAGCTGGGGACCCGGGCGTCGCCGAAGCTCCGCCCCAGCCCCAGCCGTGACGTAATTGCGAGGTTACTCACGGTCATTCCCTCTGGCCCGAGAGTTCAGCTCAGCGTCGGAGCTCTTACGCATGCGCACTGGCGCTGCCGCGCGCCCTTCCCCCGCCTCTGGTCGGGTTCACCAGGTCTGCGACGGGAATCGCCTCCGCACTCATTCACTGACATCCACTGAATGCCAGGCCCCGTCTTAGGCACAGACAGACCTGGACACCCCCTCTTTCGGGAACACAAAAATCCCCCAGGAAACCAAACGGGTATTTAGTTGCACCTTGGGTGAAGCGAGGCTGGCGGGGAGGGCAGGGCAGGGATGTGGCTACTTTGGGCAGAGCAGTGAAGGACTTCTAGGCTGAGACCTGAGGGTCACCCCCAGGACCAGCAGGGAAAGATGTTTTCCAGGCCACGGCAAGGAAAGGGCAAAGGCCTCAAGGCAGGGCCTAAGTGTGAGGAGTTAGAGGCTTGCAAGGGAGTGAGATCAGGGAGGAGGAGGACGCGAACCGACTTGGTCGGCCAGGGAAAGGGCGGAGCAGGACAGTGGCACCGGCTTCCATCTTTGGAGCGCCACTCTGGCTGTGATGAGAAGGGGCCAACGGTGGCACCAAGTGCCAATTAGGAGGCCCGTTGCTTCCATTTTGTAGACAGAGCAAAAGGAAGCCCCTAGCAAACTGCCTCCATGGTTTCTGTGCAGGAGTTTTAACAACACTGGCTAAGTTGCACTTGGTTGATGAGGAAACTGAGGCCAAGGTCGCAGGAACAAGATGCCTAGACTCACAGCCTGAATGGACATGTCCATGGAACCCGTGGCCACCCTGGGGTTGGCAAAATAGATACATCTATGCCACCCCCACTCCTGCCCTACTGCAGCCTTGCAGATCACCCAGCTGGTTGCCTGCCCCAGGAGCTTCCCAGCCCTTCCCACTGGGGCTGGGCTAGGGGAGGACCCCAGAGGAGAGGCCCTGATTGTGAGGCTTTTCCAAAACAGCCTCCCCTATCCCTGGCATGAGGGGTTGTCCTTCACTGCCCTCTGGAGTGATGAACCCTGAAATCCCAAGCCCTAGGGAGATCTGGGCTTAACTACCAGTTCCACATCCCTGGGCCCAGTGAGTGTAGTCCAAGAGGCAATGTGACCAAGCCAGGAGGACATGGGCTTTGGGGTCAGAGGTTGAACCTGGACACTCCTCATTTCCTTTATCATCCTGCTCAAGCCCTCTCCCCCTCTGAACCTTAGTTTCCACCTCCAGAAAAATGAGGATGCAAACCCTCCCTTCATGGGCAAGTTGGACAACAGAATCGGGTCTGGGCCACAGGTCTGATACAGACCTTTCTTACTGACTCATGGATAAAAACACTGCCTCTCCAGACCCAAAGGCCAGGCATGGGCAGCCATGTGGCCCAAGGTCTAGTCTATGAGAGAGTGGGGGCAGCCCCTTCTCACTAGGCAAGCCTCAGCTTTACCCACTTCAGTAGAGGATTTTTCAGTTTTTATTCAAACTTCCTGTTTTTCTTCCCAATTACACATCTTTTTTTCAGTGTAGAAAAATTAGAAAGCGCAAGTGAGCAAAAAGAAGAAAATAAAATCTTTAGACCAGGGGTGGTGGCTCACGCCTATAATCCCAGCACTTTGGGAAGTCGAGGCAAGAGGATGACTTGTGTGCGGGAGTTTGAGACCAGCCTGGGCAACATGACAAAATCCTGTCTCTACAAAAATAAAAAATTAGCTGGGTGTGGGTGACACGTGCCTATAGTCTCAGCTACTCTGGAGGCTGAAGTGGGAGGATTGCTTGAGCCTGGATTTAGAGGCTGCAGTGAGCTATAACCGTGCCATTGCACTCAGCCTGGGTGACAGAGTGAGATTCTGTCTCGAAAAAAAAAAAAAACTTTAAACCTACCACCCAGAGATAAGCTCTGCTAATTATGTGAAAGAGCTTTTCTTCTCTCTTTCTCTCTCTCTCTCTCTCTCTCTGTCTCTGTGTATGTGTGTGTTTGGGGAATGGCTGCACACTCTTCATAGACTTTTTTTTTTTTTTTGGAGACAGGGTCTCACTCTTTTGCCCAGGCTGGAGTGCAGTGGCATGATCTCAGCTCACTGCAACCTCTGCCTCCTAGGTCCAAGAGATTCTCCAGCTCCCAGGTAGCCGGGATTACAGTCGTGTGCCATCACGCCTGGTTAATTTTTGTATTTTTAGTAGAGATGGGGTTTCACCATGTTGGCCAGGCTGGTCTCGAACTCCTGAGCTCAGGTGATCAGCCCACCTTGGCCTCTCAAAAGTGCTGGGATTACAGGAGTAAGCAACCATGCCCGGCCTTCATCAATTTTTTAAAACAACTTTATTGAGATGTACTTTATGTATCACAAAATTTATCAATTTTAAGTATATCGTTCAATGATTTTTAGTTAACTTTCTGAGTTGTGTGACCATTACTAGCTGTAGAACATTTTTATCTCACAGTGAGATCCCTCATGCTTGTTTAGTCACTTCCCGTTCCTGCTCCCAGCCCCAGGCAGCTATGGATCTGTTTTTTTGGGGGGGTTTGTTTTTATTTGAGACGGAGTCTCGCTCTTTCACCCAGGCTGGAGTGCAGTGGTGTGATCTCGGCTCACCACAAGCTCCACCTCCCAGATTCAAACAGTTCTCCTGTCTCAGCCTCCCGAGTAGCTGGGACTACAGGTGCCCGCCGCCATGCCCAGCTAATTTTTTGTATTTTTAGTAGAGACGGGGTTTCACCATGTTAGCCAGGATGGTCTCAATCTCCTGACCTCGTGATCTGCCCACCTCGGCCTCCTAAAGTGCTGGGGTTACAGGCGTGAGCCACCGTGCCAGGCCAGATCTGCATTTTTTTTTTTTTTTTTTTTTTTTTTTTTTTGAGACGGAGTTTCGCTCCTGTTGCCCAGGCTGGAGTGCAATGGCATGATCTCAGCTCACCGCAACGTCCACCTCCCAGGTTCACACGATTCTCCTGCCTCGGCCTCCCCAGTAGCTGGGATTACAGGCATGCACCACCACGCCTAGTTAATTTTGTATTTTTAGTAGAGACTAGGTTTCTCCATGTTGGTCAGGCTGATCTCGAACTCCCAACCTCAGGTGATCTGCCCGCCTCGGCCTCCCAAAGTGCTGGGATTACAGGCATGAGCCACCGCGCCTGGCCAGGATCTGCATTTTTATAAATTAAAATAGGGTCCATTGGTTCACAGCTGATTGGATTCTGCTTGGTTCCACGTCATCAGCCAGATGACAGTCAGGTTCCTTCATTTACCCACCTGATCCCCTGTCAATGGGCACCTAGGTTGTTTTATCTTTATAAACTGTGCTGCAGTGGACACTGAGGCCAGTCTTTGCCCAGAATTTCACTGTGTTCCTAGGATGAGGTTCTGGGAGGGGAATTGCTGGTCAGAGGTTGAGCCTGCTTTTGAAGCTTCTTCTACCAGGTGTGGAGCTTAGCAGGTTTGATAAGGTCTGAAGATTTGGGGGTGGAAATGCCAGGTCCCTTGAGAGACATGAGGGATAAGAGGGGGCCAGGACAGCCTTGAGTGCCAGAGTGCAGAGCTGGGCTGGATGTGGGGATGGCTGGGGGTCAGAGCAGGGGCACGCTGAGCTTCAGCTCCCTCTGGCTGCTCAGGTGGAGGATTGTAATGTGAACAGAAAACACTAATTGAGTACTTACTGTGCTCCAGACACTGTGTTGATGATCCCACTTAATCCCCTGACAACCCCAAGTAGGTAGACATATGATGAAGATGATGGCCTTGAGGACCAGAGAGGTTAAGTGACTTGCCTGAGATCACACAGCCAGATGATGGCAGAGCCAGGATTCAAACCCAGGCTGTGGGCTCCAGAGCCTAGCTCTTAAGCTCTTAATCACTGGGCTCCTAAGAATGGGGATGAGGCTGGGCGTGGTGGCTCAAGCCTGTAATCCCAGCACTTTGGGAGGCCGAGGTGGGCGGATCACGAGGTCAGGAGATCGAGACCATCCTGGCTAACAAGGTGAAACACCGTCTCTACTAAAAATACAAAAAAATTCGCCGGCGTGGTGGCGGGCGCCTGTAGTCCCAGCTACTCAGGAGGCTGAGGCAGGAGAATGGCGTGAACCCGGGAGGCGGAGCTTGCAGTGACCTGAGATCCAGCCACTGCACTCCAGCCTGGGCGACAGAGCGAGACTCCATCTCAAAAAAAAAAAAAAAGAATGGGGATGAGGGGTTCAGGGAGGCTGCTCCACATGGGGCTACTCTGGGGGCCTGGAGGTGGGTCACAGAGGGATCAGAGGCTATGTGACTACTTCCCCATCCCAGTCCAGAGCAATGTTTGAGTCATCAGACTGGGAACCAGCCCTGGTGAACCAGCCAAGGGCCTTGGGCCCCATCCGGTCCTGCTGCCTGCCATGGCCAAACTCTTGTGAATGGATTTGGGGATGGAGCGGCCTCCGTGAGTCCTTACGTCTGTGGGTGAAGGCACTGCCCTGGCTGTAGAGTGCCCCTGGGTTTGAGTCCTGCCTCTGCACCGAGACCTCAGGTGAGCCTGTCTCGTCCTGCACCTCAGAGTACCTTGCGGCAGTCGGGGGAGGATGGATTGGGAGAGTGGCCCTGTACCTGTGTTGGGGATTATTATTAAGCCTGTGGCAGTCTTCACTTCCCTGCTGAGGATTAATTTATCTGATTTTGCACAAGCTTATGAGTGCAGAAGAGGCAGATGGAAACAGAGTTCTGGCCGAGAGCCTGGAAGGGGGCCTCGGGGGTCTCTTTCCTCTGCCTGGACCCCGTCATGTCTGGTCTTTGTCTGTCGGACCCCAGATGTCTGCCAAGCCCGGTCAGAGGCTGCTTCCCAGAAAGCCCTTCTGGGTGTCTCCGTACCCTGAGTAGTCCGTTCTCAGAGTTCTCCCGCTCTGATGTCCCTCCCAGCATGCCCAGCCCAGCCACGACAGGCCCTTGCTTCTAGTCACGTGTCTGGCTGTTTGCTGGGTCCAGGCCAGCTCTGGTAGGGCACACTGGGGGCCCGCTCTCCCACACCATACCTCTCCCCAGGATATTTCACACCCCACTTCTCTCCCTAGTCCCACCAAGCACTGGCACTCCTTAGAAAACACAGCTCTAGACTGGTCACTGCCCCAGCTCACAGCACTGAACTCCCCTGGTCTCCAACCATTCATGGCTCCCCAGTGCTCCAAGATAAAATTCCCTTGTCTCGGCTGGGCGCGGTGGCTCACACCTGTAATCCCAGCACTTTTGAGAGGCCGAGGCAGCGGATCACGAAGTCAGGAGATCGAGACCATCCTGGCTAGCATGATGAAACCCCGTCTCTACTAAAAATACAAAAAATTAGCCGGGCGTGGTGGTAGGCACCTGTAGTCCCAGCTACTCGGGAGGCTGAGGCAGGAGAATCGTGTGAACCCAGGAGGCGGAGCTTGCAGTGAACTGAGATCACACCACTGCACTCCAGCCTGGGCCACAGAGCAAGACTCTGACTCAAAAAAAAAAAAAAAAGTTCCCTTGTCTCAGTGTCGCATTCAAGACTTGCAAGGATTGCCAAACATGCCCCTCCTGTGATATTGCCCATTTATCCAGAACCCGCACCTCAGGCACAGCCTGCTCTGGTACGGTGCCCCCTCTCCCTCATCCCCATGTTGAGGGCCCCTCAGGGGTGGAGCCTGAGGGAGTCTCTCCTATCAGACATGTTCCCCTTCCCATGCCTCTTGGCATCCAGCTAACCCCAGGGCAGCAGAAAGCCCTCCCAGTGCGACCACGCATTGCTGTGTCTCCTAGGGAAAGTGTCCTGTCCTCTCTGAACTGTGGGGGCCTCCCCTGAAAAGCAGGAGATGGAGGCTATAGGATTTGCTGGCTTTGAGCCCCCAGGGGTTCAGCCCTAATGCATCTGAAGGGACAGGGTTGGGGGGATGGAGAAGAGGGTGCTGGGAGTGGGTCCAAGGAGTCAGTGGGCAGGTGGCTGGGAGTTACCTTCTGCTCAACATTCACCTAGCTGGACACAAACATCCTGAGTGACCCGGTCAGCTCTGGGCAGAAGTCACTGCCAGTAGAGGCCTGGGATCTGGACTTTGCTTGCTGACAAGTAGAGCCGAGGCTGGCCAGAGGAAGTGCCTCTGACCTTGTCTCCTAGCAGCCATGGGCCATGTGGACATGCCCTTTGACCCTGGGCACTGACAGTGTGTGACAGCCTGCACCATGTGCTCCACAGGGGCTGCTGTGTATGTCAGGGGTGAGGTGGGGAGAGCCTTAACTGGCTCAGGGGTGAAAGGACAGGAAGCCATTGAGACTGGCTCCAGGTGTGGGTCCCCTGCTGTGGGAGGTGGGACAGGGATAGGGGTCCATCCCCCTAGGGGGAATTTGTGGCCTACCCCAAACCCTGTTTGAGTTCGTTTCCTAAGTGACTCCCTGTCCCTGCAGCTGTCTCCCAGCAGGCCTTGCCTCTGCATGCTGCCCCTGCCAGGCTCTGGGGTCCCTGTGCTCCCTGCAGCTAGAAGGCTGGGATCAGGGGTCTTCACAAGCAGCCCTACTGTATGACCTTGGACAAGTCCAAGAACCTTCAGGTTCTTTCTTTTTTTTGAGACGGAGTCTTGCTGTGTCACCCAGGCTGGAGTGCAGTGGCACGATCTCGGCTCACTGCAAGCTCCGTCTCCCAGGTTCATGCCATTCTCTTGCCTCAGCCTCCCGAGTAGCTGGGACTACAGGTGCCCGCCACCAAGCCCGGCTAATTTTTTGTATTTTTAGTAGAGATGGGGTTTCACCGTGTTAGCCAGGATGGTCTCCATCTCCTGACCTCATGATCCGCCCACCTCAGCCTCCCAAAGTGCTAGGATTACAGACGTGAGCCACCGCGCCTGGCCCAGGTTCTTGACAATGTAAAGGGAACAGTACTAAAACCAGTTTCTTGGAATTGTGGGGATCTGATGAGTGAAGGCTTAAGCAGTGCATGGCACATAGTAGGCCCTAACCAATGCCAGTTAGTGTTGTTATCAGCATTTAGCCAGATGCAGTGGCTCACGCCTATAATCTTATTGACTTTAGAGGCTGAGGTTGGAGGATTGCTTGAGGCCGGAAGTTCAAGACTAGCCTGGGCAACATAGCAAGGCCCTGTCTCTAAAACAAACAAACAAACAAATCACCATTTAGAGCACTTAACCAGTACCTGGCACCCGATAGGTTTAGCTCAACAAATGTTAGCAGCAATTACCCAAGGAGCCTGTGCTGGAAGTTTCTAGGATGTACCAGGCTATGGTTCTAAGTTCTGAGCATCTACCATGTGGTGGTCTGGAGTTGGTGAGAGACAGGATGGGGCTGACTAGGCCAGTGGGGAACCCCCACCCGCCACGGGGAACAAGCACCCTATCCTTGGTTTCCATGGAAGATAATTGATGCTGGGCACAGTGGCTCACGCCTGTAATCCCAGCACTTTGGGAGACTGAGGCAGGAGGATCTCTTGAGTCCAGGAGTTCAAGACCGGCCTGGGCAACATTGTGAGACCCAAACTAAAAAAAATAGCTTGGCATGGTGGAGCGTGCCTGTTGTCCCAGCTACTCAGGAGGCTGAGGCTAAGGCTGGAGGATTGCTTGAGCCCAGGAGGTCGAGGCTGCAGTAAGCCATGATCGTACGACTGCACTCCAGCCTGGGCAACATAGTGAGGCCCTGTCTCAAAACAAACAAACAAAAAGAACCTGCTGAGGAAGCAGTGCTTCTGGCTGCGGGAGGAGGGGCAGAGTGGCCATCTGGCCACAGATGGTGGTTTCTGTGCAAAACACATCAAGGCGGCCTTGGAAATGTGAGCGAAAGCACCTTCAAAGTTCTAGTCACAGCCTTGGGACTAAGCAAAGCCACCAAAAGTACATAAAAGACAACGACCATCACCCAGTGCCGGTGATGCTAGAAGGAAAGGGAATACATTGTAGGGGAGGTTGTAAAGGGCTTTATCTTTTCCAGACTGAAGCCCGGCAGCTCGAAAATGACTTGCTGCCTTCATGTGAGCTTTAAAACAAGCTGCAGAGAAACAATCCAAGAGGGAGAAAAAAAAAAAAATATATATATATATATATATATTTTTGAGATGGAGTCTGGTTCTGTTGCCAGGCTGGAGTGCAGTGGCATGATCTCGGCTCACTGCAACCTCCGCCTCCTGGGTTCAAGCGATTCTCCTGCCTCAGCCTCCCAAGTAGCTGGGATTATAGGCACGTACCACCACACCCAGCTGATTTTTGTATTTTTAGTAGAGGTTGGATTTCACCATGTTGGCCAGGATGGTTTCAATCTCCTGACCTCGTGATCTGCATGCCTCGGCCTCCCAAAGTGTTGGGATTACTGGTGTGAGCCTGTGTTTTCAGAGACAGGGTCTTGCTCTGTCACCCAGGCTGGAATGCCATGGCACAATCACAGGTTGCTGCAATGTTGAACTCCCGGGCTGAAAGGATCCTCCCACTTCAGCCTCCAGAGTAACTGAGACTACAGGCTCATGCCACCATGCCCAGCTATTTTTAAAACTTTTTGTAGAGCTGGGGTCTTGCTATATTGCCCAGGCTGGTCTCCTGAGCTCAAGTGATCTGCCTGCCTCGGCCTCCCAAAGTGCTGTGATTATAGGCATGAGCCACCACGCCAAACCTTAGCACTGCCAATTTTTTTTTTTTTTTTTTTTCGAGACGGAGTCTCGCTCTGTCGCCCGGGCTGGAGTGCAGTGGCCGGATCTCAGCTCACTGCAAGCTCCGCCTCCCAGGTTCACGCCATTCTCCTGCCTCAGCCTCCCGAGTAGATGGGACTACAGGCGCCCGCCACCTCGCCCGGCTAGTTTTTTGTATTTTTTAGTAGAGACAGGATTTCACGGTGTTAGCCAGGATGGTCTCGATCTCCTGACCTCGTGATCCACCCGTCTCGGCCTCCCAAAGTGCTGGGATTACAGGCTTGAGCCACCGCGCCCGGCCAAGCACTGCCATTTTGACTGAGAACAGGTGCCCAGCAGCAGGGGCTACTCCCAGAATTGCCACTACATCAGGCCCATGGATTGTTTTTCAGCTGTAGGTGATAAGTATGTGCCCTGGGCCACCTCTCAGACAAGGTGTCTGAATTGGCGCTGACCAGCATCACATGTAATCGCCATCTCACAGGTTCTGTTGAGGGCGATTCTGCACACCTGTAGCTCTGGGACGAGCCCAGTGGGGAGGAGGAAGCATGGCTGTGAGGTTTACAGGGTTGGACGGTCATCGTGTTGGGAGCTGGCGTGTGGAAGGGCACAGACGAGGAAAGAATGTGAGGTGGCGTCACAGCAAGTTTTGATGGAGGAACAGGAATTCGCCAGGTGGAAAGGGTATTCCTGGTGGAGGGAACAGCCTGGCCTCCAATAGCGTGCGGTGTTCAGAAAGCAGGCAGGGAAAAGGAGGCCCAGGGAGATACCAGTTAGGGGATGGGGGCGGAGGCAGACGAGGGTGGAGGAAGCCATGGCTGGAGTTGGCATGGCCTTTGGGGTCCCTGCTGTGGTCAGCCCTGTGCTGGGTGAGGCTGGGGTCACAGCTGGTTCAGGCCCTGCCAGGAGGGGCCCCCAGCTGAGACCCAACCTCTAATTTGGCAGGGGAGGTGGATGGATCTCGGGGTCGGGGGGAGGGTGGGGAGGGTGGTAGTTAGGAAGCCTCCGGGAGGAGGCAGTGCCGGAGCTGAGCCTTAAAGAGCTTCGTGTTGTCCTCTTTGTCCTTGCACTCTACACACACTCACTGAACTGCGACAAATGAGGACAGCTGGTCAGGGCAGAGGCAGGCCAGAGTTGGGGTTCACTGCTGTCCCTGGTAGGCTGGGGCTGAAGGGCAGGCTCTGGGGTCTGCAGAATGGGGTTTGCGTCCCATATTCTTCACATGGCAGCTGTGGGACTTTGGGCACAAGGCCTCCGTCTGAGCCTTAGTTTCCTCAAGAGGACCTGCGCCCAGGTGCACCTGGGGCTCCAGCCATGGGCACGTCCCATTCCTGGAAGAGCCGGCACACACTTGTGCCCCTGGGGCACCTGAGCGCACAAAGGGCAGCCTGTGCCCCTGCTGGATACACAACCAGCTGAAAACACGAGAACCACCGACTTCAGTTAGGAGGATCAAGGAGGTGCCTGGTGGGAGCAGAACAGCAGGCAGGGTGCAGCCCAGCTCCCTGGAGGGATGGTGGGCACCCATCCCCACCCTGCCACCTCCATTAGCAGGCAGAGAGGGTGTGCTCTGGAATCCCACGAGCCACTGTGCCTCGTCCCCCCCCGTGGCTGACCCTTCTTCACAGTTGGTGCAGCTTTGTGATCTGCAGTGCAGGGATCAATTTGCAAATACCTGTCCCACCCATTCCCTGGAGAATTGGGGTCCTTGGCTCAGATGACAGACCAACCTGAGTTGGAATCCCAGCTCCTTGGTGGCCATCCTGGCCTCTACCCCCTCACTGCCTCTGCTCCTCCTGTCCTGCCCATGCCCACCTCAGGGCCTTTGCACACACTGTTTCTTCTGCCCTCCCTTCTGGCCCACTCCCTCATTTCATTCAGGCTTCCTTTCAGATGTCACCTCCTAAGGTGGGCTGCCCTGACCACCTCATCTACAATGGCCCCAGTGCCTGGCACAGGATTGGCACACAGCAGATATTGTCAGAGAGATGGATCTGGGTTCTGTGGACAAGGCCGTGGGGGCAGGTGGAGAGCTTCCTCTTCCAGGAGGTTGTTTGGGGTTCAAGGCCTTGTGTGAGTTGTAGGCTTCTGTGCTGGTCAGAGCTGGGCCCTGCAAGCGCATGCTATGAGGCCTGCCCAGGATTTCCCTCGTGGCCTCACAGAATACACTGGCCAGAGTCATTAAAGAGCGCCCGCATCTGCCTTCAGAGAGAGGTTTGAAGGTAGAACTGGGGAGGGATGCCAGGTGGGGGTTCAGGTTTCCTGTTGGGTCCTGATAGAATCAGGGCAGGAGAGGAAGAAGAGGGGAGAGGAGGAACCCAGGTTTGGGAAGGGGGTGGCAGGGCTTCACAAGCCTGGGGAAGGTGAACGAGGGAGCAGGTGGGACCACCATGGCCCAGAGTCTGTGCCTCCTCTTCCTTCCTGTGTTCAGAATGTGTGTGGGAACCAGAAGGGCCTTCTCAGTGTTCGTGGGGAAGCCTGCTTCACCCGCGGGTGGGCCGCAATTTGGGTGCCACAGTGAGCCTCTAGAGACCAGCTCTCCCAGCTTCCAGGGCAGGGACTAGGGGAGGCAAGAGAGGCTCTTCCTTAAATTGTGAACCCAGGGTGCCTCAGCTGCCCTACTCTAGACTGGCCCTGTTAACTCCCCTTAAAAAACAAACAACAACAACAAAAACGAAAAAGTGTCTCAATCAAATGGTAATGGAGCTCCGACGTGAATACTGTAAGTATCAGGCAACTCACGACCTGACTTTCCAGTTCTAAACCATTCTAATTGCTGTAGAAAGAACTAACCTTTGTTGAGACTGTTGAGTGATGGATGTTTTACACACTTGCTCTCCCAGAATTCCCACCTGTGGAGACCATAGGTGTGGGAGCTCAGAGAGGAGCAGTGGACTGTCCCCATCACACAGCCAGTGAGGGGCTGAAGAAAGAGCAGGCCCTGGCATGTAGCCCCAGATAGCCCGCTTAGGTGTGTCTCTGAGAGAGGCTGCAGGGCTGCCTCTAGAGTTTCCTTTTTCAGTCTTAACTTGGTGACCAGCTTTCACAGAAATTGGCCAGCAGGCTGGGTGCGATGGCTCACGCCTGTAATCCCAGCATGTTGGGAGGCCGAGGCGGGAGGATCACCTGAGGTCAGAAGTTTGAGACCACCCTGGCCAACAAGGTGAAACCCTGTGTCTACTAAAAATACAAAAATTACATTTCATTACAGGTGTGGTGGCGTACACCTGTAATCCCAGCTACTCAGGAGGCGGAGGCAGGAGAGTCACTTGAACTCAGGAGGCGGAGGTTGCAGTGAGCTGAGATCGCACCACTGCACTCCAGCCTGGGTGACAGAGCCAGACTCTGTCTCAAAAAGAAAGAAATTGGCCCGCAGATCAGCCTCAGGGGAGACTGAGCCAGGGTTTGGCCAGGCCTTGAGTTTCAGAGGCTGGCCATGGCTGGTGGCACCCAAGCCCTTGGGGCATCTTAGCTTAGTCTATCTATGCCCTCTGCCCAAGGGCCAACCCTCTGTTCTCAGGTCACACTCCCTCCTCTTGTAAGGTCCCCCCACCCCCACCAGAGCCTTTAATGACTCTGCTGCCCCTGGGGCTCAGAGAGCAACCGCCCTCTCCCACCCCACTTCCTCAGTGGGATGGGAGGGGGTTAGAGCAGGAAGATGAAACAAATAAAGACACCAATAAGAGGCAGGAGGAATACGTGGTAAAGCCAAGATGGGTAAGGGGAGGGGACAGGCTTCGGGGTGGCCCTGGCCCTGCTGTCTCAGGCTAGTATCTGCTTGTTGGTGCCACCACATTCTGGGCTCAGAAACTGGGGAGTAAAGTAATGAAAGAACCAGGCTGGGAGGCCATGGGGAACTCATGCCTGGAGTTCAGCTCTCAGCATGCTTTTTGGTCGAGGACGCTTCCCTGTCTTAAGTCACTCAGGTCAGAGCCTTTGCCAAGAGCAATGCTGTTTTGTTTTGGGGGTGAGGAAACACCCACAAGCTGAGGGGAGGGTTGGGCCATGCTAGAGAGGCCGTCTGTTGTCCTTGAACCTCCCAAAGCTGGGAAATAAGGGCCTGGACTGGACGGCCGCGAGGACAGGGTGCGAGAGAGACATGGCTGGGTTTTCTTGCTTAGGGTCCTGAAAAGAGAGCAAGGTTGAGGCCACAGGGACCCCAGCCCCCAACGGACTGCTGAGTCGCTGGGTCTGCCCAGGGTTCAGGCACCCTCCCAGGTTGCAGCCAACTGGGGCGGGGGCCGGGCAGAGGCGCTGGCCTGCAGGTTGGGGCAAAGGCAGGCCTTGCTGGTGGTCTACTTGGCTACAAAATCATCTGACCAGGCTCTGATCATTTGTGTGTGTGTGTGTAACTTTTACCTTTAACAAAAGAGGGAAGACGGGCCCAGGCACCTCCTCAAAAGAGCCCCAGAGCCTGTCACCCCTTCCTTACCCATCTTCTGTCCTAGGGACTGCATCCCTTCCTGGCCTGCCAGGGTCCTATAATGAATAAGGGGGTCGGGATTCACTTGGTGACTGCTGAGTTGTGAGGCTTCGAGGGGGAGGGGCAGACTTCACCCACCGGCAAAGGGACATCGGTGCTGCAGTCAGGAAACTCCTATGTCTGGGCCTCAGTTTCCCCGGAAGTGACCTGTTTTCAGGAGTGGCCTCATCCCAGACCATCAGCCCCGCTGCGGTGAGGGGTGGCCCCTTCCTGGGGCTGCCCTAGAAGGGGGAGGTCCATGCACCCACCACAGCCACCACTCGGCAGCCCTTGGCCTTAATTAAGCGCTTCTTGCATACTAAGTGCTGCACCCAAATTATCTCCCTTCTACCATTGGACGCCAGGGAGATAATGAGTGTCCTGTTTCTGGAGGAGTAAACTGAGGGTTGGAGTGGTTAAGGCTCGCTCAAGGTGCCAGCGAACCAGTGATTTCGAACACAGAGTTCTGGTGTGTTGGGCCAGGACCTCTCTGCTTTGACCCTTTAACGAAGGGGGCGGGAGCTGAGGGCCGGTGACCGCCAGTAACCCCGGCAGACGCTGGCGCCGAGCGGGTTAAAGGCGGACGTCCGCTAGTAACCCCAGCCCCATTCAGCGCCGCGGGGTGAAACCCGAGCCCCCGCCGCCGTGGGGAGGTGGGGCGGGGGCCGGGGCGGGGCCCTAGCGAGGCGGCAGCGCGGCCTCTGATTGGCCGCGCGCGCTCACCCCATGCCCGGCCCGCAGCCCCGAGGGGCGGGGTGGGGCGGGACCTGCAGGCGGGGCGGGGCTGGGGGCGGGGCGGGGCGGGCGCACCGCAGCGCTCAACGG
The DNA here is from genome assembly GCF_008728515.1 of Papio anubis. Lineage (NCBI taxonomy): Eukaryota > Metazoa > Chordata > Mammalia > Primates > Cercopithecidae > Papio > Papio anubis. The sequence goes on along the minus strand of NC_044992.1, from coordinate 17,059,583 downwards.
CTTCAAAACTCCGCCGCGCCTTGACAGGTGAAGTCGGCGCGGGGAGGGGTAGGGCCAGCCGCCTGGACGCCCCAAGGGCGGGCGCAGATCGCGGAGCCATGGATTGCACGTTCGAAGGTATTTTTGGAGGCTCCCCCCGGCCCCAGCCCTTTATACAATGCCTCCGTCTCCTGCAGGTTCTCCTGGGGTGGGCAGGCATGGGGGCTACGGAACTTGAGCAGGAAAGATCCCCTTCCTGAGGGAGAAGGTGTGACAGTTACCAGCTCACTGGGGAAGTGGGGGGCTACCCCCTATCAAATTAGTGCCCCCTGCAACTCAAGGGGAAGGGTTTGCTTAGAGACCCGACAGCAGCATCCCGACCTAAGAGGGTTTGGAGGGAGAGGGTGGCCTTCTCTACATTCCCTGCACCCGCTTTGGGACAGGACCAGGAGGAAGCAGGGAGGAGGGCCCGTTGTCCCTGTCTGCTACAGCGCCTGCCCTGTTCGGCACCCCTGCCTATTGTGGGCATCTTAGACTCTTCAGGCAGACAGTGGGAGCCCTAGATTGTCAAAATTGTCAGTTTTTCTTTCAGGCCTCAGTTTCCCCCATCTATCAAAGAGGCTCACAAGGACTGGGGTAAAGGGGTGGGAAACCGTGCCGTTGAAAGTCCATTATGACTTGATGACTTGTGACCTGGAGCGTCCACAAACCAGGAGAGTTTCTACTTGAGAAGCCAGGGAGACTGGGGCTGCCACCCCATCCTATTCTGCAAACCGCTCTAGGAAATTTCCCCTCCTGCAGTAACTTGCCTGCCTGGGTACCTGTCAGTAGGCGATGCTGGGTCTCCACTCTGTGCCAGCTGCCTGCTAAGCAAAGCCTCAGGCAGCCCTACCAAAAAGGGTTTAATCTTTCTGTTGTACAGATGAGAAAACTGGGGCCAGTGAGAGGAGGCTGTTGGTTCAGGCTCCACTTCAAGCTAGTGGTGGGCAGGGCTGGGAGCTCAGGCTGGGGATCCTGAGAGCACTGGAGGTCCCCATGGTCTTAGAGAGCATTCTGCACAGTGGGTGCCACCGTGAGTGGGTTAGAGGGCCCTGGGCTGAGCCAGATAGGCTGCCAGGCGCCAGCTGGGGGAGAGGGCCCATGGCCAGGCGGGGCTGAGGTGGGAGTATGTCCCAGTCTGTATGAGGAGGAAGGAGTCAGGACAGACAGCACTTGCTTTTACAGAGATGAAATCAAAGCCCTGAGTGGCCAGGCCTGGGTCTTGAGGCTACTTGGCTGCAGGCAAAGCCTGGACTTGAGCCCAGAACTCTATACAGAGACACACTGGTTGGCCATGTGGGCAGCAGCTGGCTCGGCCCTAAGCCTTGGTCTGTTCCACTGAGTAATGGGTTGGTGATAGCAGCCTGGCTCTTGGCTTCTTGGTGGGGCAAGAAAAGGCACAGAGACAACAGATTCAGGATTTTGTAAACCTGGGTTTGAACCCCACTGCATGCTCTTGGGCTGCTTGTGGTCCTTCCCGAACCTCAGTGTCTTTTCTTGTCTCCCAGATGAGGTGAGCTAATCTTTTGAGGTAGTCTAGGGTAGTGGCCAGTGGTTGGGGCATTGGAGTCAAGTAGAGTCTGGACTCAGTTGAGTCTCAGACTCTATAAGAACTTAGGCCAGTAAATCACCTCTCTACAGCTCAGTTTCTTCATGTGTAGAGTGGGACCAGTGATCACACCGCCCGCTCAGCTGTGGGTGAGGATTAGCGGCCTAGCCTGGCTCCATCAATGTGGTTAGCCCCACAGTTGGCCTGGCTTTTGGTCCAGACCCACCCTTCTGACACGGGCCCCCGCCCTTAGAGTCCTTCCAGCGTGGATGAGGACCCTGCTCTGATCTGGGGTTCTCTTGGGGGACTTCCCTGTCGCCATTCTCTTTGGAGATCCTGCACTGCCCTAGGAAGAGTGGGCCCAGGCTGCACAGTTGGTCCTTGGTCACAGAGGATCCCACCACTTCTTCAGGGCCTCAAGGCAATCCTGCCTCTCTCTGTGCCCCTCTTGCCGCTGTGAACTGAGGGGAGGGGAAAATCATCCACTCCTCAGCAGTTTCCAAGTTGCTTTGTCAAGTTCAGTGCCCAGAGGATCCTGCTGGGGGAGCCTTTTAGGATGAGACCAGGAGTGGCCCATGGTGGGGTGTAGGGTCCATCGCTCCTATATGAAGACCCCCTCTGTCCTGTTTCCCACTTGCCCTAAGCTGCTCCTCCTTCCCTATCCCCATCTCCGTCCCAAAGACTGGAGCTGCTGGATCTGTGGACGGAGACATGCCCCCGTTTCACACAGTGAGAAACAGGCCCCAGTGGGGCCAGGGAAGGCTGCACCTGGGCCTCTGGATTCCTTTTGTTCTGTGTGGGGTGGGGGCTGATGGACTGTGGAGAGGGCAGGAGAGCTGTCTAGAAGGGTTGGTCACCTCATGGGCAAATGCTTGGAAGCTGGTCTGAGTCCACAGTGCAGTGTGGACGTGTGTGTGTGTATGAGTGTGTGTATGTGTGTAGGTGTGTGTGTATATAAGTGTGTGTGTATGAGTGTGCGTGTCTGAGTGTGTCTATGAGTGTGTGTAGGTGTGTATGTGTGTGTATAAGTGTGTGTATGAGTGTGTGTGTATGTGTGTGTATGAGTGTGTGAGTGTGTGTGTGTGTGTGTGTATGTGTGTATGTGTGTATAAGTGTGTGTATGAGTGTATGAGTGTGTGTATGTGTGTGTATGAGTGTGTCTATGAGTGTGTGTAGGTGTGTATGTGTGTATATGAGTGTGTGTAGGTGTGTATGTGTGTATCGGTGTGTGTATGAGTGTGTCTATGAGTGTATGTGTGTGTATGAGTGTGTATGTGTGTATAAGTGTGTGTATGAGTGTGTATGAGTGTGTCTATGAGTGTGTGTATGTGTGTATGAGTGTGTGTGTGTGTGTGTATGAGTGTATGTGTGTGTATGTGTGTGTGTGGACTCAGAGGTGGATGTCTTGCAGAATGCATGCCCCGTGAAGACAGGAGTAAAAGTTTACCACCATCCACATCAAGATACAGGACATTCCCAGCTCCCCAGGAAGTTGCCTGGTTCTAGGCAGGGATTTTTCTTATTCACAGCCAGGAACAGTGCCTGGCACAGTGTGGGCACTCAGCACATGCTCTTCGAATGAGTCAATGAGTGAACGAATGTGAGCCTGCTGTTTGCTGTGGACTAAGGATGTTGCCAGATATTTGAGCAAATACTGGGTGGTGGGAAGAGCTTAGGCTCTGAAGTCTGCAGTCTTGGGCCCGACCCTGGGCTCAGCCCCAGCCTCCCAGCCTAGCTGTGGGGCAAGACTGTGAGGCTTGTGGTGCCCACCTTGTCCAGGTATTGTGACGCACTCGCAGCAGCAGGCATTGCTCGAGACAGCACAGGTGCTTGCGAAATGGCTGTGTGTCGGGAACACCAGCTCCTGTGGGTGGCTTTCTGTTCTGGTGGCATTGCCCACACACACAGCTGTGTGCCGACAAGGGTTGTGCAAATAGGGTTGTGTTTGGATGTATGCGATGCCCTGTTTGGGGGTCAGTCTCTGCCTCGCTCACACATCCTCTTCTCCTTTTCACAGACATGCTTCAGCTTATCAACAACCAAGACAGTGACTTCCCTGGCCTGTTTGACCCGCCCTATGCTGGGAGTGGGGCAGGGGGCACAGACCCTGCCAGCCCCGATACCAGCTCCCCAGGCAGCTTGTCTCCACCTCCTACCACACTGAGCTCCTCTCTTGAAGACTTCCTGAGCGGCCCGAAGGCAGCACCCTCACCCCTGTCCCCTCCCCAGCCTGCACCCACTCCATTGAAGATGTACCCGTCCGTGCCCACTTTCTCCCCTGGGCCTGGTATCAAGGAAGAGTCAGTGCCATTGAGCATCCTGCAGACCCCCACCCCGCAGCCCCTGCCAGGGGCCCTCCTGCCACAGAGCTTCCCAGCCCCAGCCCCACCGCAGTTCAGCTCCACCCCCGTGTTAGGCTACCCCAGCCCTCCGGGAGGCTTCTCTACAGGTAAGGGGGATGTGTGGTGGGAGGGGACACCTGGGGTGGGACTCCCAGGAGCACAGGAAGAAGCTTCCGCTGTGATGTGAGTAGAGGTCTGTGCAGGCTTTAGAAACTGGGGCTCACTCTGCGCTTGAGACACCGTGTTACTAGCAGTCCTGGTGTGCTCGTTGCCAGGGTAGGCGCAACCTCAGACTGGAGGCCTGCCTTGAAGCCAGTGCATTTGCATCAGGGCCCAGGCAGGGACTATCCATAGGAAGCCACATGGAGCAATGACTCATCCAAGGCCAGTTGGTGATAGAGACCTGAAGAGCAGGTTGAAAGTGGGAGAGGGCAGTCTGTGCCTGCAGCCCCAGGCTTTATTTCTGCAGGGAGCCCTCCTGGGAGCACCCAGCAGCCGCTGCCTGGCCTGCCACTGGCTTCCCCGCCAGGGGTCCCGCCCGTCTCCTTGCACACCCAGGTCCAGAGTGTGGCCCCCCAGCGGCTACTGACAGTCACAGCTGCCCCCACAGCAGCCCCTGCAACGACCACTGTGACCTCGCAGATCCAGCAGGTCCCGGTGAGGGGTCTGGCCAGGGGTTGGGGAGGGCACGGCCCCTGGCCCAGCCACACAGCTTACGGCGAAGCCCTCTCCCACCCTCAGGTCCTGCTGCAGCCCCACTTCATCAAGGCAGACTCACTGCTTCTGACAGCCATGAAGACAGACGGAACCACTGTGAAGGCGGCGGGTCTCAGCCCCCTGGTCTCCGGCACCACTGTGCAGACAGGGCCTTTGCCGGTGGGTGATGTGGGCAGGGCATAAGGGAGTGGGGTCTGATGGCCGGGCACGGTGGCTCAAGCCTGTAATCCCAGCACTTTGGGAGGCCGAGACGGGTGTTTCATCGTGTTAGCCAGGATGGTCTCGATCATCCTGACTAACACGATGAAACCCCGTCTCTACTAAAAAATACAAAAAACTAGCCGGGCGAGGTGGCAGACGCCTGTAGTCCCAGCTACTTGGGAGGCTGAGGCAGGAGAATGGCGTGAACCTGGGAGGTGGAGCTTGCAGTGAGCTGAGATCTGGCCACTGCACTCCAGCTTGGGCAACAGAGCAAGACTCTGTCTCAAAAAAAAAAAAAAAAAAAGGGAGTGGGGTCTGCACACACACATGCCCACCTGGTAACATGTGCCTGGTCCTGCAGACCCTGGTGAGTGGCGGAACCATCTTGGCAACAGTCCCGCTGGTTGTAGATGCGGACAAGCTACCTATCAACCGGCTGGCGGCTGGCAGCAAGGCCCCGGGCTCAGCCCAGAGCCGTGGAGAGAAGCGTACAGCCCACAACGCCATTGAGAAGCGATACCGCTCCTCCATCAATGACAAAATCATTGAGCTCAAGGATCTGGTGGTGGGCACTGAGGCAAAGGTGTGGAGAGGCCTGCAGGGGCACAGACCGGGGTGTCCCTAGGAAGGAACAGATCAGGGGCAACTGGAAGGAAGAGAGGGAGTGAGACTGAGCCTGGACAAGCAGGGAATTGGGCTTCAGCATCCCCAGGCCTGGCCAGCCTCGTTTATCTAGTTAAACGGGTTTGCAGGCCTCTTCAATAAAGGTGGGGCTGTGCTAGGCATGGGGGATGCAGCAATGAACCAGACAGACAAAAACTGTCCCTCAAAGAGGAGCCCATGTTCTGGTGGGGGAGATGGACAGTAGGCAGGATGAATAAGTGCTCGAGTCCACCACATTTGACTCATTGCAGAGAAAGCAGGAAGAGGGATGGTGAGGGTCCCCTGGTGGTAGCCAGGGAAGGCCCCCCTGAGACGGCGCCAGGCACAGCAGCAGCTAGCCAGACCCTGCTGTTTGCATCTTACATCCTAACCCGATGCTCGGCCTGGGAGGTGGGTGCTACTAGGCGAGGAACATTTCAGGTAGAAGGAACAAGTGCAAAGGTCCTGAGGCAGTAGTGTTGCAAAGCAGCTCCACAACCCCTTGGTAGGGCCCCCCAACCCCACAACCCCCGACCTCACGGGCCACCTGTGCTCTCCTCCTCCTTTCCACACCGTGCAGCTGAATAAATCTGCTGTCTTGCGCAAGGCCATCGACTACATTCGCTTTCTGCAACACAGCAACCAGAAACTCAAGCAGGAGAACCTAAGTCTGCGCACTGCTGTCCACAAAAGCAGTGAGTCTTGGCTTTATTGAGCTCCAGTTGGGCCTCTCCTCTAGCCTGGCTCTGCCCCGCCCCGGCCCTGCCCCTGTCCCTAGCCCCACCCTGCCCTTGGTTCTGGCCCACCCTCTGCCCCGCCTACCTCACCCTTGGCTCTAGCCCCGCCTTCAGCTCTAGTCCCTTGGTTACCTCTGGTCCTGAAAGAGCCCTGGTGCCTCCCTTTGGCCCTAACCCAGCCCCATCGAAGCTTCCTGGGCCAGCTTTAGGAGCTACAGCAGTCCCTAGACCCCCAAGGGCCTAAGCTCTCATTGGGGTCACATATGCAACCTTTACTCCTGGCTCTGTTCCTTTCGGTCCACAGAATCTCTGAAGGATCTGGTGTCGGCCTGTGGCAGTGAAGGGAACACAGACGTGCTCATGGAGGGCGTGAAGACTGAGGTGGAGGACACACTGACCCCACCCCCCTCGGATGCCGGCTCGCCCTTCCAGAGCAGCCCCTTGTCCCTTGGCAGCAGGGGCAGTGGCAGTGGTGGCAGTGGCAGTGACTCGGAGCCTGACAGCCCAGTCTTCGAGGACAGCAAGGTTGGGCCCTGCCACGGTGCCCCCTTCCCCACTCCCAGCCATATCCTCTGAACCTCAGGACAGGGTCAGGAAGACCCTAACAGATCCTACCTCCCATTTCATAGACAGAATAACTGAGGCCTGGAGCCATGTGGGGTCCCACAGTAAGGTGGGCAGAATCCTGACCCCCCTTCCCAGCCTCATGGTCTCTGGGGTCCCTCTGGTTCTGCCCTCACCACCCTGTCCACCCCTACCAGGCAAAGCCAGAGCAGCGGCCGTCTCCGCACAGCCGGGGCATGCTGGACCGCTCCCGCCTGGCCCTGTGCACACTCGTCTTCCTCTGCCTGTCCTGCAACCCCTTGGCCTCCTTGCTGGGGGCCCGGGGGCTTCCTGGCCCCTCAGATATCACCAGCGTCTACCACAGCCCTGGGCGCAACGTGCTGGGCACCGAGAGTAGAGGTGGGACTGGCCAGCCCTGGCATCTTTGGGAGGGCGCTCTGGGGGAGCCCCCAGGCTTGTGAACTTGGGGCTCTGGATTTCCTGGGAGCTGTGTCCCCAGCTTTCCCTCTGTCCATAGATGGCCCTGGCTGGGCCCAGTGGCTGCTGCCCCCAGTGGTCTGGCTGCTCAATGGGCTGCTGGTGCTGGTCTCCTTGGTGCTTCTCTTTGTCTACGGTGAGCCAGTCACGCGGCCGCACTCAGGCCCCGCCGTGCACTTCTGGAGGCATCGCAAGCAGGCTGACTTGGACCTGGCCCGGGTAAGGGGTTGCCCCTGGCAGAGTGGGCAGGGCAGGGACCCCAGGCTGGGAGGGTGCTGGGTGTCAACCCTTGTTCCGCTCTCCCTGTGCACACCATGAATCTGTTCTGTCCTCCCTGTGCCTGGCCGTGCATCCGCAGACCCCCACCGCCCCTCCAGAGCCTGCTGTGGATGGCTCTTCTGAGCTGTGGGGCAGCTGCTCTGACCTCACTTTTCTCACCTGGAAAACCCTCATCCACAGGGGGACTTTGCCCAGGCTGCCCAGCAGCTGTGGCTGGCCCTGCGGGCACTGGGCCGGCCCCTGCCCACCTCCCACCTGGACCTGGCTTGTAGCCTCCTCTGGAACCTCATCCGTCACCTGCTGCAGCGTCTCTGGGTGGGCCGCTGGCTGGCAGGCCGGGCGGGGGGCCTGCAGCGGGACTGTTCTCTGCGGGTGGATGCTCGCGCCAGCGCCCGAGACGCAGCCCTGGTCTACCATAAGCTGCACCAGCTGCACACCATGGGTAGGATGGAGCGTGGGGCGGGCTCCGAGGTGCTCCCTGCTGCCTGTGCTCCACCCACAGCCTCATGCCTGCTTGCCTTCCAGGGAAGTACACAGGCGGGCACCTCACTGCCACCAACCTGGCGCTGAGTGCCCTGAACCTGGCAGAGTGTGCAGGGGATGCTGTGTCTGTGGCAACGCTGGCCGAGATCTATGTGGCAGCTGCATTGAGAGTGAAGACCAGTCTCCCACGGACCTTGCATTTTCTGACAGTGAGTGGGTGGCGGGGGATGGGGTGGGGCGGGGGGCTTATCCCTGCAGCTCTCTCCAGAGGCTCGCTGGGTAAGAGTTACACGGGATGTTGCAGTGGTTACCAAGGGGGATCCAGGCCAAGCTAGGGCTCAGCCTGGGGTCTGGCCCCAGCCTGTGTCCACTGTGACAGCCCATTTCCCTCCCCTACAGCGCTTCTTCCTGAGCAGTGCCCGCCAGGCCTGCCTGGCACAGAGTGGCTCTGTGCCTCCTGCCATGCAGTGGCTCTGCCACCCCGTGGGCCACCGTTTCTTCGTGGATGGGGACTGGGCCGTGCTCAGTACCCCACGGGAGACCCTGTACAGCTTGGCTGGTAACCCAGGTGCTCTCTTACCCTTTCCCTGTCCCCTCTCCTGTCCCATGTCCTCATTCCTGTTCTGTCCCTTGTCGCCTGAATCTCTGGCTGTCTCTGGCCACCCCAGTCCTTCTCCCTGCCATGGGTTATTGATGTGGGGGCTGTAGGAAGGGAAAGGCCTGGGTGAGTCTCGGTTCCCACTGGGGCTTTCAGAAGCACATGCAGGGATTGAAGGGCAGGTGGCTGATTGGAGAGGTGACCCCAGGCAGCATCGCTGTGGAGTAAGGAAGCGGAGCCAACAGTGGTGCCTTCTCAAGTCGGTTTTCCTTTGGGAGCAGCGTAGGGCAGGCCTCAGTGTTGTCCTGGCCAACGCTGGTGCTGGCGTAGTTATGTCCACCTGTTTTCGCCTGTCCTTGGCACGGGCTGCACCTAGGGGCATGCCAGCACTTCCCAGTGACCCTGAGCGTGGCCCCAGCCCACCCAGGCAAAAGCCCTTAGCTTGGAGAAAAGGGTGGGGCCCTGCTCCCCACCCCACTCACCTCCTCTTCTCCACAGTGGACCCCCTGGCCCAGGTGACTCAGCTATTCCGGGAACATCTCTTGGAGCGAGCACTGAACTGTGTGACCCAGCCCAACCCCAGCCCTGGGTCAGCTGATGGGGACAAGTAAGTGTCATTGTGCCCTCCTCCACGCAAGGCTCCTCCAGCAGGATTCTGGGAATAGCTCTGTCCTCAACCCTGCGGAGAGGGCCAGAGCTAGGCTACCATGCGTGCCATGTGCCCTTCGTTCCTCTCTGGGTTTCCTCTCCCCACCAGCCTATGGGAGGAGACAGCGGCAGTTTGCAGAGCCAGCGGTCAGGCTGTACTCTAGTGGGCAGGTGGGGAGGGCCAGCACCCTCCTAGGACCCCTGCCATCTGTCCCGACAGCCAACCCTCTCCTGCCACAGGGAATTCTCGGATGCCCTCGGGTACCTGCAGCTGCTGAACAGCTGTTCTGATGCGGCGGGGGCTCCTGCCTGCAGCTTCTCCATCAGTTCCAGCATGGCCACCACCACCGGTGAACCCCTGGCCCCTGCCCTGGCTCCCTTCTCAGTCCTCGTGCAGCGTGGCTGAGGGTTCAGGGGACCCTCCCTCTTTTGCAGGCATAGACCCAGTGGCCAAGTGGTGGGCCTCTCTGACAGCTGTGGTGATCCACTGGCTGCGGCGGGACGAGGAGGCGGCTGAGCGGCTGTGCCCACTGGTGGAGCACCTGCCCCGGGTGCTGCAGGAGTCTGAGTGAGTGCACGGCAGGTTCCTCCTGCCTGGCCCTGGGCCCAGCCTCCCTCATCCCCTGGGCACTGTGCCTCCACTCAGCCTTTGTGCAGGAGGGGTCACCACCTTTTATCCCCAGGGAACTTGAGCCAGGGCAGTGGGAGGCACTCAGCCAGGGCTTGTGGACTGGTCTGATTGGCACTCTTCTGCCCTGGTCCCAACAGGAGACCCCTGCCCAGGGCGGCTCTGCACTCCTTCAAGGCTGCCCGGGCCCTGCTGGGCTGTGCCAAGGCAGAGTCTGGTCCAGCCAGCCTGACCATCTGTGAGAAGGCCAGTGGGTACCTGCAGGACAGCCTGGCTACCACACCAGCCAGCAGCTCCATTGACAAGGTGAGGGGTGGGGCCAGGGGCCTGGCAGGGCTGGGGGACTCAGCCTTCCATTCCCTGGTCCTTCTCCCCAGGCCCCAGGGACTGCAGAAGACCATGGGGTTAGCCCAAGCAGCACAGGATGAGGGGTCCAGCAGATAGGAGGTCCAGCAGTCCTTGCTTTTTGGCTAAGGCTTCTGTCTAGAGGAGAGGGGTTGCCCTTATCTGGCCTCAGTTTCCCCATTCTGGGAGGATGGGGGTGGATGGTGTGGTAGGATCCCTTTGGAGGCCCTGCATCAGGAGGGCTGGACAGCTGCTCCTGGGCCGGTGGCGGGCGTGGGGGCCAAGAGAGGCGGGCGGCCCCGCGGTGCATTGCTGTTGCATTGCACGTGTGTGAGGCGGGTGCAGTGCCTCGGCAGTGCAGCCCGGAGCCGGCCCCTGGCACCGCGGGCCCCCATCCTGCCCCTCCCAGAGTTGGAGCCCTGGTGACCCTGCCCTGCCCGCCACCCCCAGGCCGTGCAGCTGTTCCTGTGTGACCTGCTCCTTGTGGTACGCACCAGCCTGTGGCGGCAGCAGCAGCCCCCGGCCCCGGCCCCGGCAGCCCAGGGCACCAGCAGCGGGCCTCAGGCTTCTGCCCTTGAGCTGCGTGGCTTCCAACGGGACCTGAGCAGCTTGAGGCGGCTGGCACAGAGCTTCCGGCCTGCCATGCGGAGGGTGAGTGCCCAATGGCTCCCTGTCCTCAAGATGGGGATTCAGGCAGTGGTGGAGAGGGACAGCCCTGAGCCTCCACTCTCCTGGCCCCCAGGTGTTTCTACATGAGGCCACGGCCCGGCTGATGGCAGGGGCCAGCCCCACACGGACACACCAACTCCTCGACCGCAGTCTCAGGCGGCGGGCAGGCCCCGGTGGCAAAGGAGGTGAGGGGCAGCTGCTGACCAGGGATGTGCTGTCTGCTCAGCAGGGAAGGGCACACATGGGGTGTGATACCAAGGGAGGCTGCGTGTGTGTCAGACGGGACAGACAGGCCTGGCACAGTGGCTCACGCCTAGCACTTTGGGAGGCCCAGTCAGGAGGATAGCTTGAGCCCAGGAGTTGGAGGCCGCAGTGAGCCTGGGTGACAGGGAGAGTCCCTATCTCAAGGAAAAAAACAAAAAAACAAGCATCTTCTTGGTGGTTACCTGATGACAGTTCCTTTCACAAGAAATCAGTGGGGCAACTGTCATTTGTGGGATATATGACTACCCGTGCGTGACTCAGTCTGTGGACTTTATGTGTGGGCTGAGACTAGGGTGGGGAGAGGGGGACGTGTATACTAGGTATGGGCGGCTGGTGCCTTTGCTTGTGTGTGGGCGGGGCTCCCGCGGGGGCGTGGCCAGCCTGAACCCCATCCCTGACACATCCTTGTGTGCGCAGGCGCGGTGGCGGAGCTGGAGCCGCGGCCCACGAGGCGGGAGCACGCGGAGGCCTTGCTGCTAGCCTCCTGCTACCTGCCCCCTGGCTTCCTGTCGGCGCCCGGGCAGCGCGTGGGCATGCTGGCTGAGGCGGCGCGCACGCTCGAGAAGCTTGGCGATCGCCGGCTGCTGCACGACTGTCAGCAGATGCTCATGCGCCTGGGCGGTGGGACCACTGTCACTTCCAGCTAGAACCCGTATCCCCGGCCTCAGCACCCCTTTCTCTAGCCACTTCTGTCCCGTGCAGCTTCTGTCCTGTGTCGAAGCCCTGAAGGCCGAAGGCAGTGCGAGAGACCCTGGCCTCCACGGTTCACCCGCGGCTGCGCTGTCCCTTCGGGGTGGAAGGCCAGAGGGGCGCAAACCCGACCCTAAGACCGGCGGCCATGATGGTGCTGACCTCTGGTGGCCGATCGGGGCACTGCAGGAGCCGAGCTGTTCGGGGCGGGGGGGCCCTCCTTGCTCTGCAGGCACCTTAGTGGCTTTTCTCCTCCTGTTTAGAGGGAAGAGATGGGTACATTTCCCTGCGCTGACGGAAGCCAACTTGGCTTTCCCGGACTGCAAGCGGGGCTCTAGCCCCAGAGGCCTCTCTCTCCCTCGTGGGAAGACGTGTACATAGTGTAGGTCAGCGCGCTCAGCCTCCTGACCTGAGGCTCCTGTGCTACTTTGCCTTTTGCAAACTTTATTTTCATAGATTGAGAAGTTTTGTACAGAGAATTAAAAATGAGATTATTTATAATCTGGGTTTTGTGTCTTCAGCTGATTGATGTGCTGACCAGTGAGAGTGCTTGGGCTCTCCCCCAGCACCTTGGAAAAGGCTTCCCTCCCCTCTCCGGCTACGAGGGACACAACTTAGCTCTTTCCGATGTTAGTAGCGGGAGTGGGGAGGGCTGGCTGTATGGCCTCCAGCTGACCTGTCCCCGTTCCCAGGGCACGTTTGGGCTGTCAACCCTTAGGGCCTCGATGGGGTCAGTTGTCCCTTCTCACCTCCCAGCTGTGTCCCCATCAGGTCCCTGGGTGGCATGGGAGGATGGACTGTCCTCCAGGACCTGTTCGTTGTATGACAGGAGCTACAGCTTGGGTCTCCCTGCAAGTCTGGCACATCTCACCTGCCCCCATCCTAGCCCCTGGTCCTCTCACAGCAAAGAAGCCTCCTCCCTCCCGACCCGTCGCCACACTGGAGAGGGGGCACAGGCGCGGAGCGTTTTCCTGTTCTGTGAAGGGCGGGCTCCCTGACTCCATTCATGCCCCCCTGAGCCCCTCCCTTCATTCCCATTCCCCATCCTAAAGACTGGCCCGGCTCCCAGCTGAATCTGGTCGGAATCCACGGGCTGCAGATTTTCCAAAACAATCGTTGTATCTTTATTGACTTTTTTTTTTTTTTCTGAATGCAATGACTGTTTTTTACTCTTAAGGAAAATAAACATCTTTTAGAAACAGCTCGATACACACAATCTTCAGTGTGAAGCAATATACTAATAAGAACACTAGTCGTCTTAACATTTACAGTCTTCATATATATTATATATATGTATATGTATACATATATATACACTATATAACGAGGCCAGATATAATACACACGTTTACCATTTTACAGTCATATGTACAGGAAGTTGCTAGGGCGGCCCTGGGCTGGGGGCTGCATCAGGCCTATCGAAGCGTGGACAGAGCTGAGGACACGGACGGACAGGCAGACGGACTGGCAGGGACTGGCCCGGGCCGGTGGTGGCTGCGTGGGCAAGGGGCGTCGTGGTAGCCCCCTACCCGGCAAAGGCCCGGTTGGGGCTCTGCTGCGGGCGCACGACGCACGGCGGCGACACACGGGAGAAGCGAGCATGTTCCCAACATATATACATTCTATGTAACATATATATAGAGGGGTACACAGGTTTTGTACACGAATCTAGCGCTGTCCCTGCTCCCGTGCAGAGTGGGCGCGGCGGTCCCTGGTGGTGCACAACGGTCGCGCGTCCGCCGGAGGTGCGTTCTGGCCGCTTCTTGGGTTTTGCGCTCCCAGGCTGGGCTCCAGGGGTGGGGTGGACTGGAAAGGGGACGAACAGAGGCCAAAGGGTGTCCCAGTCCCGCCCACAACCTCTCGGAGAGCCCGCAACCCCTAACTGAGCACAGCCCAGGTCTACCCCGGCTTTGCCCGAAACGCATGACAGATCTGGCAAAGGCTGGGCGTGAAGGCCCCTGGAAGCGTTCCGCACGGTTTGTTCCAAAGGCTCAGGTCCCTCCAGCGCCTGCCTAGCCCGCTCTTAGAAAGGCTTCCTTTCTCCCCCGCCTAGTCCACGGAGCCAGGAGCCGCCCTCCGCCTCTTCCAGAACTGTTTCGACCCCCACCCCCAAGCCCAGGGCTCCCAGCTGCACGCCACGACCGACTGGGGTGGCGACAGCACCCACGTGGAATGTGTGCCACGTCGTCTTGAGATTCCAGAGGGGAAAAGCGTCCCCAGGCCAAAGCCGTCTCGCACCCTCGCCGGAGGCTGAGCGCCCCGGGGAGTCTGGCCGCTCCGCGGGCTCCCCCTCCGCAAGCCTGGCCCCTGGGGTGGGCAAGAACGCCCTGTGCCGTCCGGTTCCGGGAGCAGGCGGCTCCGGAACGGGTTTTCCTCCCAACCCGGGGCCGCAAGTCTGAGCCCTAGGCGGCCGGATCCACGATCCGGGACCCGGATCAAGGATCGGCTCTGGACCCGCACTGGGAGCAGCTCAAAGGCCCGGGGGCTGCGCAGGCGGCTCCTCTCCTTCGGCGGCGGGCGGGCAGGCGGGCTCCGGCGGCTCCTCCGGCCGTTGGGGTGGATTACAACGGCAGCCTCTGCAAAAGACGCCCGCCCACCCGTTACCGACGACCGCGGACCTCAAAGGCCACAGGCCCCGCCCCCGGTGTGGGCCCGCCCCCCAGGCCCCCGACCCAGGCGACGCTAGAGCGCGGCTGGGGTCTCCGCCCGAGGCCGTCGGCCCCACCCCTTCTGGCCCCACCCCATCCACCTTCACCTTTACCTCCGTGCCACCGTCCCGCGCCCCCGCCTGCTCCACTCTGTCACCTATCTTGGGGAGCTGCGGGGAGGCCGTCCCAGGGACGCCCTTTAGCCCCTGGCTGCCCATGCCCCGACGCCGGCGGGTTTTCGGCGGCTGCGGCGGCATCGCGCAAGTGGACGGGGACCTGAGCTGGACGGCAGCGGGGCTCCTGGGGGTGGGCGAGGAGTGCTCCCTCCCTCTCGGGCTGGGCCCTGCGGGGCTGCGCAGCCAAGGGGCGGCGGACTGTGAAGGAGGTGCGAGGTGGGGCTCGTCTCCCGCTTGACACCCCTCCCCCTACAAAACACTGTGGTCCCCTACCTTATGTTTGGGACATTTCAAAGAAAAGTTCTCTTCGATGAATATGCAACCTGTGACCAAAGAGAAGTTTCGGTGGTTAGGACGGGGTGGAGGCTCACAGCTGTGGGGTTTTGTCGGCCGCCAGGAGGGGAGCCGCACTGCCCGCGCGGCTCTAGACTGCAGGGGCTCTTTTCCAAGAGTTAATCAGATCCTGCACAAAACCCTCCACACTCCACTCCACGGCGCGGGTGAGGCTCCTGGTCTGGCGGTCTTGACTCACCTCACCTCCTCCACCGAGAGCTTTTCCCGCTGAGTTCCACGAGCCGCCCCTCCTCACTTGAGGCAGTCCCTCACTCCCTCCCTCCGGCCTTACTCTGCCAGCCGCACTTGTCACTGCCTCCTAAGAGGCTGACCTGTGTGATCTTCTCTTGCTCCTTGTTTCTTTTTCTTTTTGAGATGGAGTTTCACTCTGTCACCCAGGCTGGAGTGCAGTAGCGCGATCTTGGCTCACTGCAACCTCCGCCTCCCGGGTTCAAGCGATTCTCCTGCCTCAGCCTCCGGAGTAGCTGGGATTACAGGCATGCGCCACCGCACCCGGCTAATTTTTGTTTTTTCAGTAGAGACGGAGTTTCACCATGTTGGCCAGGCTGGTCTCAAACTCCTGACCTCAGGTAATCCACCCCGCTTGGCCTCCCAAAGTGCTGGGATTACAGGCGTGAGCCACCGCGCCCGGCCTTGCTCCTTGTTTCTGCCCCACTCTCAGGCAAGCTCCCAGAGGGCACCAGCTCTGTCTTCTTCCCTGGATGTATGCCCGGCCCCTGGAAGAGCTCACTGACTTCCAGTGAGCACGTCATGAACCCCTGTGGACGGACTGGTAGTGGTGTTGCAAGCCTGGATTTGAACATCTGCTACTTATCTGAGCCTGTCTCCACATCTGTAAAATGGGCATTATGCCACCTACTGTATGCCTATCATGGAGATGCAAGGATGGGAGTGTACAGAAACCACTGTGGCGGGAGCAGTGGCTCATACCTGTAATCTCAGCACTTTGGGAGGATGAGGTGAGTGAATCGCTTGAGCCCAGGAGTTCAAGACTAGCCTGGGCAACATGGCAAAACCTCATCTCTATCAAAAATACAAACATTAGCCAGCATGGTGGTGCATGCCTGTAGTCCCAGCTACTGGAGAGGCTGGGGCGGGAGGATCACTTGAGCCTGGGAGGCGGAGGTTGCAGTGAGCTATGATTGTACCACTGCACTCCAGCCTGGGCAACACAGCCAGACCCTGTCTCCGATGAAATAAAATAAAACAAATAAAATTTAAAAATAAACCACCCTGCACATGTGTGGCATGCAGTGGGTGCAGGAGGCGGGGCAGAGAAGACAACCGAGCATGGCCAGTGCTTATGCCCACTTAGGCCCGGGATGTGCTGCTATCTCAGCGAGTCCCCACTCCCCTGCCTGCTGCCACCTAGGGAGAAGCTGGCTTTTCCCCCAGGGACCCCCCCAGCCCCTAGTCCCCTTCTGGGCTCCCCTCCCCCCAAGCCTCACCAGCCACTGTTCTGAACCCCAGACCCAAATGTAGCTGAAGGCTGGTGCTGTCTTCAACACAATCTTCCTTTCACACTGGAGCTGGCTCTGTGCAATGGCATCGTGACAGGGTGGTGGCCAGAAGGCAGGGCGGGGACAGCTCTGCAGCCCTGAGGGCAGGGCTGGGCGGTAGCAGGCCTCTCTTAGGCGGTCTCCCCTTGTCTCCAGAAGCTGGGAGTGCCTTGGACCTGGAAACTGCCATTCAGGGCCAGCAGCTGCAGATGTGCCACGGCTGTTCCCCTTCCCTTGGCTCAGGCAAGCCAGATGCGGTTCTGGGGCTGGACCAGATTTTCCAAAGACACTGGGCTAAAACCCCAGGCCTGCCCCTGCACGCCTGGGTACTGCAGGCGCTCCCACCAAGGGAAGTTGAGGGTAGAAGGTTGCCACTTCCAAACTGGCTCCCTCAGCACTGCCCCAGCACCACCCCACATGGGGCACGGAGCGGGAGTGACTGGGCAAGGCCAATCCTCAATGATCTGGCTCCTGACCTGGTGCCTGCACCTGGGGAACCTGGGTGCTCACTGACAGGTTGGCCCCAGGGCCTGAGTGGGGAAAGGTTCAGACAGGACACTGGGGTGTAGCAGCCTCTGCCTGCTCTTCAGAGTCACTGCTTGTCTCCAAAGTGGGTTCCTTAACAAGGATTGGAAAGTGGCAAGATGAGTAGGCCAGGACAGCGCGGTGCAGGGCAGAGGCTGGCAGCCAATGGGCAGCCCTGGTGCCCTGCAGTCCCAGTGCCTGATGCAGAGGCCTGGGGCTCCTCCCTGGCCAGACATCGGATCAGCCTGACCAGCCCGCTCCCTCAGTGCCCTCTCACTCCCACCCCACCCCCCGCCGCCTGGCTGGCAGAGAGAGTCGCCCTGGGGGCCCTCCCTGTACCCCAAGCGCCCGTCCTCCCCACCTTCACTCTCGAGCTTACTTGTTCCCCCTCGCCTTCTCTGGCAGCTGTTCCTCAGTTTCCCAGGGGTCCACCCTCCTCCTCAGCCAGCTGTTCCATGGTGAACACAACCCCGCTATCTTGTCCCTTCCAGAGCTCTGATGAGCCCCCGCCTGCTGATGATGGGCGACACTCGGTCCTGAGCCCAGATGCCCACACTTTGTATGTCCCCAGCGGCCTCTGCTGCAGTGTGGCCAAAGGGAACTGCCGTGTGTGTAGATGGCCTGGCAGAGCAGCCCCGTCCCCTCCTCGCACCCGGGTCCTTTGTGGTCTGGCTCTGCAGCTCACCCCATGGAGAGGTGGCCTGCACGTCTCTGCGCTGGACTTGGGATCTGCTTTGGCTAACAGAACGTGGTGAAGTCCAGGACCTAGGCTGTGAGAGGCCCTGTGACCTCCACTCTCTCAGAGCCCTGCTGCCGCCATGAGGACGCACCCAGGCCAGCCTGCTGGAGGATGAGACCGCATAGAGCAAAGGCAAGCTGGTCCAGCTGGGGCCACCCTAGATCATCCTGCTCCCAGCAGAGTCTGTGGCCAACTCATGCCCTTTTGAGGAATAATGAAGGGCTGGCGCTGCAGAAATGAAGCTGGGCCTGGAAGGGCCAGTAGCTCTGCAGCAGCAGCTAATAACTCCATTTGCACGTCCGTACCCTACTTCTCCCCTTCACGGGGAAGCTGGGCATCAGGCTTGCCACCTCCCTCTCCCTCATCATCAAGTCCCATGGATTCTGTGCCAGCGCAGTCTCTGAGGTGTATGTCTCCATTTACAGCATTCCCAGTCCCTTTCCTGCCTCAATCTTCATGGCGCTACAGGGATCCCTGTTATATGAGGAATCCTTCTAGGATTTTACCTGAAACAAAAGTTCTCTTGCTCAAAGCCTAGTATACAAGTCCCACCACTAAATAGTTTCTGCCCAGCTCCCCCGATTTTTTCAGGCCTGGCTTAAATGTCACCTCCTCCTGGAAGTCTTCCTAGATTTCTTCCTGGTTCAGACAGGATGAACCTCTCCCACAGTGCATACTCTACTTCCTGTCTGGTCTCCCTAACTGTGGCCAAGAACCATGGTTTTGCTGTCTGTCCCACTCAAGGGTAAGCCCCTTGGGGGACTGGGCAGCGCTGGGGTAGGAGAAAGAACATAGACATGGAACAAGAAAGCCAGGGCATTAAGTCCTGGGACTGTCCACGCCATGCTGTGTGCTGTGGGTGAGGCAGCCAATCCGTGAAGATGGCTGGAAACAACATGGGCCTGTCGCAGGGCTGGGAGTGGAGCTGGCGCTAAGTTAATCACTGTGGAAGGAGGAATGCGACTCGTGGCAGCTATTAAGAGGAGTGCGGCCACATGCCTGGGCAAGTGGCAGGGTCCATGTTAAACTCTGGCTCACACTGCTCAGAGTGGGAGGGTGGAGCCAGTGAGAATCCTCCCCGACCCAGCTCCAGCAAGCCCCCTCCCCACTGGGTATGGGCAGCTCAGCCCCTGCCAAGGAACTGTCAGCACTCGAAGTCCTCTGTGTCCTCCCTGGGGCAGCTCCACTGGGCTGACACTGGCTGGGGACCCAGCAGGCAGGTGGGGTACAGGCTGTGGTCCCCTCTGTCCAGGCAAAGCCAGCAGGGCATCAGGTGAGGAGGGGAGGCAGTAGGTGGGGCTGCTGGGAGAGTGATGGGAGTCTGGGGGACCTGGGCTCTGTCTGCTGGGAGGTGGGTTATTACTTCACCTCTTTCCAGGCCCGAGTTGGGAGGGATTGAGGGTACAGGGGAGAGGTCACAGAGGCTGGACCCAAAACAGGACTGAGGCAGCACTGTGTGGGTAGTGTTCATTATTTCACTCTCCTCCCAGCAGCTCTGCAGAGAAGAGGCTATTATCATCTCCATCATACAGGTGGGGAAACTGCGTGCAGAGATACTGACCAACTTGCTCAAGACCACACATTAAAAACACTGCTAGGGGCCGAGCGCAGTGGCTCACGCCTGTAATCCCAGCACTTTCGGAGGATAAGGCAGGCAGATCATGAGGTCAAGAGATCGAGACCATCCTGTCCAACACGGTGAAACCCCGACTCTACTAAAAATATAAAAATTAGCTGAGCGTGGTGGCGCACACCTGTACTCCCAGCTACTTGGGAGGCTGAGCCAGGAGAATCGCTTGAACCCAGGAGACAGAGGTTGCAGTGAGCCAAGACCGCACCACTGCACTCCAGCCTGGAGACAGAGTGAGACTCCGTCTCAAAAATAAATAAATAAATAAATAAAAATAAACACACTACTAGGAGCCAGCATGGCTGCGCACATCTGTGGTCTCAGCTGCTCGGGAGGCTGAGGTGGGAGGATGATTGAGCCCAGGGGGTTAAGGCTGCAGTGAGCCATGATTGCACCCCTGCACTCTAGCTTGGGTGACAGAGCAAGACCCTGTCTCAAACAAAAACGAAAACCCCCACTATCACTAGGGTTTGAATCCAGGCCAAAGTTGGCCCCAAATCTCCCAAAACATTGTTGTCACCAATGACGAATATTGTACCATAAGCAACTGCTTTCTTTGGATGAAATAAGGAATGTCTCTGAGCCTCAGTTTCCCCACCTGATCGATACAGGTAAGGGCTCTTGGGTAGCTCCAGTCCATGCAGTGTCACTCTGTGTGCCCAGTGATAGTAGGGGCTTAATAAATGCTTGTGGAACAAATGAATACATGAGTGAGAGGAGGGACTTGGGGGGAGGATGAGGGGAGCCTGGGCCTACCTCCAGACCCCGTTACCCTGCTTCAGAGCTTCCACAATTGCTCCTTGTGGCCAACAGGAGATCATGGGTCTCAGCCTCTGTTTTGAATCTCATCACCCCCAACTCATTTGGTTTTTGCTGTCATAGTAGTGCCTTTCCCCTTGTCTCTGCTCAGTGAACTCCTACTCATCCTTCAAAGGCCCAACCCCCAATGCCCCTTTCTCTCTGAGGCCTGAGATCCTCCCCGCCCCTTGGCAATGACGGCTCCACAGACAGCATTCCACATTGTAATTTACGCCTCTATCTTCGCTCACTGCTCTGGGCACCCCTCAAGCAGGTGACTGGGGAATGCCTCATTTCCATATCCCTGGCATTGCCCAGCAGAGGTCTATGCGGACAGAAAGATAAAGAATTGCTGGGGCAAGAGAGGAGGAAAACTGAAGAGTGAGATGGGGCCTGGGTTTGGGGAGCTGTGCCCAGGGTCCCCCTGGACTGTCTGGATGGGCTCCAATGCCCTCCTGTTCCCGGGCGGGCTCGTACCTGCATCGCTGGCACACGGGTAGTGGTAGGTGTGGATGCATCCTTTGTGGCAGCACCCAATGGTGGCCCCGGCTTCCTGGCAGCTGGAACACGTCTGATGAAGAGAAAGGAAAGGCAGGTGAGTCTCCAGTTGGAGCCCAGCCCTCAAGCTTTACATGCTGGTAGGCTGAGTGCAGTGGCTCATGCCTGTAATCCCAGCACTCTGGGAGGCCAAGGTGGGAGGATCGTCTGAGTCTAGGAGGTTGAGACCAGCCTGGGCAACATAGTGAAACTCTGTCTCTGCAAAAAATAGTGAGGGGTGGTGGTGTGCGCCTGTAGTCCCAGCTACTCAGGAGGATTAGGTGGGAGGATTGCTGGAGCCTGGGAGGTCGAGGCTGCAGTGAGCTGAGATTACACCACTGCCTGTACTCCAGCCTGGGCACCAGAGTGAGACCCTGTCTCAAAAAAAAAAAAAAAAAAAGCCTTACAGGCTAGCCGGCCAGCTGTGGTCCCCGCCTCCCTTCTCCAAAATGGTGCCTGAAAATCTCCCAGAAGGAGGTTCAGCACTGGGGTGCACATGCCCACAAGCGTGGGTCATTTAGCACCACCTGGACTGGTACATTGGGTAGGGAGACCCCCTTGGGCCAGTGATGCCAGTTACCACCATGGCTGTGGCTACCAGTCAGCATCTGCTGCATGCTTTCTGCGTGCTGGGTGTGGAGTGTGTCCTTGTCCGCTGGCTCTTTTTTTTTTTTTTTTTTTGAGACAGTTTTGCTCTGTCGCCCAGGCTGGAGTGCAAGAGCATGGTCTCGGCTCACTGCGACCTCCGCCTCCTGTGTTTAAGTGATTCTCCTGCCTCAGCCTCCCGAGTAGCTGGGATTACAGGCACATGCCACCACACCCAGCTAATTTTTGTATTTTTAGTAAAGACGGGGTTTCACCGTGTTGGCCAGGCTGGTCTCAAACTCCCGACCTCAGGTGATCTGCCTGCCTAGGCCTCCCAAAGTGCTGGGGTTACAGGTGTGGCCACCGCGCCCGGCCTACTGGCTCTAACGGCCCTCTGTGGGCCCCTTTCATTAATCTCACTTTACAGATGATGGTGAAACTGAGGCTTCCCATTCCAGGCAACAGCGAAGGCATCAGCGTGGTTTTCTACCCTTTCTGGCAGCAGGAGCACTGAAGCTAGGCTGGGACTGTTTTACCTAGGATGCGACCTGCACCCTCCAGGGGACCGGCTCTCAGACCTGTGAGAGGAGGCGGTGACGTGCTAATCCCTTGAGATGCTGACTTCATGTAAATCTGATGCCGTCCTCCTCTAAGTCTCAAAACTGTCCTCTGCTGAGCTTGGGGCCTGCCCCACACCTGGACCAGCTGCTTGGAGTGGACATGGCCGGGACAGGATAGTCACGCCAAAAAGGCCCTTGGAAGAGTGAAGCAAACCTGAGGCTGGGGAGGGAGAGGTCACCAGGTGCCAGAGGCACAGTGCCACCGTGCTGGGGGCAGGGGGTGAGGTAGCGAAGGCAGCAGAAGGGCGGCGGCCTGTGCCCAGGTGCAAAGCCAGTGAAACAAATGACAATAGCTTCCTATGTGCCAGGCATGGCTGGAAGTCTCATGCCCACAGCAACCTTGTGATGGGATTACTGTTATTTTACCCAGGTTACCAATGACAGCAGAGGCTGAGTAACCTGCTGGAGGGCTCCAGGCTGGTCTCTGACCCCCACAGCTGGCTCCAGGCTGGAGCAGGGGCCCACAGGACCCCACATGCTCAGGGTGGGCGCTCCATCCCACCCACAGCAGCTGAGAAATGTCAGAACGCTCCCCTCCCCGCTGCCCACACTGGGAGTGGGCTCTGGGGTTTGTTCTAGAATTTCAGGTTTTCAGTTCAGGGTTGAGGCCTTCTTCCTGCCTGGTCTGGGATGGCCTCCTGGGGATCCGGGGTCCAGCGTCCCCAATTGCTAACCCAAAAGGGATGATGACACACAAGCCAGCCGCTGTCCGTGAGTGGCCCTCAGTGTCTGGATGTTTAAGGTTTATGGGGGTCCTCTGGCTGAAGGCTTCTCTCCACTTACTGCATGGAGGCCCCAACCACCCTCAGGCAGGCATTTGAATGGCATTTTAGATGTGAAGAAACTGAGATGCAGAGAGAGTGAGGCCTCAGGCCCTTCTGACCCCAGCTACCCAAGAGGAGGGCCGGGGCTACAGCATGTAAACCCTGCCACAGGTGGGGCCTCTGCAGACACCGCCCAGCCCCCGAACGATGCCTGGAGCCTGCTATGGGTTCCTCTCACCCCAAGCATTCCATGGCCAGGCCCCATCTGGATAGGAGGTAGGGGTCTACGATGGTTTTGGGGGAGGGGCAGGCAGGGCTCAGAGACAGCAGGCGGGGGGAGCTCCCAGAAACAGCCATCGAGGGAGAAGGCTATGGAGCCCTCCACGAGGGCTGGCTCAGAGGTTCTGCCCTCCAGAGCACAAAAGTGAGGTCAAGGGACCAAGGGGTGTGGCAGTGCTGGGGCCGGGGATGCAGCTGCACCCCAAACCCCTTCCACATGCCAGACAGGTCCCACGTGATCCACAGAACCCCACAATCCTGCTAACAGGGTTTGACATTGTGAGGTTCTCAAGAGGATGCGTGACTCGCCTGGAGCTATGGAACTAGCCCTCAGCAGAGCTGAGATTTGAATCGGGGTCCAAGGAGCGTGGTGCCCCCAAGCCACTGAGGCAGGAAGGGGTGGTGAGCCAAAAGTGACCCTGGGAAGCCCCCGACCCTGCCCATTCTTCCAGGATGTCCCATCTCTCTGGCAGGGTGTTCCTGGTTCCGACCTTCCCGGGGCGGCCCCAATCATGCAGGCTGTCAGGCCATTTTTGGAGCATGGCGCAATGGACAGGCATGGGCTGGGCTGGCGAGTTCCAGCCCCCGTGCGGCATAGGGAAGCTAGCGCCTCTCCAACACACACTGTCTCCTCAGTCCAGCAGGACCTTGTGTGTGCATGGGTGGTAAGACACCCACGGGCCGGGGACAGGATGGGGCGGTCGGTGCTCAGGGCAGACCCCTCCTCCCTTCAGCCGGCCAGTGCTGCCTGCAGGGAACATGGAGACGACCTGATCCCAGCCTGGTGGGACGTGAGTGTCAGGGAGCATGGAGGCAGCTCGTGGTGAGGATGCTTGACCGAGGACGCCGTGGGGACAAGGCTTTCAGGAATGGGGCTGTGAAGGAGGGAAGGTGGCAGCCAGCTGGGGCTGGTGATCTGAGGGTCATTTTTTGATGATGGGAGAGACTTGAACCTGTTTCAAAGCGCTGGGAAGGAGCCAGTAATATGAGAGAGAGAGGGAGAGAGAGAGAGAGAGAGACAGACAGAGAGAGAGGCAAAACATCACTGTAACTGGGAAGGGGAGAGGGAAGAGGCCCAAGGCCACCATCTGCTGGACAAGCAAGGCCCGTGGCACCAGGAAGCTGCAGGTGTCCTGTCGGGGCGAGCCTTCCTCTGAGGCGGAGGGTGGAGTGAGGTGGGCAGGGCGTCTGGGTGTGGAGAAGGTCTCTAGCCATCCCCATGGGCAGTGGGAAGCAGGTGCTCAAGACACACTAGGAGGCGTGGGCGGCTAACACAGTGGTCCCCCACCGGGACCTTGGTTTGGCCAGGCAACGTTACGGCAACCATTAGGAGCAGGGGTTGCTCAGAGGGGCTGCAGGGGTGTACTGCGAGGAGCAGCTGGGCAGCACCACGATGGGGGAGGAGGCTGGGCAGGGGAGGGGTGAAGCTACCTGCTGGGGCCACTCTGCCAGGTCACTGAATCACTCAGATGCAGGCAGTGTTTGTCCCGAGCCTCTGGCTCCCCTGTGACCTCAGCTGCACATAGGCGGCTGAAGGAAGGAGTGGAGGGGGCGGGACTCAGGGCAAGGGCCACTCAGAGAAGGCTGTAGGCGTCCCCACTGAGAGCCACCACACAGCACTGGGAGCCGGGAGCGCCACTCCATGGAAGTCTGGATGAGGCAGTGGAGTCGGGGCTGAATGTGGGGCAGGAGCATGGCCCTGGGGGAGAGGTGGATCCTACCGCCCCCACTGGCCTGGGCACAGAGGTACCATATGGTGCTGGGGAAGTGGTGACACCATTAAGAACGTCAGCCCGCTGTCACCAGAGCCACCAGGCCCCTCTGCACCTACTGTCACAGGGCTGCTGCGCTCGGTGGGCTCGGAGGTGCCCTCCTTTAACCCTCCCGACCCTCCTCCATGGGCACCCTCACACCCACGTTAGGGGCGAGGGGGACGGAGGCACAGAGAGGGCAGGTCACAGCCCCAAAAGTGCATGGCGGCGCGGCCCCAGAGTTCCCTCTCTCACATTGGCGCTCAGTGACTATGGCTTCCAAAGCTGGTCTCAGAGCCAGTGGCAAGAGGGTCCAGGTCTGACCCGCCCTGCCTGTTGTGACTGTGTGACCCCATGGACTGTCCTGCAGAGGGTGGAACCCTGTGACTGGGTCCAAGCACCAAGCCTGTGTCGCCGGGGAGGGTCTTCCCCTGAGCCCCTAGCTCCATCCCAGAGGCAACGGAGACAGGAACAGAGGGTGGGCAACTTGCTCTTGCACCGCCCAGGGCTGTCCTGACGTTCAATCTTGGGAGTCCTCCTGTTCTCTGGGCCTCAGCATCTCCGGTGACAGCATGGGGAGGGGCCCAGTGGACTCTGGGTGGGGCTGGAGCCTGAAGATGCCAGGTGAGTGGGAGAGTGGCGGTGGCTGGGCATAGGGGCCACAGGGGGAAGTCTCCTGGGACAGGGTAGGCGAGTGTGACCTGCCTTAGCCAGACGGGTGCCTCCACTTCCCCCACACACCCCGGAGAGGCTGAGGACTCTGCAGATCATCCCAAGACCGCAGACACATTTGGCCCACACTGTAGTACTAGAGAGACAAGGGGCTCCCCCGACTGCCTGCCTGTCCTTTGGAACCCCACACTCCCCACCCTGGCTGGGCTGGCCTCTTACCATGTCCACGGCCACCTTCATGGCCTCCTGCAGCCCAAAGAGCTTCCCAGCCACCAGGTAGACGCCGCCGGTCCACACGGCACAGGCCTCGTGCACCCAGTGCTCCTGCACCTCCCCGCCGGGCTCTGCCGGGGCCTCCTTGCTGCACTCGTGTTTGCGGCCCTTGTCGGCTGGGGCTGCCTCCTCGCCCCCATCCTCCCGGCCATCACAGCAGTAGCAGCTCTGCAGCCTCCGGGACAGGCCCCGGGCACTGGTGCGCAGCGGGCCCTGCTTGGCCGGGTCGGCTGGGCCGTCAGGCCTGGGGGGCTTCCCGGCAGCGGTGGTAGCTGCGCACTCGGGACCTTTGAGTGTTCTCTCAAGTGGCAGCGAGGCCTCCTCACAGGTGCCTTCTGGTCGCACCTTCTCCTTGAGTTTTGGCTTCTTTTTGGGGAGGCAGTGTTCAGGGTAGTAGGGCCCACAGAGGTCCCCAAGGTCCTTGAAATTGGCCGGGTTTTGGCAGAGGCAGCAAACAAGGCAAGAGGTACTCAGGGCCTTGGAAACCACAGGCCCCAAGTGCATCGTGGAGGAGAGGGGCAGGGAGGGCCGTGGCTGCAGGATGGAGCCTCCAGGGAGCGTGGCCAGGGAGGCCCCGGCTGCATCCAAGGAGAAGGAGGATGAGGATGAGGAAGAGGAGGCAGAAGAGGAAGGCTTCCTGTGGGGCTTGGGCGCATCGCCAGGGGAGTTGACAACAGTGCATATGGTGGTGAAGGCGTCTCGCTTCTCCACCCGCACGAAGGGTGAGAAGGCGGGGGTCCGGCTGTCTGACCTCAGCCGCTTGCAAGAGGAAATGTACTTGAGGCGGATTTCAGGCTCTGCAGGATCCAGGGGCAGCACCTGCTGCTGCCGTCGTCGCTTGGCACGCCCCTTACAGGGTGAAGACGTGGTGTTCTTGGCCCGGCCCCGAGTGAGGCGCTTCCGCTTGGAATAGCTGCTGTAGTTGGTGTGGCCTGGCTGTTTCTGTGCCCTTGTCTGGGGCTGGCAGGGCCGGCCCTCAGGGGGCTGGGAGGCCAGGCCCAGCTCCTCCATCTTTGGCTTCTTGCCTCCTCCACCAGAGTTGTCCTCGCTGGCCCCTTGTGTGCCACTGGCCCTGTCTCGGGGAGTCAGGAGCAGAGTCGGGCCAAGATAGGGCCGCTTCTCCAGTGGGCCTTTGGAGAGTCCAAGGGCCCCTCCCCGGCCTTTTCGGCTCCTCTTCTTAGGTGCCAGGGCAGTCCCCCCGGGCTGCAGGGCCTCTGGGGATGTGAAGGCCTCAGTTTTGAAACAGTCAGTCGAAGACAGTTTCTTACTGTTCATGAGTTTGCCTTTTAAGGATCTGTTGGTTGGATTTCTGCATAACAGATCGGCCCCAGAAGAAGCTGGGAGCTTCTGCCCGGTGCCCACATTTACCAGGCCTTCTTCCACCCCCACTGGGCTGCCCCCAGCACCCTTGAGCCCACGGTCTTTCTCGGGAAGGGATGGGCTCAGAGGATTACCAGGAGAGGCCCCTGGCGCTTTACATACGAACTTCTTGAGGCTGGGCGAGGTGATCTTCTGCACAATGGCTTCCAGCTTCAGGCCCCGGCCCTTCCGGGGTGGCAGCACCTTGGTCTTCATGGCCCCCTGGAAGGCCGCCCGAGAGGCGAGCTTGAGGCAGGCGTCAGGGGTCTCCGGGGGTGAGGGCTTTGTGGCGGGCTCACCATTGCCCTTGGTGGGCTTGGCTTTCTTGGGAGAAGACATCCTCTTGAAGAGGGTGGGGGAACCCTCAGGCCTCTCCTCCTTCCCATCTCCCCCATTGCCACTGGCATTGCTGCTGCTGCTGCTGCGGCTCCGCAAGACCAGGTTCCGCTTCTTGGTGGGGACCGGCGCCATGAAGGCTGACTTCCTTTTGAGTGCATGGAGGGGCCGGTCAGAGAGCTTGCTGCCTGCACCAGGTTTGGGGACCCTTGCCCGCTGGCTCACCCTGCCCTCCTTCTGGGGGCTGCCGGAGACCTTGAATGTGGTGGGCAAGTGGCTGTTGTCAAGGAGCTTCTTGGTGGCACGGCAGTTGGGGAGCCGGCCCTCAGAGGGCCTCCGCCGCTTGGAGTGGAAGATCTCCTGGGTTTTGGTGCGCGACCGAAGGATCATGGAGCGCTGGTCCTTGCCAGGCGTGCTGGGCGAGTCCGTCTCCTTGGTCTTGGAGCCCATTGGGCTGCTGTCGGAGGCCACAGGCAGGGCGGCCGGGTTGCTGGGACTGGAGGCAGCCTTGGGTGAGGGCTTCCCCACCCGCTTGCCCGACTTAAAGGCGGCTCGCTGCTTGCCCCCCAGTTTGTCTGGGGGTGCAGGGGTGGTGGTCAGGCCTGGAGGCCCGGGTGTGCGGGGCTCACTCAGGGCCGTGAGAGAACGGGTACACATCCTGGGGAGCCCTTCTGAGGCCCCCCGGCCTGGGGCTCCGGCCCCTTCCATCTGTCCCTGTGGGGGCCCTGTGCAGGATTCAGGGAGCAAGAGGTCTTTGGGCAGCGCTGGTGCCCTGCATGGGGAGTCCTCAGCCTCGGGGAGCCCCCGGTGCACCCGACGGCTCCGTAAGCTTTTGCCCCGTGGCACAGGCTCTTTCTTTGCAATGGGTGCCTCGGGCACAGCAGGCTTGTTGGGCTTCTGGACCAGAGAGGCGTCCGAGGTGGTGGAATCCCCTGGAGCTCGCTCCCCGTCAGGCCCCTCTTCACCTGGCTTCATGTGGGACAGAGAGGACTCAAACCAGCTCTGGACCTTTGACTCAGTGCCCACGGTGGGGCCCAGCAGGATGACGGACTCCCCTGAGAGATGGCACGGAGAGCCCCAGCCGGCCTTGGAGTCCAGCACCTCCTCCACCTCCTCCTTGGTGCAGATGAGTGGGGCCTTGGGTGACAGCGGGTCCTGCATGCCGGGCCTCTGCTCGGGGCTGCCCAGGAGCTCACACAGGGAGGAGTACTCCTCCTCAGCTTCCAGGTCCTCCTTCCTGCTGGTGGGCGGCAGCAGTGGGAGGTCCCCGAAGTCGGCGGTGGAACAGCAGTGCCGGCTGTCCTCCAGCCACCGGTCAGCCTTGGCCACCTCGGGGCACTGCAGCAGCCCACCTGCCTCCTCCTTCACCCCACCCGCCTCCTCCTGCTTGAAGTCCCCGGGCAATGAGGCCACCTTCTCCCCAGGGGGGTCCTCCTCCTGGAAGCCCAGGCAGGCCGAAGCCTCATGGGTCTCCCCTTTGCTGACGCCATCTGAGGCCTTCCCACCTTGCTCCAGGCCCTTGGTGAGCTCGCCAGGGTGCAATCCCCACCTGGGACAAGCATCCCCCAGGTTTTCCTCTGGCCAGGCAAAGGGGTTGGCACTGTCCGCTGAGCTGGCAGCGGTCGTGTCCGGGAAACAGTCAAAAGCTGCTGTGGTAGGGTCTGGAGCAGGAGCCCCAAGGGTGGGCTTGGTGCCAAAGGAGAGAGGACCAGTTGTCTTTTTGGGGTCAGGGGTAGCGAAGGCCACAGAAGGGTCTTCAAACAGCCCTGGGCTGAAGTCCTTGGCATTGCCGCCCTTGTCCAGCTGCAAGGAGTCAGGCAGGGCTTCTGGCTCCCCAGGCCGGGGCCACGCACCCTTGGCCACAGAGTCCAGGCAGGCGCTGTGGTTCTCCAGTGAGAAGGGTGGCTTGCTGCTGTCCTTGGCCAGGCTGGGTGCTTCAGCCCAAGCTTTGTCGGCCTTCTCACCGATGGCTTCCTGCAGCCCCAGGATCTCGGAGGCCAGGTCCTCCTGTGCCAGCGCACTGAGCAGCAGCCGCGGACAGTCCCGCTCACCCGCCACGAACTTCGAGAAGCTGTCGAGTGGGAGACTGCTGTGCAGGCTCTGGAAGGAGTCGTCAGATTTGGTGGACATGTCATCAGGAGAGGTCACAGAACAGGTGGACACAGATTCGGGCTTGGCCTTCGAGTTGCTGTTGACCCTGGCAGGGCTGCCACGGGCCTGGTTGCAGTAGAGAAAGCTGCGCTCCAGTGGGTCCTCAGAGCCGCTCAGGTAGTCGGCCTCCTGTGGCTCTGCATGCGTGGACTGTGGCGTGCTGCTCAGCGGCTCTGACAGCGGTGTGCCTGCGGGCTCGGCCGAGTAGCCACTGCCTTCGGGGCTGCAGTGCTGGCTTTTGTGCTGCTCCGGGGTCCTGGACACGAGATTCTTGACACTTTTCTTTTGCGGCACGGCAGCCTTGGAGAGTAGCAGCTGCTGGACGGTGTTGGAGATGTTCTCCACCTGCGAGGTCAGCGCCGTGAGGCTCTGCAGGCTGAGATCCGACAGCAGGTTCTCGGGGAGCTTGTCCTTCTGAAGGGGCTTGCAGTTGCCAGCCTGGGTGTCTGCGGAGCTGGTGGCATCCGTTGGGGAGGGATTGAGCAGGGGCATGAAGTGGCTGTGGTCAGTGATCCCCGCAGGGAAGGCCCCGGTGCTGAGCGGCTGTTGGCTGTAGGGAAAGTTCTCCAGGTTTGGCATCAGTGGCGACGGCGTGGAGCTGTAGGAAGGCGAGCGGCCCACGGAGCGGGCGGGTGAGTGGCTGGAGCTGGGGCTGAAGGTCTGGTAGTACTGCTCCGGGGTCCGGACAGCTGCGTCCGGCTGGCAGTAGCCCTGGCCTTGCTGCCCGTAGTGCTGATACTTGGCAAGGTTTTGGTAATGGAGGGTTTCCTGGGCATGGTGCCGGCTCTGAAGGGCTTGCTGCTGCTGCTGTTGCTGCTGCTGCTGCTGCTGGTGGTCATAGCTGAGGCGGCTCGACTGATAGGCGTGAAGATTCTGGACCCGCTGCCCCGGGGCCAGGCTGGAGCTGGCGGTCAGTGACCTGTCATGGGGCTGGGCAGTCGGCGCCGTGCAACTCTTATAGGAGTGGGCACCCTGCCCACCGCCCTGGACAGAGGAGGAGTAGGTGGAGGAGGTAGGGAAGGACTGGGAATGCTGAGGAAAGTGGGTACTCTGGGGGAAGGGCAGAGGGGAGGCAATGTCGTTCTGCAGCTTCTGCCTTTGGAGCTTGGGGTATGCCAGGGGCTGCTGGGGCGGCGGCGGCTGCTGGACGTGCAGGGAGTGAGTCCGAAAGGGCACCTGGGCGCCCTGCTCTGCATACTGCCTGCTGGAGGGCACTGCTGTCTTTTTCATCAAGTTCTCATCATACTTGGTCACCCCCGCTGGTAGGGGCTGCGGCTGTGGGGGTGGTGGCTGTGGGGCACCCCAAGCCTGCAGGCTCTCCTCACCAGCATAACGGCCCGGGTAGGGGCTGCTGTCCTGGACGCCATAGCCAGGGAAAGCCGGCCTCCCCTGCAGGGCCTGCTGCGTGGGCAGGGCCTTGCTGCCTCGGTGGTACTTGTCGGCGGCCACTGCGGCCGCTGTGCCAGAGGGCGTGCCAGCGCCACCCTCATAGCTCGGGTAAGGCTGCGGGTTATAATATTCCTTGGCGAGCAGCCGCTGCCGGTCGCAGCTTAGCCCGGCCTGACTCGGCTGCCTGTAATTCTCCAGGCGTGATGTTTCCTGCGAGGTCTGCTGGTAGTTCTGTTGTTTGCCATGGAAACCACACCTTTCTCGAAAAGACTGCATGACTCGGGCTGGTTATCTGTGAAAAGAAAACGGGAGGGAGGGAGGGAGGACGGGCAGGGAGGAGGCAGAGGATGAGCGATTCAGATGGGCCACTTCCTTTTGCCTCAGAAAGCACCCTCCCACCCACCTCCCCACCCTGCCTGCTCCCCCACGCAGCTCTTAATATTCCCCCCTTCGCCTGAGCCTCCCTACCAGCTGTGCGCATATTGACAACTTCTGTGTCGGAGGTGTGCTCTGTAATTCCCGCTCCCACATTGCCTGCAGCTGAGCCTTGCCAAGGACAGCCACCGACACGGGAGGCAAAACCGGCTGCCCAGCGCCAGGTCACTGGGGAGCTACCCGCACCCCCACCACCAGCTCCTCCCCACTGTCCCCCACCCACCACTCCCAGCCCTTCCTGACAGCTCAAAAGCATTTAGCAGAGCAATTCCCGCTCCCTCGTCCCCTGGGGCCTGCTGGATCCTGTAATCTAGTTCCTTCGTGGCCGTGTTCAAGCATGACCCAGCCATGCTGGGCACTGAGGAGGGTCTGCTCCTGTCCCAGGGAGGCCGCTTGAGCACACACACACGCGTGCACACAGGCATATGTATGCTCACTCACACACACACACGCATGCACACACACACACCTCCTCTATCACTGCCACGCCATCTGGAATCTGTCTGTTCCTTCTAGCAGACGTTGATTAGGGGCTGCCAAGCCACTGTAGACATAAAACGTCCCCTCCTCTGACTCCCAGGAACGCAAGACGGCAGCACCTGCCTCCTGTTTTTGATATCATAGGTGCATAAACAGATTACGTGGCCCAGAGTGAGGGAGTGCATACTAATGGGGCTAGAGATGCAGTCCACGGCCACGGCCACGGCCACGGAAGGGCACAGCCCAGCCCCACCCGCATGGGGCGACGCAGCCCTGTCCCTCCTGGCCAGCCCCTCCCCACCTCTGCAGGTGGGGGCTGGGGCAGGCAACGCCCAAGAGCCCGTGTGGTTATGATTTGAGGGGCTGGGGCTCAGGCGGGGGTCTAACCTGCCCCTGCCCACAGAGCAGAATCCTGGGTCAGGGAAGGACCCGGGGTGGGAGCCTCTCAGAGCAGAGCATCTGCCGGCCCGGCATCCAGGGTAAAGGCTCTCCCAGCTGACTTGCTGGCCGGGCCACCCCAGAAGACCCCTCAAAGAGGGATGGAAGAAAGAGGAATGCCCAGGTTTTGGAGGAAGTACATGGAGGGGCTGGCCATTGGCCGAGTCCCAGAGGGTTTGGGATTTACCCAGAACCACGCTGGCCCGCTGGCCTGGAGGCAGGAAGAAGGGGCTCAGCTCGGCCTGTGTGGCCCAGAAGGGGATAGGGGACTTTCCAGTGCTGGTTCCCAAATGCTCCAAAAGGAAGGGGTGGCTTGCCTCAGGCTACAAAGATTCCAGGTTGTTGAAAGGGTCAGGAAGGGACAAAGAGAGGGGAAGAGGGGCACACAGAGTCAGGTGGGGGGAAACAGGGAAGAGGCAGAAAGGTGGGGAGTGGGGGAGAATGGGAGGGGCTCCGCCATTCACCCTTCTTCCTTGGCCCACACCCCACCAAAGTGCCTTCCTCATTCAGTGTCTGCGGACGGATGCAGGGAAGGGGACAGAGGGCCTCCATCTGCCTGAGAGCAGGGCAAGCCCAGGGCAGCCAGATGGCCCCCAGAAGCCCGTCGGCCCAGTCCTGGTACCACTGCTCTCTGGAGTCAGCTTGCCCTGGCCCACGAATGCAGGAGACCCAGCCTAGTGTGGGGCCAGCCACTTTCCCATGAGGCGAGCCCCTGCCCACCAGTTCATCAAAGTCGCTTTCCCTCTGCTCCAGCTCCTCTCCCTGGATTTGTCGCAGCATCCTTAACAAGCCGCGTGCCCGCCCTTCTGACCCACTTCAATCCTAACCCTGGTGGCTCAGATAAAACATTACAGGAGGTTCCTGCCGAGACGCGCCAACCCAGAGGAGCTGGGGACGGCACTTGGTTCTGGTCTGGCAGCTCCCTGCCAGGTGGGCAGCCTCATGCTCCTGCCCTGGCCAGACCGCCACAGGGCAGCCCAGGCAAGCGTGTGCCCAGGCCGAGGGCACAGCGCCCACTCCCTGCCCTCCCCAGGCACATGTTTATGAGCCCAGAATGTGCAAACCCAGGACCACTCTGAAGGCTGCGCCTCGTATATCTGCACAAATTACATTTCGGCTTTTATTAGTCCCAGATCACTCTCATTTCCTGCTGAGTGTCCTGTGGATATCATTAACATTTCTACGGCTTTATTTTTTATTTTTTTTTTCACATTCTCCAAAATGCATTACCAGAAACATTATTTAAAGAGAGACAGAGACAGTGAGGGGGTGCTATTACCAGTATCCCCTCCCTGCCTGTCCGTCTGCATCCCTCCCTCCCTGTTTAATCGGTCCAGCTGCTGCGTCTTTTAATTTAGCCGAGCTGTATTACAGGCAGGTTTCCCAATACACACGAGCAGCTGGATGCGGTGAAAGCATCTATCGCTAAGAAAAGACAGTTCAATTAAAACACAAGAAGCCCAGTGCTGATGGAGAACGCAGGCAAAAATGCTCGCCCCAACACCACTCTGGAATCCAAGGCAAAGGGAGGGATAGGAACAAAGGCACAGGCCGCCTCTCAGTGCCAGCCGGGTCCCACCGCCAGCTCTGCTGGGAGAAAATGGGGCACTGCCTCTTTAAGGGCTGCCTCAGGCCTGCTATGGGCTCTGTTGTTATTAATTATTATGATTATGATTACTTTTCAAGAGCACTAGGACAGGACACAGAGGGGAAGAGAGGCAGGCAGCAGGGCTGGGTTGGGTTGGCCTTAGGAGAGGAGGGGGCAGAAAGAGTCCCCCTGGCAGAGCGATGGTGACCTTTGAACCTGGAGGCAGGGAAGAAGTGGCCTAGGGGGCAGATTGTGGGTTTGGCCTGTGGCTTGGGCTAGAGGGAGACGGGGTGGTAGGTGGGGACGGGGAGGGCACCCCCCACCCACTGGGCTCACTCCTCATGGTCCAGCTCAACCACACTGCCCGGAGGGTCCCCACTTACTCCAATCCATCCCTTTCTCCCCAACCTGCCTCTCCTCCCAGACACTTGGTCCAGGCCTTATCTCCAAAGTTCTTGCTGAAACTAGAAGGCAGGAGGGGCAGAGTCTAGTGCATCCTTTAAGCACCAGATACACGAACACTTCACCCTTAGAATCAGTTCTTGAAGCTTAGTCTTCTCAGCGCTGGACAGAGGAGGCAGGCCAGGCACAGCGGGGAGCATGACTGGAGCCACACAGCACCCAGGGCACCAGGATTCCCCTTGACACAGCAATGGGTGTCTTCACTCCAAGCCATGAAAATAGTGGGGACAAAATGAAACCCCAGCTATCCTCTGGTGCAAGGCCAGCAGCTCTCAAAGGCCTTTGGCAGCATGGCACACCTAGAGCACAGCCCTTCTTTTAGGCAAAGACCTTAGCCCTTTCCCTCCAGAAATCCACAGAATCTACAGGACTGTGGGGCGGGAGCAAGGCGGCTGCAGAACACCCACTCTGTACGGCTTTCTCAAACAACAATTTGATTAATCCCTCCTCCCACTTTACAGAAAAAACTGAGGTTCAGGACAAGTGCCCTGCTTAGGACCCCAGAGCAGAGCCCACCCACAGTGAAGCACCTATGTAGGACGCCCTCAGCAGTAGCGGCAGTGACTGGACCACGGGTGGACACCCCTGTCCTGAACTCCTGCGGGGGGCTCCCACTTTGGAGGGACAGTCTCTTGGAGCAGGATGCAAGCCAAAGCTGTTGTGGGGCAAGGGGCTGAGCTGCAGCCTGTGACGGCCTGAGCCCCAGGCCAGGGTCCTCACTTTTATTTTTATGCTGTCCTCATCTTTAAGCAGCCAGACCCACCTCAGGTGGGTCCACTAATGGGCAGTGATGGTCACCAGCCGCCCACTGTCACCAAGGCAACTACTGTCCCCTGGGCAGCCTCAGGGAGAGGTCACTAGGCCTAAAGCCTCCTCACAGACCCCAGGCTTGAGGGCCCAGTCAGGGAAATGGGCACAGTGTGGGCCAGAGCTGCTATGGCTCCTCAGGGAGCCCAGCTGGGAGGTGGTGGCTGGAATTTTTTCCTAAGAGAGAGGGAGAGAGGGAGGCTGAGGGGAGACAGGAAGAGAGGGAGAAGGAAACGGACTGGGGGCTTCCTGATCCCCAGCAGCAGCTCTGAGGCCACTGGTTCCATCCCACCTACTTACCCAAGGTGGTTTTATGACCTGGTTTCATAATTTGTAGCTGCAAGAAAAAAATTTAAAAACCCAACCCACTCAAGGTCTGGGAAACTGAGGATGAAGGAGCAGTGTACCAGGACTACCGGAAGCTGAGGACAGGGCAGACTGGGAACCTGAGGATGAAGGAGGAGTATACCAGGGCTCTGGAAACTGAGGACAGGGCAGAGGGGGAGTCCAGGCAGGGGTGGAGAAGGTGGAAGCCCTCGGGCCTCCCCATCTGTTGTGGGTGATGAATAATCAATACAGGAGACTTGGTGAAAATGATAAATCATTTGCCGGATTCACTGCTGTCCTATGGGCTCAATTCCATATGCTAGGGGCCTGGCTTAAAGGAGGAAGGGGGTGAGTTTCTAAGGAGCCCACGAAACAAGAGGGTTGGGTACCCACAGGCCTCTGGGTCAGGTTAGGGTCCGTGGGTTGAGAGGCCTGCTTAGGGTAGATGGAGG
Source organism: Papio anubis (assembly GCF_008728515.1). NCBI lineage: Eukaryota > Metazoa > Chordata > Mammalia > Primates > Cercopithecidae > Papio > Papio anubis. Next base: position 17,023,658 of record NC_044992.1, on the reverse strand, counting down.
ACCCTCCTAGGACATCAGGAACCCCAGAGGACCAGGGAGCCCCTCCAGACCACTCCCTGTGGGCAACATTTGGATATGCATCCCTCCTCATTCATGGCCCCCCATGCTCAATGAAGAATCCCACGGAATGACCAACATGCCCTCTCTATAGGGTCTGTGGGTCCCAAATATCAGGAGCCCAGTGATGGGGTGAGAAGCAGAAGGGCAGCCCTAGCCAGGGTCAGTTGAGGTTGGGGGAGCCCTGGTGTGGCTGGGGGCTCTGGGCCCTTCAGAGTGCATCAGAGCGGAGCGGGGAGCCTCCCCTCACAGCCCCCAACACCGTCTCCTCCAGGGACCCAGCTGTGGAGACAGCTGAGACCTGCTAAGCCAGCTGAATGGGATCCCTGCAGGGCCTAACCACGCCCACCTGCTGGCCTGGCCCCACCTGCTGTTCATAGGCACAGCCGGGCCCTCTGCCTAGGTGCCCAGGTCCCCTAACTCTAAAGCTGTGCTCTGCTCTCCATCCCACCCCACCGAGCCTTGGTCCTGATTCCTGGGATACAGCCATCGAGAGGCCAGGAGACCTGGGCCGCAGGGCCCACAGTCCAGCGACGAGGGGCAGATGGCCAGCCGTCCCACCTCCACTGTGAGGTGTTGGGGAACAAGAGGGGATTCCGCAGCAGCTGCAGGCATTCCAAGGTCCCCCAGGGAAGGCTGCTGGGAAGAGCTCACCTATTATCAGTTCTGTACTGATCAGTCTCTCGTGGACAATAATTTTTTTTTTTTTTTAGATCACTTTATTCACCACTGAACAAAAAGCATCACCACCTCTCCGTGTCTCTGTCAAAATGAAGAAAAGGGAAAAGGGGGGAGGGGGTGCTGATTGCTGGGTCGCAGACAGTTAACAGGGCCAGGGTCTGGTGGCCCAGGCAGTCGTCTGGGTCCTGCTGGCGGGGGGACACAGCCCCTGTCCTTCCCCCACAAGGCCAGGCTGATGCCATCAGACACAATCAGTCCCGGGCCTGGCAAGACCAAGGGGCTGGCCCAGACCCTGGCACAGGGGCCAGATGGGCCCCACAGAGGTGTTCCCAGCCAGCTCCATTCTCCCCACCCCAAGCCCCAGGAGTTCCTGCCCTTGTAGGAGGCTGCATGATAAGGATGAGATAGGCCAAGTGTGGCTGCTGGGTTTTTTTTTTTTTTTTTTTTTCTGAGACAGAGTTTCGCTCTTGTTGCCTAGGTTAGAGTGCAATGGTGCAATCTCGGCTCACCACAACCTCCACCTCCCGGGTTCAAGCGATTCTCCTGCCTCAGCCTCCCGAGTAGCTGGGATTACGGGCATGTGCCACCACGCCCAGCTAATTTTGTATTTTTAGTACAGACAGGGTTTCTCCATGTTGGTCAGGCTGGTCTTGAGCTCCCAACCTCAGGTGATCCGCCCACCTCGGCCTCCCAAAGTGCTGGGATTACAGGCGTGAGCCACCGCGCCTGGCCTGGCTGCTGACTTTAAGGGAGGCGGGAGGCACGGGACTCTCTGGCCCCAGCCTTGTCCTCTGTACCCCACAGTCCATGACTTACTTCCCTGGGGAAGTGGAAACACAGAGGTGCTAAGCCTGTGGGTTTGTCTGACTGCTGGCTGATTGTGTGACCTTGGGCAAGCCTTTTACCTCTGGAAATACCACTCCCAGATACCTACACAACTCTCTACCCTGGCTCCAAGTCTTGGCTCCTCTGTTACCTTCTCAAGAAGCCTTCCCTGACTACTGTTTGAAACAGCACCCCTTGCACCTCCACGACTTTCCTTGTTGTAATCAAACTTGATTTGCTTTATTATTGGTCTCCTCTTTAGAACAAAAGTTCTATGAGAGCAAGGATTTCTGCCTGTTTTGTTCACAGCTATTCCCCATTGTCCAGAACAATAAATATTTATTGAATGAATAATGCACAAAATGTCACAGTAACCCTGCGAAAATATCCAGAAGGAGCAGTGGAGTGGCAGCACAGAGCACATGTGGGTGGGCCAGGCAGCGGGAGATCAGGGGTGGCCACTGCTTTGCTTCATTCATTTGACAAAGAACATCTTCCCAAGGCCTGGCAGGGAAGTGGGCAGGTGGGTATGGAGGCAAACTGGCGATCCTGCTCCCAAATAAAGTTGGGGGGGGGCGGCCCGCAGCCCCTCTCAGCACCAGCAGACTGTGGCCACTTGAGAGTGGGAGGCCAGGGTGCCAAAGCTTCTGAGCTTTTCCCTTGAAAAAGACAGAAATCAGGATTTTATAAAAAAGGGATTATCTCTCATTTAAGAAAATGTTATCAACCAAGTATAAAATTTTTTCTTTCATACTTGAGAATTCAAGAGAACCTGTCTGTGGCCTAAATTTGATCACAAGCTCCTGGGGTCAAATGCTGACAGAACTGATGCAAAGGGGATCTGCATGGGCTCGATGGCACCCAGAACAGGAGGAACAGCGCTCCCTGGCCCAGGAGAAGCTCTGGGCCCAGCACAGATGAGCAGAGCAACGCAGGAGAGCAGTGCCCTGGGCTCAGGGGGGAGACAGGGCAGACCCCTGCAGGAGGGGCTCTCAGCGGCCTTGGAAAGGAGGTGCAGAGAGAAGGGGGACTGCAAAGGCTGGAGGTTCCCAGAGCTTGTGAGAACCTCTGTGGCATTCCATACCAGACACCGGGCGAGGCCCCACCCCCACTCTCCTGGGTCCCCCGCCAGGCTCCTGGGTGGCTCTCATCGCAGCGGTAATTACATAATTGATGGTACAATAAGCTGTTTCACATGTGCCTCCCTCACTAGAATGTAGCCTGAGGAGGGCAGGGACTTCCTCTGACCCTAAGCTCCAAGCTTAAAAAATGGCCCCAGAGTCGATGTCCGTTCAGTATTGCTTGGATAAATAAACAAACGAGATGGATCCGAGCGCTGGGCTCTGTGTTGGGTGCATTTAACCCTCAACCCAGACCAAAGGGATGATACCCAGAGAGAGGTTTGAGGATGAGGGGCCTGGAGGCCAGGATGCATGCAATAGCCAATCAGGAAGGAGAGACAAAGTGTATGCTGTCTCCTCCAGAACCCCCCTGGTGCCTGCACTGGTTCACTTGTGGAGCACATTTCTGCTCAGCTTACAGTCTGGATGTGGGCCGAGCTGGGTGCCGGGGACACACAGGAAACAGCACATGGCCCTTGCTCTCCAGAGGCAGACACACACACAGACAACTGCCATGGTGGTGTTGAGATGTAGTGACACCCAGAAGGCTGTGAGGTGGGGAGAGAAGGGTATCAGGGAAGGCTGGAAGAAGGAGGGCTTAACTACCTGAGGGAGGATGAAGGCACCCCATGTAAGCAGCAGCCTGGGTGGGGCTGGGGGGCTGCAAAGAGCAAATGGGGGCCCCTGCAGTCACCTCCCACCTCTGCCAAATTCTCTGAGCCTTCCCCGAACTCAAGTGGCCCGGATGCTGCAGCTAGTGTTCAGTGTCCTCTGTCCTCATGGCGCCAATCCCTGGCAATCCTGCAAAGTCACCCCATCTATGAGCTGCCTGCATCCTGGCTTCCTGCCGAGCCACCCTCCTGTGTGCCTTGAGGACCATGGGTCTGCCACCCAAACCGGATAGGGGTCTCCCACTTGCTTCTACGTCGTGCTGCCTACACCCCCCTCTCCTGGCCTGCAAGACCAGCTGTTAAGGGCAATGAGCCACTAGAAGACACTTTTTGCAGAGCACATTCTAGGTCAAATCTCCCCCTCATTTTGCCGAGGGATTAATGGAAGAAGTCCAGAGTGGGCCAGTGACTTGTGCAGGACGCCCAGCAGGGCTGAGTTCCCTCCACAGCTCTGTGCCTCAGAATGCCTGTCTGTCAAACAGAAAGGGAACAAGGTCTCCCTCCTGGATACGACAGCTTCCCAGAGAAGTCGTGGAATGTGCCGCTGCCTTCCGCCTTCCCCAGCCTAGGCGGAACCGCCCCTCGCTTCCCTGCCTTTGACACCCCCTCGCTGCAGCCATCCTGACAGCCGGAGAGGCGAAGCAGGCCAGCCCCTCCCAGTCCCGGTTCCACCTGGGGGAGCGGGGAATTGGCACCCCCCCTCCCTCCCCCAGTCCCCAGGGGAGGAAGCCGCCTGTCAGGCCGCCACGGCGTGTCAAATCCTCTTGCTGCCTAATTGTGAGACGGCGGCGTTTAAAGAAACGCTTTTCTGGCCGCCTGCCACACCGCAAACTGCTTGGTATAATTTTATTATTAAGGAGAGAGAAAAAGAGGGAGGGGGATTGGAAGAGAGAGGGAGAGAAAAAAGGGGAGAGAGAGGAGGAAATTGCTTCGTCCAAGTCAGCTGGTGGAGTATTCTGCTCAACGTGAAAGCGGGGCCGGCTTTCCAGTTGGCAAGCTGACTTCGTTAATTGCGCATTCAGTCTCTACTTAGGGTAATTGAAACGAAGCGGGGCCGGCTCTGACAATTAGGGTCTGCGACTAGGCCATTAACCCTTTCCGTCCCCGCCTACGCCTCAGCACCTCTTCGAGGTGGAGGGGGGTCACCGGGCGCCCCCGCCAAGACCCGATCCGGGGCGGTGGCGGGAGGCCCCACGCGAGGCGTGGATTGCGGCAGCGGGTGACGGGCGCGCGCCCCAGCGCGAGCAGGGTTAACGCGGCGCCGGGTGTCCTGCAGCACGGCTGGGGCAGAGGGGAACCAGGAGCAGCGCAGGGTGTGTGGGGGTTGTTGCGGCCTCTCCGCCCCTCTGCAACAGATGTTTCAGCCGTGTAAGACAAAGGCAGAGCGCCTGCTGCTGCCGGAGAAAATCCGCAGGACTCCCTCAGGGGCAGGTAAAATTTCACCTTCTATTTGTGTTCCCCCGCCCGCCCCCGCCTTGTTTCCCGGCCTCTGCGCCAATCCGGAAAGCGCCACCAAAGACGCCGCGCCGCCGCCTCCGCAGCCCAGCCCGCTGACCCCAGCAAGGTCACCGCGACCTCGGGCTCCGCCGGCAGCGCGCCCGCCAGTTCTCCGCCGGCGAAGGGCGCCCCCCGGCGCCCAGTCCTCTCCTGGGGCGGGCCCCGTCCTCCGTCCCCCCGTCCCCGGTCGCTGCAGGCGCTAGGAGAGAGGAAGGGGGCGCTGCGCTCGCCATGAGGCGGAGGCTGCCCTGGACGCTCCCCGCCTCCCTCTCGCCTGCGCGGGGACCCCGGGGGGCAGTGGCCCCCCCAGCCCCCATCATTCATCTCCCTGATTCTCTCCGTAGCCGCCCTCGGAAGTCAGCCGAGTGAAGCAGCTGTTCCTTGCACACTCCACTTGACCAAAGATGATGATAAATGAGGCCGGGGCTGCAGCGGGGACGCGGCGGCGGCGAGGGGCGCGCAGGGCGGGGCGTACGGCCCCCGCAGCCCCCTCCCCGTGCCTCTGTAAGGGCGAGGACGCGAAGGACAGAGGCCAAGAGCAAAATCTAAGGCCCGCGCTGCCCTCTTGGCGCCCTGAGCGACCTCGACGGCCTGCGGTGTGGAGAAACCTGGCGGAGAGCTGCGCCCGGCTCGCAGGGCCCCAGGCCGAGACCTCTTCCTCCAGGCCGCGGCGCAGTCCCGCCCCCGCCCTTCCCCCTCCCTCCCACCCCTTCCCCTAACGCTTCGGTCCCCACGGCATCCTCGCCGCCCCCCCCGCCCCGTGGCTCAAACCTATTAACGCTCGTAAATAATGAATAATAGAGCGCTTCCCTCCAGCCGCGCAAGGCTGCGGGCGGGGGGCCACTGCCAGATGCGCCCGGTCCTGGGGAGGGGGCACCCACCGACCGGCTGCAGAGGGGGCCCGGGCGCGCGGCCCCGCACACGTGCAACCGCGGCGCGCAGGCGGGCACCCCGCCCGGCGGAGGAGGGGGAATCCCGCTCTGCCCTCCCCAACGCCACCTCCCCTGGAGTCCTCTGGCACCGAACGAGGCGAGAGAGCGCGCGCGAGCTTCCCAGCCGGAGAGGGTTATTTTTAACCTGCCCCCCTTTCTATATCTGCCTCTCGGGTTTGCGCGCCCGCCCGCCCGCTCCACCAGCCGAGGACGCGGGCTCCTCACCTCGCTCGGCGGGTCCGGACTCTGAGCGCCTCCCCCGGCCCGCGGCCCCCGCCCCTGCGCGGGCATCGCGCAGCTAAATCTCAGCCTGGAAAGGACCGATTAGGAGCCGCGTGCCTTTCTGCGAAATATTGGAACCGGGTGGGATGGGGGCGGGGAGCCCGGCGCTGTCGTCCCTTCGCCTCCCTCTCTCCCTCCCACCCCGCGCGCAGAGTGGTTGCGAGAGGCGGCTCCTGCTCTCCCCCCGCAAAAAGGGGGCGGCCGGCCCGGGGCCCCGAACCCCCCCCCCCTTGGTTTTCGGCCTTCCCTCTTCAACGCCCACCCTTCTTCGGTCATTTGCGAAGCTGGGGCTTCTAACACGCGGACCCTCCGGCAGCGGTGGCGCCAAGTGGGGCGCTGCGCCCCCCCCCCCCCCTTCCCGTTTCTTCCCTAAGCCACTCCAAACAAACACACCATTTAAACAGCAGCGGGCTGGCCGTACCAACAACTTTGAGGCTGACCCACCCGTGCCTGCGACCGCGCCAGGGGGCTGGGGAAGTGCCAGGGGCGCACAGTGGGGACTCCCCGAAGGCAGTTTAGTGCTGCCGTCCCCTCTTTTCAGTATCACCCTCCCTTAGACTCACCCAGATCCCTCTCTCCCAGCCCCTTCCCCTGCGGCCCAGCACCCCAGGCCAGCAGCTCAGACTACCCTCCGGCCCCAGTCAGGGAATGAGGCCGCAGGAAGTTCAAGTCGGCTCCCATTACTCTGCTCTCCAAAAGGCCACCCATCCAAACCCCAGCCTGTCCTTCCCCCCAGAGGTGGGGAGCAGCAGCAGAACTGGCTGAGCTCAGAGGCCCCCCTGGGGCTTTGACTGGATCCCTCCCTCACTTGACATTTTCCAGACTGCTCAGTGCCCAATCCTGGAGACCCACAGGCATAGGAACCCGTGAGCACCTCCCTCCTGAAGGAGGTGGGGTAAGACTCCCTGCTGCAGCACAGAGGAGGGAAGGCTGGAGGAAGTGGTGGGCTGAGAAGAAAGGAGCAGGGCATTCCAGCCACCAGGAGCTGCCTAGTTTGGTGGCGGGGAAGAACACCGCCTATTTGGGAACCTGAGATGGAGTTCTCTCTGGTTTAGCTGGGCTGGAGGAGAGAGGCCTCAAGGGCTGGGCCCCTACCCCAAGAGGGCAGCCTGTGGTGGGGGGTGGAGATTCCTGCAGAGAGGTAAGAAGCCTGGCAGGTTCCTAGCTCCTGAGAGGGGAGGGGGTGAGGATGCCTGTGGAATGCAGATTAAAGATGGCACTGACTCTGAGTGCTGCGCGCGGGACACTCTTGGGCCTGCCCAGGAAGCCAGGCTGGTCCAGAAGGGGAGAGACAGGGACAAAGCCTCCTAAGCAAATGCAGACCCTAGCATTACAGAGTGGGGGTTCTCAAGGGGTTTCTCCTCCAGCCAGCTAGACACTGGGCATGGGCTTCCCTCACATCTGGAAAGGTCTTGGTAAGGCTCAGACTGCTGGAGCCATGTAACTGCAGCACCCTCAAAAGTGGATGCTGTCTGTCCCCCTCCTGTGTCCAAGGTACCGCAATAGATTTTACTTATCTCAAACTGCCCTTCTGGGAGGTGACATCACCTGTCATTTCACAGACATGGAAACTGAGCTCCAGAGAAGAGAAGGGGGTATTCCAAACTCCAGCCTCTGGGGCCCTCCCTGGTCCCCCTGTCCTAGGCCCTGTGGGTGGGGCCTCAATCAGGGAGATGCCCGTGGGGCTTTTGTGAATACAGGTTACAGGCACCCCCGGGTAAAATACATGGGCGAGGAGGTCCTGGTTTCCTCTGAAATTTTCAGAAGACTGGTTTCCTTGGGAGACAAAAAGGGTGGGTGGCCAGGCGCGATGCCTCACGCCTATAATCCTAGCACTTCGGGAGGCCAAGGTGGGTGGATCACTTGAAGTCAGGAGTTTGAGACCAGCCTGGCCAACATGGTGAAACCCCGTCTCTACTAAAAATACAAAAATTAGCTGGACGTGGTAGCCTGTGCCTGTAATTCCAGCTACTCGGGAGGCTGAGGTGTGAGAATTGCTTGAACCCAGGAGGCGGAGGTTGCAGTGAGCCAAGATTGCACCATTACACTCCAGCCTGGGGAAGAGAGTAAAACTCTTGTATTTAAAAAAAGAAAGAAAGAAAGAAAAAAGGGTGGGGAGGGGACTAGAGAGAAGTCCCAGGGCCTGCCATCACTGATTTCTCGCTACCCACTTGGCCAGGCTACCTATTAAGGGTTTCCACGTGGGGGGTTGGCTCCTGGGGCTGCAGAATTATGATAATGAGGCCTAAGTCCCCGTGGGTCTTGTTCATTCACCTGTAGACCAAATACAAACCCCACGTAGCCATGTGCCACTCTTCAACTGTGTGTGGCTACTGTTGTGCTGAAAAAAATTAAATTCACTCAGGACCTAAGAGATTTGGGCAGTTATATCCCCCTCCCCAACAACAGACTAACAGGTCCCATTTTGATATCAAGGGCTGGGGTTTCAAGACGGGGAACTGTAGGGGCCACGCTGTCCTGGCCTCCCCGGGGGCCTGGCTGCCCTCACGCCAGGAAGGGAGCTTCCATTTCCTGTGGGCCTAGAATGGCCGCCCCGCTGCCCCCAGTGCTCCCTGGGTGGGGGTGGATCCTGGCCAGTCCCCCAGACACGCAGTCTGCTAACCAGAAGCAGCGACCTTCGGGGAGAGCCAGCCACCAGCCAGCCACTGCTCCAGAGGCAGGCCTGGGGCCACCCAGGAGGCTTTCCTCAGGATGGAAAATATTTGCCTTTGGTTGTCGGCTGCTGCCTTGTCTTGTGTCTGAATGGACAACTGGCTGACTTCTCTCTCTTCCGAACAGCCATGAAATGCGAAGGTGTTTAAGAGTAAAAACCAGGCGAGGGCAGCTGGGCCTGGCGTCTGGCTGTTTTGAACAACACTCCTGTTTTTCTCCTAGAGTGAACAGAATACTTTCTGCGGTTCAGAATACTCTGTGTGCTGGTCCCTCTTCCCAGGCCCCGCCCCAGCCCCCACAGGCCTCACCTCCAGCTGCTCCAGACCATTCCAGAACTCCCTCCCTCTTGGCTTCTAGTCACTCAGCATCTGGGGGAGAGAGCCTCTTCCAGCTGTACATGGCTAGCTTGGCCTGGCCCCAGAACTGCTGTGTTCTGGAAAGTTGTAGGAGAATCCCTCTTGGCGGGCTCTCCAGCATGGAGAATCGCAGGCCTCTGCTCCAGAAAGGGAGGCTCTTGAGAGGTCAGATTCACCATGGCCAGGACAACCAACTGTGAGGGCTCACAGGAGCTGGGGCTCTGGTTTCAGGGGTGAGAGGAGCCACCATCTGCCCCCATGCCCACCCTGACTGTAAATGGCTAGACTCTGGTGCTGGGGACAGCTCTGGATTCATATCCCAGCTCCTGCATACGTATATGCTGGGTGACCTTGGGCAATTTACTTAACCTCTGTGTGCTTTGTGTGCCTAAGCTGCAAGATACTCTAAATTAAACAGCAAACTTCCAGTGCTGTTGTGAGACTAAATGGGATAATGTGCTTGGTAGCTGGCAGAGGCTCAATAAAGGGCAGCAACTTCCAGGGCCACCAGTTCATCGGGAGCCAGGTCCAAGTCTTGTACTTTCTGTGCCTCCCAGGGAGCCACGTGTGTCTGCGACAGAGCTGGGGAGGACATTCTGGGGCTGCGGGCTGAGGGCTGAGGTCTGCCCACAGAGCAGTGGCCTGTCCCTTCAGGCAGGTAGAGTATCACCCTGGCGGGGTCTCAGTGCTCCTCAAACATTAACGTGTACGTCTTGGTGAGACAGATTCTGATGCAGCGGGTCGGGTGGGACAGGGCTTCTGTAGCTGTAAGGAAATCCCAGGTCAAGCCAGTGTGGCAGGTCTGTGACCGCAGCTGGTGTGGCAAGATCTCAGCTCTGGAAGACTCTGGGTTCTGCTGAGGCTGGGCTCAGAGAGAGAATACAGGTTCTGTCCTGTCCAAGGAGGGCCCTCCAGGATTTCAGGACAAGGCTCTGGCTCTGTGTCCCCAAGCCCTCAGTCTCAAAGCTCGGGTCCCGCAGTGGCCTGGGCAACCCTCCGGACTCTCCATTTAGCATTTGTTCCTGGCAGCAATGCACGGATAAAGAGCAGTTTCATGCTGCTGAACTTGCAATCACTTCAAGGCCTGGGCCCCTCTGGGCCTCAGTTTCCCCAATGGCACAGTGGGAAGCTGGGATAAGCTAATCCCACCCTTTCCCCTTAGTAATTCCCCCACATTGTTCTTCCCTTCCCTTCAACCCTTCCCAAAACCCAGGTCCGAGGCCTGAGCATCCATCCTAGGGGGTTGGCCCCCATCCCATGACTGCAGTCATGGCATACAAGACTCATGCAGACTCGTAAGAACGGCCACTTCTCACCTGGGGCCTCGATGTTCCAGGCACTGTCCTAGGCATTTGCATCTACAAATTCCTCACCACAATCCAATCACCACTGTTTTACATATGAGGAAACTGAGGCCCACAGGGGTGAAGCCTATTGCTTGAGATCTTGCAGTTGGTAAAGGTGCAGGGCTGGACTCAGGCCCCCACACACATGCCCTTGAGTATTTGTAAGGGAAGCAGCTGTTTGGTTTTCTTGGCACACAGCATCTGCCTGGCCGGTGAGGGCATGAGGAAAGAGGTGCCCAATCTAGTTGGGGATGGGAGGGTAAACCGGTACTACCTCTTTGGAGAGTTTTCTGGCAATATGGACCCAAATGCAAATTACATGTGCCCTCTAACCTGGGCCCAAAGTCATCTGCACAAGGCTATCAACTGCAGTGTCCTTTGCAGCAGCAAAACACTGGAGATCCCCTAACTGTCCATCCAAGGGGGATGAGGGAGATACACCTGGGAGGTTCTGCTGGCTGAGTACTGAGAGAATGGAAGCACCACATAGATTAATTGAAGCAGTCTTCGAGTTGGTGAAAAAAAGTACAGTGCAGAAAGTGTGTACAGGGCCGGGTGCAGTGGCTCACGCCTGTAATACCAGCACTTTGGGAGGCTAAGGCAGGAGGATCGCTTGAGCACAGGAGTTTGAGACTAGCCTGGGTAACATGGGGAGATCCTATCTCTACAAGAAAAATAAATTAGGCAGGTGAGGTGGTGCTCGCCTGTGGTCCCAGCTACTTGGGAAGCTGAGGTAGGAGGATTGCTTGAGCCCACGAAGTCAGGCTATAGTGAGCTGTGACTGCACCACTGCACAGCGTAGGCGACAGAGCAAGACTCTCTCTCAAAAAAAAAAAAAAAAAAAAGTGAGCCAGGCGCGGTGGCTCACTCCTGTAATCCCAGCACTCTGGGAGGCCGAGGCGGGATGATAACTTGAGGTCAGGATGGCCGACATGGCAAAACTCCATCAGTATAAAAATACAAAAATTAGTCGGGCATGGTGATGCACACCTGTAACCCCAGCTACTTGGGAGGCTGAGGCACAAGAATCGCTTGAACTTGGGAGGTGGAGGCTGCAGTGAGCCGAGATCACACCACTGCAGTCCAGCCTGGGCGACAGAGTGAGACTGTCTTAAAAAAAAAAAAGTGTGTACAAAACATTTGTATAAAAAAGGAAGTTGTACTTGAATTTTTCTACCATGAGCATGTGATAGCTCCTAAAAGATTTAAAAACTTCTATGAATGGCTAGGCAAGGTGACTGAAGAAAGAGCCTGGTTTCAGGCTCAAATCTGGCACTGCCACTTTCCAGCTGTTTGACTCTAGGTTGGTGGGTTGACCTCAGTTTCCCCCTCAGTAGGATGGGACAAGCCCCAGTTGCCAAGAGGAGTCAGTTCCCCTGCATCCTGCAATGCACAAGATAGGGACCAGCCTCCCATTTTACGGATAAGGAAACAGCCCCCAAGTGGGGAAGGAGAACCAAACCTGAATTCCTGTACAGGCTGTATCCTCCTCAGTGGGTACACAGCTTTCGGAGACCCAGCAGCCAGGACTGGCTCAAGTGCTAAGCTGTGTGGGGACCCGCTGCTGCCAGGGCCAGGTATGGCTGACCCTTGAACAACACGGTCTACTTATATGTGGGTGTTTTTCTCAAACTCAATGAAAATTAGATGTAATTAGCATACCCAGCGTCGGAATAACTGAGCCAAGATCCCAGGATAGTTTTTTCAAAAGGTTACACCAAGTGTGCCTGCCTCTCCTGCCTCCCCCTCCACCACCTGAGACAGCAAGACCCTCCCTTGCTCCTTGCCCCAGTCTACTGAATGCGAGGACGGCGAGGATGAAGACCTTCACAATGATCCGCTTTTACTTCATGACTAGTAAATAGATTCGATCGTCTCCTCCTTAGGATTTTCTTAATAACATCTTGTTTTCTCTAGTTTACTGTATTGTAAGACTACAGAAAAGAATACATATAACATGCAAAATGTGTGTTTACAAAATGTGTGCTCATCGACTGGGGAGTCGAAAGTTACACATGAGGCCAGGCATGGTGGCTCACACCTATAATTCCAGCACTTTGGGAGGCGGAGGCGGGCAGACTGCATGAGCCCAGGAGTTTGTGACTAGCCTGGGCGACATGATGTGACCCCATCTCTACTAAAAATATAAAAATTAGCTGCGCATGGTGATGCATGCCTGTAGTCTCAGCTACTTGGGAGGCTGAGGTGGGAGGATCACCTGAGCCCAGGAGGTCGAGGCTGCAGTGAGCAGAGATTGTGCCACCACACTCCAGCTCAGGCAACAGAACAAGACCCTGTCTCAAAAAAAAAAAAAAATTTGCACATGAATTTTCAGCTGTGTGGGGGTCAGCATCCCTAACCCCCACATTGTTCAAGGGCCAGCTGCACACAAAGGCACTCCTGGTTTCATGTGTTACAATGCTTTCATTCTATTTCTACCTGCAATATGCTTTCCTTCAATCATCTGAACAAAGCAACACATGTTATGAAATTTAAAAACAGAAGCTGGGCTGGGCTTTTCTGGGCCCCAAGTCTCTGCCCTGAAGGCCTGATTGGTAGGGAGGCTCCCTGTCCAGGTCCAAATCCCCACCCCAGACACCGCCTCCCTGTGGGGCCTTGGGCAGGCTATCCAAGTTCCTTGTGCCTCAGTTTCCTTATTTGCAAACAGGCACAAGAGTACCTCGGACAATGATGTGCAGATGCCAGGAGACAACGTACATGCAGCTGCCAGACCAATGTTGGGCAGAGGAGGGCGCAACTAAGTTAGCTGTTACTTTTAAAAGGTAAGTGTTTATATAATTTTTTATAACATAGGGAAAGTTCAGGAAAATCCCTGACTGGTCCTTGCTGGCTGTGGTGGTGGGGTCGGGAAGGCAGGAGCTCCCTGAAGTGACAGAAACCTGGCTCCAGCCCACAGCCTCAGGAGCAGTGCCCGGGTGGACAGACATGCTGTTCTGCCTGGTGGGGCAGTGGCCAGAGTGGGGTCCAGCTGTCTGTGTTCCCTGGCTGGCATGTTGGGAGGAACAGACTTGGCTGACTGGCCGGAGGCCCCTGCAGCCCCAGGCCCCTGAAAGGAAGGTTCAGAAAGGCCCTTGTGTTCCAGCCTGGTCCAGAGCTGGCTTTTTCCAGACCAGGGCCTCAGGAGTCTTTGGAAAGAACACCGAGTACCTGACGCCTACTGCTGACTCGCTGTGTGACCTCAGGTGAGTCACCCCAACTCGCTGGGCTTCCGCTTCCTCACCCATAAAATAGGGATAGTGATTAAATGCCCACCTTGCAGGGTTGAGCAAAGAACCCATGAGCAAAACAGATACAGAAATGCTTTGTCATCAGCATCCTCGGGGCTAATCCGCACACCGACCAGACGTGTGTTGGGCCCTGTTCTGAGAAGCAGTCTACACATTTTAACTCATAGAGGACGAAGCAGAGGCACAGAGAGGTTAGGGCACTTATCCAAAGTCACACAGCTTATAAGTGGCAGAAGCACTATAGTAGGTAATTATTTATCTGATGCAATTTTAAATTATAGATTATATATGCAGTTAAATAAGTAACATATAAATATACAAATTATAAATAATATAGACATTATAATTATGTGACTATTAATTATGTGCCTATTATAACTCATGGCTGTGGGGTCTGGGATAAGGTTTGGAAACTTCAAACTCAGTTTCCAGAGGTAGCTTTGGCCAAGGGAAGAAGGGCTAGGAGGGAGCACTGTGGCCAGTGTGGCCCCTGTGGCAGGGGCTGCAGCAGAAGCTGCTCTTTCAGGTGCTGAGATTCTAAGCCCCATATTTCCTGGGCACCCTCTGTGTGCTGGGCATCAGGAGAGGTGCCATCTTCCCTGTCACATTGCATTTTTTCTCCCTACCCCCCTCCACCACATTGTTTTAATCCCCAGAAAAAACTGCAAAGAACAGGAATACGTGAGCACCCCCATTTAATAGATGTGCAATTAAGGCCTGGGAAGCAAAGGGAATTTCCTGGTGAGTGGCAACATTTGGATTTGAACTCTATGGGTCTGGTTCCCAGTCTGCACCTGGGCAAGGATCCTGGGAGCAAGCAGGGATGGAAGAGGGCATCGGTGTCCCCCCGAAGAAGGGAGCCCTTGGGCTGCAGGGACGCCAAGCAACCTTGTTCTGTTCCATGCACTGTCTGTGGAGCAGCCTTCAGCTGCCTGCTGAAGCCTCCACCTTCTCTCCAGCTTACCCTGAGCCTCCACACTGGGCACAGGAGCTGAGCTGACCATTTTACAGACAGATACATTGAGGCCCATGGAAAGCCAAAGGCTTAGAACTCCATTTTCTAATACCTCTGGACTCACCTCATAGACCACCTGGCCTCTCCATCCACCCTCACAACAGTCCACCCATCTATTATTCACCCACCCATCCATCCATCCATCCATCCATCCATCCACCCACCCACCCACCCACCTGTCCATCCATCAGTCTATCCATGCATCCATGCACACACACCCATCTATCCATCCACCCATCCACTCACTCACCTGTATACCTCACAACCACCTGCCCATCCATCCACCCACCCATCCATTGACTCACCAACCTACTTTCTTTCTTTTTTTTTTTTTTTTTTTTTGAGACGGAGTCTCGCTCTGTCGCCCAGGCTGGAGTGCAGTGGCCGGATCTCAGCTCACTGCAAGCTCCGCCTCCCGGGTTCCCGCCATTCTCCTGCCTCAGCCTCCCGAGTAGCTGGGACTACAGGCGCCCACAACCGCGCCCGGCTAATTTTTTGTATTTTTAGTAGAGACGAGGTTTCACCGTGGTCTCGATCTCCTGACCTTGTGATCCGCCCGCCTCGGCCTCCCAAAGTGCTGGGATTACAGGCGTGAGCCACCGCGCCCGGCCTTTCTTTCTATCCATGCATCCATGCACACATACCCATTTGCCCATCCACCCTTGCACACCCCCATCTGTCCATCTCAGAAGCAGTTATTAAGTGCCTACTGTATGCCCCACACCTGCTAGAGACTGAACACCCAGAGACAGCTGTGGGCTCAGAGCCTCGTGGAGAAGGCAAATGCCAGTGCAAGGGAAAGGGCCCTACGGCATACCTGAGTGGGAACAGGAGGGCAGAGGGGCTTCCCAGGGGCGTGACACTTCACCAGGGATGTGCTGGAGTTAGCAAGGGAAAGAGGAAGAGCCTGGAAGGCAGGAGAGAGTGAGAGATGGTAGTGAGAATGCAGGCTGGCTCTCGAGTGGAAGTAAGAGGCAAGAAATGAGAGATGGGCAGGGTCCATGTGGTGTGGGGCCTTCTGGGCCACAGTGGAGAGCACAGATGTGGTGAGGGCCACGGAGAGCCCCAGAGGGTGAGCAAGAGTGAGCATCACACATGTGTGTTGGGGAGTCTGCAGTGGCTACGGCGAGGCAGGGTGGATTGGTGATGGGGGTGAGAGGGGAGGCCAGGAGGCCAGTAAACAGTAAGCTGGGACTGTCCCCCAGAGAGCAATGATGGGGCCAGACCAAAGTGCTGGCAGGGGCTGGAAAGGCAGGGCGAAATTCTAGAAATGTCAGGAACAGAGCATTGGCAGGACTTCACAGCCGATTCCAGATACTGGTGGGGAAGAAGAAATTTCTCCAAAGTCCACGCTCCTAAGCACCAGTTAGGAATCCCTTCCTCCTCCTGGACTGTAGAAGATGCCTCACCCAGCCTCCCATACATATCGCCAACCCTTGAGTCTGGCTTACACTTCCTGGTGTGCCACAGCCCAGCAGGGGCAATACCCTTAGGTGACAGATTGCATGTCTGAGGCCCAGAGAGGGCAAGGGGACACACAGCATGGCAGCCCAGAGCCACGCACCATCTCCGTCTCCAGCACAAGCCTGCGCCAGTATGTTCTTTCCCCTAGGCTCACTGCAGGTGGGGGGTGGCGGGGACAGAGTGTGACATTTCAGGCCTATATGGTGGTGGCCTCCCTCTGGCAGTGCCTCCTTGGCATCACTGTTTGAGTGTCAGTGGGAGTACTGGCTCCCAGCACAGGGATGAAAGGCGGATGCTGGGGGCTTGGAAGGGAGTGAGATTCCCATGGGAAAGGGATGACTCTGCATACCAGCCCCCGACGGGCTGGCTTTGATGGTGGATCAACCCCAGCGGCTCCTCGGGCACCTGCCCCTTGCTGGGAAACAAAGGCGGCAGGCGGTGGCCATGGTCGTGCGCACACATGAGCAGGGAGCCCCCGGCAGCCCCTGCGTCTCTGCCATAGCTTTGTCTCTATTCCTGTCTCCTTTTCGGGCAAAAACCCCCCTCATGGACTGGATGCACTCCAGGTTGATGCACCCTCTGTCCCCACAGCCTCCAGAGCCCCTTGGCCACTTCCACTCCCACCCTCAGAGCCACTGCTAAAGGATTTTGTCTCCCAAACAAACTGCATTTAGAGATCACCCACTTGTTCCCTCTCAGGGCCTCAAATGAACAGCTAGTTGGGCCTTTCATGGACGTGCTCATGTCAGGGTCTTGTGGGCTACATTTGCTGAATGAATGAGTGAATGAATTTGGTGGGTGGGTGGGTGGGTGGATGGATGGATGGATGGATGGATGGATGGATGGAATTCTAACCCCAAGCAAAGCCACTGCTATTTTTGTTAGCCTAAGCAAAATATGATTTCCCTAAGGCTTTTAAAAACATGGTGGGTAGCTCAGAGGGCCCTTCTTAATGACACGTGGGCTGGGAAACTCAGGGGCATGGCCCTGCCAAGGCCAAACAGTGGGGTGCCCCTGAACCCCGGGCTCCTGTCTCCCCATCCATTATCATCCCAGGGTCTCCAAAGCTCCCCCTAAAGCCCCCTTTCCTGAGTTCCCACACACCCCCAGGATTTCTCCTGGCCTGTGAGTATCCCAGGCCCTGGGTCCTTAGGAGCCTCCTTATTGAGGGCCAGAGGACACGGGCAGAGGGAGGGCACATGCCTGCTTGGAGGCCGCCTAGCAGCTTTGCAGCCGGCGAGAATAGGGCGTTTGTCATCTGCTGAGGACAGTGGGGATGGTTTAAGGTGAAATTTAAGCCCATTAGTGCTTGGCTAATGACAGCAGCAGCAACGGGGAAAATGAAGATGGCAGGGTGTGTGAGCACCCATAAATTGCTGGGGCTGGCGCCGCCTGTGTCCTTGGGCCTGGCTCCCCGGCCCCTCCACTAGCTTGCACCAAGTCACTATCCGCCCCCACCCACCCCCATGGACCCCCCTGGCTGCTGGCCGGCCCTGGCCCCTGACCTGGCCAGGCCTCGCAGGCCGGGCCCCCAGGGTCAGTGTGCGGCTGGGGCCTCAGCCAGGGCGTGAGAAAGGAATTGGCCGGGGAGCCCGAGCATGGAAGAGGCAGTATCTTCTTAATCTCCCTCCTTTTATAACTTCTGTCTTTTTTATGCACATGCAAGGATCCCAGCTCAGCCGCCAGCATCTCTTCCCCAGGCTGAGCCATCTCCCTGCAGCTAATGCCTGACAGCTCTGTTTATGTCTCCCCATAATTCTCTGGTTTTATGTTTTTTTTTCGGGGCCATTAAGCTCCCAGCCACAGGCTCCTTCCCCTGCCCCCGCCTGCCTTTGTCCTTGAGGCTCAGCCACCCCACCACCCTGTGGGAGACAGGCTGTCTCCCTACCCCGCAGGTGGACAAGGATCCTGTACCCTGGCCGGAGGCCTCACTCAGGATGGCTGCAGTGGAGACTTCTGGTCCCAGGCCCTCCTGACAGCAATCCCTCTTCCTCCCGCCCCTCCCATCACAGGCATTGAACCGCCTGGTTCCAGGGGAGACCCCACCTAGGGTCCTGGAAGGCCCACCCAGCAAAGCCCTCTTGCCCTGGGCAGGGACCCTCTGCTCATCTGCCCTGCCATCCTCCCAGTCGCTGCTCCTCGGTCCCATCCTCTGGCCTCTCTTCCTGGGTGACCGTATCTCCTCCCAGAGCCACCTCCTGAGGGCAAAGCCCCCCATTTCCCTCCACCTGACCCATCTCTTCAGTCTCCACTGCAGCCATCCTGAGTGAGGCCTCTGGCCGGGGTGCAGGGTCCTCAATGGCTTGGCTCCAGTGCATCCACGGTGTCCTTAGGCCTCCTCGCCCCACAGGTCTTGCCTTCTGCCCCAGTCTTTCTATAAGGCCTCTCTGAGGAGGCCCCCAAGTCCTGGGGTCCCCCTGCCTGAAGTGTGCCCATCTGACCCCCTGCCCATCCTCACTGCCACAGCCCTATGTCTGGCCGTTTCACTACCCACCAGAAATTCCATGACCACTTGCCAGCAGGATCTCTTTGTCCCTAGCCTCTGCCCTGTGTGGCCCCTCACAAGCTTATCATGTCACTCCTTCATTATGAAGCCATCAGTGGCTCCCTATTACTTTCTGTTCCTCCAGCCCTGACCTCAGCATGCTGCTTAGACCTCTCCAGCCCCCGTGCCTCGGGGAAGCTGGCTCTCAGCCCCACATGCTGCAGTCTGAGATCCAACCTGGGCTGTCCCAAGGAGGCCTGCATGGAAGGCTTAAAAGGTGCAGCCTTATCTTGTCTCCGTCTCCTTTTGGGGGGACATCCCCACCCACCCACCTCTACTCTGATGCCCAGCACCTCCGGCCCTGAGGGTGACCCAGCTGGCAGAGAAAGGGCTCCCCTCAGATACCCTGGCTTCTCTGTGGGGAGACCATGCCAGCAACTTTCTCCCTCGTTCGAGAAGACATGGGCCGAGAAGTCATTTCTTCTTTCTCTTCAATTTCCTTTCTGCGGAATGGCCTTTGTCAGCCAGAGGTCCACACACCGAGTCCTGGGGGCCCCTTTCCCACACATGCAGGTGGCCCCAACCCCACCTCATCTGTGAGTGCTGCTCTGGCCTCCTGGCCACCCTTTGCCACAGCCTCATCTGCCCCCTAAACCGCCTGCCACTGCCACCTCAGCCTTCTGAATACCAGGTGGCCTGGGCCTCGCTCCTCTCCTCTCTCCCCCTCATGAAAGAGTGCTGGGGAGCGTCCAGGCCTGCCTCCCCTAATGGAGCCCTGCCCACCCTGCCGGGAAGAAGTGCTAACACCAGCCACAGCCGCCGCCTTGGGTCTGAACTTCCTCCTCCTCCCATGCACTCCGAGGCCCAAGCTCTTGGCTTGGTTTCAATCGATTCCAACCTGAGTTGTCTTGTGTCTCCCCAGTGTGTCTGGCTGCAGGTCAGCAGGCGCAGGCTACCCTGCCCACCCCGGCTGGCACTCCACGCAGCCCACTTCCTGCCCTTGACAGACACACCGTCACCCTGGCAGCCTCTCACGTGATGGTCAGAGCACTGCCTGGCCCTGTATCTAGCGTGTAAACTGGGCAAGCCATCTGGTCTCGTTGGGGTACTATTCTCCTCTGAACCAAGGCCCACTCAGTCCTGCCTTCACCCCACAAATAGCTACTGAGCACTGTGGATGTGTGGGGTACCCTGCCAGGCTGCCCTAGAGATCAATCCTATTGTTAAGAGTGGCCTCAGAATTTGTGGAGCTCAGTGCAAAATGAAAATGCAGGGCCTCTTGCTCACAAAGTACTAAAAACTCAAGATAGCAACAGCAGAGCAGCATGCACCAAGCACAGGGCATTTCTGAGTGCCGGCCCTGGGCAGCTGCACCAGTTATGGCCCACAAAGATAGTCCTGGCTAGATCATGGGACCAGGTGCCACCCCCTGGCAGTGTCCCCTAGGTCCCAGGCATTCTGCTGAATGCTGCAGGAAGATCATGATTTAATCCTCATATTACACCTGTGACACCACAGATAACCAGCAATCCTCATGGTAGCAACAGTTCCTCTTTACTGAGCACTTATCATGTGCTAAGAGTTTTACTCACATGAAGCCAATGAACCATCACAACCACCCGGTTCTGGAGCTTAAGAGATAGGGGTTCAGAGAGGCAAAGTCATTTGCCCAGGATCAAGAGATGGGAAAGTGCTCAAGGCTGGAGTGAGCCCAGGTTTCTGAGCTTACCGGCTCAACTGTGTACTTGGTGGCAGTGCCAGCCCTGTGCCCACCCTGCCACAAACATCACCAGGCCCACCCCCACGTAGCAAGGCTGGAATAACAAGGCCACCGTGGCAAGGAAAACACTGAGACTCTTGGTTGGAGCCTGAGAAACGTCCTTCAGTTTCTCCCTGCAAAGAGGCAAAGGCTGAGGCTTAGGGAGGGCGATGACCTCTGCAGGATCACAGCACACAGCAGGCCTTCCAAACCCCAGTCTCCACAGTCCGGCTTCCAAAGACATTTTTTTCTGCCGTGGCAAATGCTCATGATCTGAAGCACAATGGAAAAGGCAGGATGCAAAAGCGGACATTCAACACAATCCCAGTTTTCTTAAACAAACTGGGTGGTAATGCACGAAAGTACTAACATCAGTGTGTTCTCAGCAGAGGGGCTGGAGGTGACTTCATTTTCTTCTTTACATTCTTCAGTATCTTTTTTTTTTTTTTTTCTTTTTTTCAGTGAGATTTCGAAAAAAGACCAACAGCTCTGAGTTTTCTAGAATGAATGGGAACAGGAATTTGTGGAACCAAATTCTGGTTAATGGAGAGTTGCCATAGATACGGTGTGGGGATTACACATTCCCCAAGATCCAGAGCATAACACACTAATTCCGGGCCTGCTGTGGCCTGGGCCTCTCTTCCCTTCTTTGTTGAGGATTCAGTAGGCTCCTCAGGACCCAGGGGCCTGGGGTCCTCCCTGGGACATTTCCACCTGGCTTGTTGGGGAAGTCAGTGCTCTGGATTGTGTGCACCCCAGCAAAGGGCTGCGGGGGATCCTGGAGCTGGGAGTTGACTGGGCCAGGGCTCATTGGGAAGCATGTCCATGTGCATCCTACGCCCTCCTGCCCAGTCTCCACGCTGGCCCTCAATGGTCTCTGCCCCCCTCCGCCCTCCCTTCCCATCTGAGACCTCCCTCAGACTCACATCACCCCACCCTCTCCTGCTCACAACCCGTGGGCTTCCAAAGCCACAAGACCAGACTCCCACCCTCCCCCGAGCTGGCCCCTGCCACCATCTATCTCCAGCGCCCACAGTGCTTTCCTTTCCTGCGGTGGCCCCTTTCCTGCCTCCACACCTTTGCTGTCTTCTGCCTGGAGCACAGATTCCTGTGCCAGGCTGTGGCCGTCACATGGGGCCTAACAGCGCCGCCGCTTGTGCGCCTGCCTGTCATCCCCAGCAGACCCTACCACGCCACCGGGGTCCCCGCCCTGAGCCTCATGCAGTGCAGTGCCAGGGAATCCATCAGCAGTGCTCTCCGCCTGCCTTGGAGGTGGGGCTGGGTTGAGGCCCCAGCACGCCCTGTAGCTGACGCCCAGCGTTCGGCAGACAGAGCAGAGCCACCTCCTGCCCAGAGAGCCCCCTGGGTCTCTGGCCTGAGAAGAGCTGACAGCTCCTTAATAGAAGCAGGCCGCGGACTCGCCTGAGTGACACCACGCCTGGCTGAGAGGCGGTGGCTCGCATCAAAGCCTCATTTTTCTTCTTCCTGTTAGGCGCTGAAACAATTTACATAGAGCGCCCCACATGTGTCTGCGACAAAGATCCATCTTTCTCATAACTGGCAGGCATCCCCTTGGCTTCCTAGACACCCCCATCAATGCCTGGCCCCCTTCCTTAGGAGCGGGGGTCTCAGAGACATGAGGCTTGGGGAGGCCAGCCAAAGTAACAACCAGGCCATATGTTTCTTAAAACAAAAACAAAACCCAACAGCCCTTAAGGGCTTGGGGGTGGGGACATGCATCCTGCAGGACCAGGGCAGCTGCACGGGAAACCACGATGTGAGTTCACAGGGAGGCTGCCTGGCTGCGCAGGGGCTGGCCTGGACCCCAGGTCTTCCCTGTGATGAATTCAAGTTTGAAGGCACTGGCTCCAGCGCCTACTGCTCAGGCTGGGAGGCTCCAGGGGCAGCTCCCACGAAACCCTGTCTTCTAGAGCCAGAGCCTGAAGCCCCACCATTCTCCTGGCTTCATCCTGGGCAAAGGATTACCCACTCTTGGCTTCTAAGAAATGCCACACCTCAAGAGAGTAACAGGGTAAGTCTCACCAGCCCTGTGAGCGATCAGCACCCGGGCCCTTCATCCTGTGTGATCAAGAGTGGGGAACAGAGTCGGGCTGAACTCCAGCCTCAGGCCCCAGGGCAGGAGGTCTCCCCTAACTTAACAGATGGGCCACCTTGCCTCTTGTGAAATGGGTGACTTGCAGGGAGATTCCTCACACGTGTACCTGGTGGATGTGAGTTCAATGCATTCAAATATTATACAACTATTCTTGCCTGTGTACTAGAATGTGCTATAACATCACTGTGTGACTCACACAGTAAGGCCTACGTCTTGCCGTTTGGGGCTGCACGCTCAGCCCCATGTGTCTGTGCCTCGCTTTACACGATTTTCATCTTGTGTGTACAATACAGACCCTCAAGTCCCCTGGAAGACAAGTCCACGCTGGGGATGTTTCTGGATTCTGAGGTGGAGGAGCCCTAGGGCTGGGCCCACACACCTTCCCCTCCACCTCCTGCATGGACTGTGCCTCAGTCTCTTCTGTGTGTCCAGTAGAGGCTTCCTAAATGCAAATGAGACCCTGGCAATTCCACTTCCAAGGCACACATTCAATGGGAATGCCACACACAGGCACCAAACAATGTGTTCGAGAATGTTCATGGCAGGCATATTCACAAGATCCTCCAACTGTTTTGTTTTTCAAAAACACATTTGAGAGATGAGGTCTTGCTATGTTGCCTGGGCTGGTCTCAAACTATCCTCCCACCTCAGCCTCCCAAAGGGCTGGGAATACAGGCGCGAACCACTAAAGATCCTCTGATTAATTACAAGCAACCCAAGTGTTCATCAAAAGGAGGAGGGAGAAACAAGCTGTGGCATATGCACACAAAAGAATACTACACAATAATGAAAACAAACCACTGCCACACACAGCACGGATAGGTCTCAAAAACAGCAAAAGAAGAGGAGGCCGGGCGCGGTGGCTCATGCCTGTAATCCCAGCACTTTGGGAGCCCGAGGTAAGCTTGAGGCTAGGAGTTCAGGACCAGCCTGGCCAACATGGCAAAACCCTAAAAATACAAAAATGAGTTAGGCGCGGTGGCAGGCACCTGTAATCCCAGCTACTCGTGAGGCTGAGGCACGAGAATTGCTTGAACTCGGGAGGCAGAGGTTGTAGCGAGGTGAGATCGCGCCACTGCACTCCAGCCTGGGCAACAGAACAAGATTTTGCCTCAAAAAAAAAAAAAAAAAAAAAAAAAAGGAAAATAAGTTGGACAGAAAAGGTTTCATGTCTGTGAAACTCAAAAGCAGACAAAAGTACTCTTGGGCAGGAAATGCTTGATGAGGGGGACAAGGGACACCTGGGGGCTGGTGATGTTCTTTTACTTGATCTGAACTTCAGTTATACCAGTGTGTGTTTGGTTTGCAGAAATTCATCAGCTGTCCACCTATGATTTGTGCTCTTCTCCGTATGCAAGTCAATAAAAAGTTAATCAGTAAAACTAAACGAGGCTCCTCTACTCAATCCCTCCCAAGGCTCCTCACCGTGCTCAGGGTAAAGTGCTGAACTTCCTTGGTCCTTGTGGTCAGTGTCGGCACCACAAAATATTTCCTGTCCTCCTCAGCTAAAGGCAGCAAGCGGGTCACTAGCCCACAAAGATGTCCGGAGGATGGCCATTTTTGCAATGAAATTCAAGTGGAAGTGCCACATGCTGCTTTAGGGAGGAAGCTCCATGAATCTGTACACCTGTCTCTCTCCCTCTGTGCCACGAAATAGCCCAAATGGCTGCTGTTCTGTCTGCCCAGGTCCTGAGTGACATCAGTAAGCAGTCTCCCAGCTGTCTGGTCAGAGACCTGGCATGAGTGAGGGCCAAACCCTGTTTGAAGGGGCTGATATTTGGGGATATTTGTTATGCAGCACGCCCAGTCTATTTGACGAGTACAACTAGGCATTCAAGGCTCTTTGTGGCCTGGACCCTCCCAACCTCTCTGGCTTTGTGAAACAGAAACATTCTGACTGTGAGTCCTGTGGATTCTATACTCCAGGCATGCTGGGATCTTACAGCTGTTCAAATGCACCAGGATCTTTTATGACCTGGGCCGTTGTACCTGTGCCCAGCACACTTCTCCCTGCCTGCCTTCCAGGCAGACTGCTATTGCGCCTTGGCCACTCCGGCAGAGTGGGCTGCCCCGTCTTCTGGCTCCCAGGGCCCCTCGGTACCCCTTCTACCCCAGCACAGCTTACCCCTCTCGCTGCTGCCAGCAGCTCCTTGAGGGCGGGCATGTATCAGTGGTCAATTGTCATTTCCCATAGGAACAAGCAAGGAAGGGAGTGAGGCACACAGGCTCCTGACCTCCAGCTCCTTGGGGAGGGACTTCACAGGCAGCTCCTGGTCTGGATCACAAAGCTAAGTGCAGCCCAGCACCCGTGGTCACTGGGTGGATCTCTAGGATTCCTCCAGCAGCCTCCGCATGGCCAGCAAGCTCTGAAAACACGGTGTGTCTTAAACCTGTCCCACTTCTGTACTCCCAGGGGCTGCCATTCCCACCCCAGGAAAGCAGGGGGATACGGGGAAGGATCTGGGGGAAACGGTGCTGCCAATTAACCTGTTTTAGACAATGCAAGTTGGAATCTCAGAGAAAGAACACTTTTTTTTTCCCCCCCAGAAAGGCCTCCATTTGAGGCTGTGTGATAAATGATCTCTGAGTTCAGCTCTGGCCTCGGAATCCCAGCTACAAATGCCGGCGGGGAACCACCCAGAGCAGGAGGGTTTCCAACCGGCCTTTATCGACTCTGCCAATCATTGGGCCAGCCCCTAAGGGAGCCTCTTGCTTTCAGCCCTAGAGAAAGGAGAGGGTTGGGGAGTCGGCAGTATGGGCAGGAGTGCAGTGGGGAGGGGGAGGCGGGTGCATGAAGGAGTGAACAGGCCGTGGAAGCACAGGCCCCCTGAATGCCCTGTGTCCTGGGGGTTCTTGGTTCGACTGAGCTCACCTCCACCTGTCTCTCCCCACAAGTCCCCCACCACAAAGCAGAAATGAGTGGGATCAAACCCCTGGCCAGTCACAGCTGGCGAGTCTCTGAGCAAGCACCTCACTCTCCTCTGTGTTGCCACAGAATTTGGAAGCCCAGAGAGGGTGGGCCACTTGCTCATGGTCACACAGGAAAGTAAAGTGAGTGCTGGGAGCTGGCTCTCCTGCTTTGGCGGGGAAGCTCCCTTGCTACTGGGATTAGGGTCAGAACTTCCCTTCGACTCAAGTTGAACCTCTTAGCTGTCTAAGGTGAGGGGTACTCCTCCCCAGCTTCATTTCCCACCCCTCTCCCATGCACACTCCAACCACACTGGCTCCCACTGGCTCCTCATACACGCATGCCCCTGACCCCCAGGCCTTTGCACATGCTGCTCCCACTGCCTGGGACCCCATCCTCCTGGGTCTTCTCCAATGAGCCCAGTCACCTCATCTGAGAAGCCCTCCCTGACTGCCCTGCTGAAGGGAACTCCCCTAGCTCCTAGTTCTTACCACTCTCCAAAATCACCTCCCTCGTATATGTATTCACTCTCTTGTCTGTCTGCACCACCAGATGGTAAGCTCTGTGAGGGCAGAGTCCATCTGTCCTGTCAGGGCATACAGCAGGCACACGCATGCCGAATGGATGGGTAGCTGCTGGTGGCACTCTAGCCTCGATCCCAGTGCAGGAATGAGGCCTGTGGCTGTTTCTGGGCTGCGCTCACACTCAGGGACTGCTGGTTCAGCCAAAAGGCCCTTGGGTGCCCTGAGACCTCCCTCCCATGCCTCTCTCCTTGCTGGGCCCCATCCTGAGACCTTTCCATCCCTGCACCTGCCCTCGCTCCTCAGTAACCACCACCTTTCTCCCACTCAACTGTGTCCCCTGCCCAGATGCCACCCAGGCCCCAGTGACCAATCAGACACTGCCCCTGCCTCCTTGGCCTGGCATTCACAGGGGATTCCCACTCACCTCCCCAGCTCCCACATTTCATGCCTAGCAACAATGACTTACAGGGAGCTGCTGGCACCCTCTGGAAGTCTCCCAAACTTTTGTGCCTCCCAACCTCTCCACCTGCTCCTAGTTTGCCTGGCAAAATGCTAGTGGGCCTTGTCACTAGTTCAGGAATCACCTCCTCTCAAATCTCACTGTGACTTTCCAACTGACGCCTGCCCTAGATTCCCTCTTCCCCTTCCACTGTCCCCCGGGGCACTGGCACTCCACAGGTCAGGATCCACAGCTGTCGGCCTCCTAGCGAGCTTGCTGCTTCCAGTTCCACCATGGTGCCCCTGTGCCTGGCACAGAGTAGGTGCTCAGAAAAGCTAATGACGTGGGCTGGTGAATGGATTGGTGCGATTCCAGAGGCTCAATCTGGTGGCTGCATGTGTGCCAGGAACCGAAGAGACCAGTGAGGAATCTGCCACCCCCATTTCCTTGGGCACTAGTTTAAAAAAAAAAAAAAGCCATAGAAGAACTGTTTTCATTTGCCAAGCACTTACTATGTGCCAGGCCCTGTGCTGAGGTACTCACATACGGGTCACCTCTTTTAACCCTCAGGACAACAGTGGTCTATCATGATCATTTCCACTGTAGAGATGAGGACTCTTAGCACAGAGAGGCCAAGGAACTAGCCTAAGGTCACACAGCTAGGAAGTGAAGGAGCTGGGGCTTGAACACAGGTCTGTATGACTCCAAAACACTTCCACTGTGAATGAGCTGCCTATCCTGAATACGCAGTTCGAGGAGGTTCTTGGGGGCTCTGGCGAGGTGGGTAGTCTGCTGGGCTTCCCTCCTGAGCCCTCTGTGCCCATCATCTACAGGCACGCCTTGATGCCAAACTGCTCCCTCCCATAAATCAATCCCCAACTTCTTTGGCTAGGAGGTGGGGGCTTGTTCCTGAAACCTTTCTTGGCCTGGCCCTGGGCAGCTAGGACCAAGCAGGAGGAAGGGTTTTCCGCAGTGTGGCCCTAAGCCCTGTGGCACCAGCACCTGGAACACATTTTATTTCACCTCCACACGTTCCCTGCAGGGTGGTGCCACCATTTGACAGCCGAGGAAACCAAGGCCCAGGCCCCACAGCAGCTCCAGCTTCTAGACTCTGGAAAGGTACACCCTTTGACTTCTGGGTGGAGCTGGGGGCCTCCTTGGTGTGGGACTCTGGGAGTGGACACTGGATGTCAGGGGCCCCTCTCCATGGCAGGGGACCCAGGACCAGGCCACTAACTGAGCTGCCATAAACCCTCAGCATCCAGGAGTTCCCAGGCCAGGGACATTGGGCTGAGCCAAACTTCTGGGTACAGTCTGGGTGACCTTGACCCTGATGCCAAGCCCATCCTGGCTAACAGTAAAGTTTTCCTTGGGGTCACTGGCCCCTCACTGTCTACCCTTCCACCATTACA
The DNA here is from genome assembly GCF_008728515.1 of Papio anubis. Lineage (NCBI taxonomy): Eukaryota > Metazoa > Chordata > Mammalia > Primates > Cercopithecidae > Papio > Papio anubis. The sequence continues at coordinate 16,995,847 of NC_044992.1, read as the reverse complement.
GCACTGCTCAAGCACACAGCCACAGTGACCTGGACGCTTGTCTGTCTTTCTCCCAGGGCTGGCGGTAGGTGGGGGCAGAACCCTGTCTGGGTGCCCAGTCCTGTCCAGCACAGGGCTCTGACCAGGAGGGAGCCCTCTGGGGATGTCTGTTAGATGAGTGAATGGATAGTTATGCATTTATTTCCCTTCTGCTGTGTTCTACAGCCCACCTCCTCCAGGAAGCCCTCCCTGAACAACTTCCATCTATTACCCCAAGCATCCAGAGCCCTTAATAAGCACAAATCTCACCCCAAGACTCAATTTAGCCCCAGATCAAGATTACAGCATCCTAGTGGGCTCTGTCCAACTTGTACTCAGCTTCAGGGACAGAGCTTCCACTTCTTTTCACAGCTCTGCATTCAGCATCCACTGGGGGCCTGTCTCCACGCTCGGTGCTGAGTGGAGCAGTGGGCAGGCCAGGCACGGCCTCTGCCCTTGAAGACAAGCACCGAACATTCTAGGTCAGTTGGGTCCCCTCTGGCTAGCCTGGCTCTTGGCAAACCTCACCCCGAAATATGTGAGGACATGGGGAACTATTCCAGTGTATTAAGGGCGAAAAGCAGGTCACTGAGGGTATGCAGAAAGAACATGATGCCACTTCTATTTTAAAAAATGTGTATCTGTACCTGGTTCTGAAGCAACTGGGCCCAAAATGTGACCTGGCCATCAGGGGGTGGGGTGGTGGGGTGAGACTGCAGGGAAACATTATTTTCTTGATACTTCTGTTTGCTGAATGTTCTGCAATGAACATATATATCATTTGTCACTAGGTGGAGAGACTGCCGCTGGACGCATCCATAGCTGGGCTGAAGTCTGTGTCTCAACTTGCGTCCCGGTTTCTGCAGATGCAGAGACAACTCCTCCAGGGCCGGCCACTCAGATGTGGCAAGGGCCCACAAGCTCCCTGCCCGCCTCTGCTTCTCTAGGCATGCTGTCCCAAGGTCTGAGGCCATACCACCCTTCCCCACATGGGGATAGGCATACAGCAGGTGCATCTTAACAGCTTGCAGAGAGCAGCCAGCCTCTCCTGCTTTCTGCCTGGGCAGGTGTTCTCACCTGTGCAGGCCTCAGTATCCTTAGCTGCACAATTAGGGTGATACTCCCCAAACCCAAATCTCTGTTCCTCCTCAGCTAAAAACCTTCCATGGCGACCAAGGGCCCTAAGTAAAAACCCTCTTGCTTTGCATCCAAGGTCCTGCACCCTCTGACCCCTGCTCCCGCTACCAGCCCCCCCGCCCCACCAAAACAGGTCAGTCTGTAATCCACCTATCACCTGGGCAGCTTCATACCCCTGGGACTTTGTACACACCAGTCCCTCTGTCCAGAACACACAGAGCCTCCCCTATTCATCCTTCACAACCCTGCCTAGCATCAGCCCCCATGAAGGGCCCTCTGCGACACCCTCACCACCCTGAGTATGCTCCTGGTACATACGTTGATCATCGCACAACTGCAATTAGGGGTTAGCGTGTCTGTCTCCTACCAAACCAGACGCGACAGGGATTGGGCCTTTTGTCTTTGTTTTAAATCTCTGGTGCCCAGATACTGCCTGCAGACAAACAGGCACTCAGGAACGTCTAGCTGACAGGTGGGTGAGTCAGTAAACAACATCTGCACAGCCCTTTACAGTTTACGAAGCCTTTTCCCGTCCTCCATCTCACGAGCCTCCTCTTACCGGGGCAGCGAGGAGGGGAGGCTCCCAGAGCCTGTCCCTGACCCTGGGAGCTTCAGGGCCCCTTGTCTTCACCTAGGCAGGAGCAGGGGTCTGCAGGGCTCATCAAAAGCAGCTGGGACCTCCTTTCAGCTGTAAGCCACCCATTTCCTCTGCCAAGGGCTCCCTCCCCACCCATCCCCTGGAGAGGGTTTGCTGAGTGCCCAGGTGGTGGCCGGGTTGGTAGGGCTCGTGGCGGCCCTGCCATCCTGCCCAAAGCTGCCGGGATGCGGCCGCTGGAGCAGCAGCTCCACCACCGAGTCTTGGTAACAGTTGCTATGTAAAACGCTCGGAGGGGGAATTTACTGTCAGCGTTAATAATAGATGAAGGTTTCAGAATTTTTGATGCCTTACGTTCTAAGCCGTTTGATTTATAATGTCTCTGGAAAGGGAGAGATGAGGGTGGGGGCGAGGTAGGAGGCCCAAAGGCATGAGCTGGGAGCTCATCTCCCTGCACCTTTGGCAGACAGGGAAACTGACGCCCGGAAGGGGAAAGCTACTGAGTCGTGTTCCTCCAGAATGCCAGGACCCATGGGGACTTCAGATGCCCAACGCTGCCCTGTACTATGGGAGGGGAAACCGAGTCTCAGGCTCTCCCGCCCCGGCGCCTGGGGTTGTTTTGATGGATTACTGCTTCTCCTTTTAGCGTGAGCAGGTGTGTCTCAAGTAGTCTCCGGAAGCGGCATTGATGGGCGCCTGCGGCGGGGGCTGTGTGGGGCTGATTACAGGCGCTACAGAGGCAAAATGCGAGTCCCAACTTCCCTTCTGCTTAGCTGCAAGTGGCAGCGGCTGTTGAGTTGGGGGGAAAAATCCTCCGAGAAGAGGCGGCAGCCACGGCTGGGCAGGAAACAGGGCTGTTTAACTGGGGTCCTGCCGCCCCAAGAAAGCCGCAGTGCCCAAAGGGGAAGGTGGAGCGCAGGCAAGGCACACACTGGCAGGTGGGCCCCGCTGCAGGCAGGCTGTCTCCCACCCCTAAGGTAAGCTGGAGTTACTGGAATTGAACTGGTCCGCAAGAGGGCGGCTCCCCCCCACCCCCGCCCCCGCAGACTTGACCCACAGTGCCTCCTGACCTGGAGCTCTCTCCTGCCTCCGCAAACCCACCTTGGCCTCTCAGTCCAGGCTCAGGAAATCTTTCCTGACTCTGCAGCCAAACGAGTTGCAGTCTTCAGGCCAGAGAAGCCAGGCCCAGGGCTGAGCACCCAACACCTCCACAGCTGTCCCCACTTATAAACTGGAGTGTGTCTGGGCTCAGGGTCTCCCTGCCTCAGTCCTCAGGCCAAGAGCTCTCCCTGGAGCCCGCTCCAAGCATGTGATACCACCCTATCCCTCCCTGGGCCTCCATCTGCCCCTCTGTAAATGGAGGTGGCCAGCCTGACCCCACAGGGATAGGGTGAAGAGTACACAGGGCCCGGCGTTCAGCATCCTTTGGGGGCTGCCCGAGAGGGCCCACAAACTCTGCAAGGCAGTGGGCATGCGGTTAATAACGATGGCAGCAGTCATGAACAGAACACGGTTCTCACCAGACGAGCACATCACCCCAGTGAACAGGTGGGAAGCCTGAGGCCTGGCAAGTACACCTTCACGGAAGCCCCTCTCCCTCCCTGTGCACTTCCGTGCCTCGTTACCGACGACCTGATTTGCTTTCTCCAGTGCCCCCAACTCAAGCGTCTGCTTCAGTAAGAGGATTTTTGGTCTATCTTGTTCACACTGCATCCTGAGCACCTGGGACAGGCCTGCACGTAGTAGGTGCTCGAGGTATTTGTGGAAGGCTGTATGGAGATTTTCTGATTTGAAGCTAGCACACTTTTCTTGACTGCATCTGCCTTTATACATAAGGGAGGTAAAGGTAAAGAACAAGACAGTGGAAAGGAAATACACTATTTCAAAGGAGTTTCCAAGAATAAAAAATTCATTCATGCCGGGTGCGGTGCTCACGCCTGTAATCCCAGCACTTTGGGAGGCCGAGGCAGGCGGAACACCTGAGGTCGGGAGTTTGAGACCAACCTGACCAATATGGAGAAACCCCGTCTCTAAGAAAAATACAAAATTAGTCGGGCGTGGTGGCAGGCACCTGTAATCCCAGCAACTTGGGGGGCTGAGGCAGGAGAATCGCTTGAACCCAGGAGGCGGAGGTTACGGTGAGCCGAGATTGCGCCATTGCACTCTAGCCTACGCAACAAGAGCGAAACTCTGTCTCCAAAAAAAAAAAAAAATTCATTCATTCCTGCTGTGGCCAGGCACCCGCGTGCCAGGCCCCGTGATGGATGCATAAGTTTCGCAGGCTCCAGAACTCCTGTCCCAGGGGAACCGGGACACAGGCAGTCCCAACAGGCCCTGCAATAACCAACCAGACCCCAGATGGAGGCTGGCCAGGCCCTCCTGGCCTTCCATGGTGGCTAGGGCTCACATAAGGACTGGGTGCACCGAGGGCCGCACTGGGGACACTGGTCCCCGGTGAGCTGCAAAGAGCGGCCAGCTGGATTTATCAGTAAAGGGAGAGGGCTGGGCATAGGGAAGGGTGATGTGTGCAGAGGGTACAGCTCAGTCCAAGCTGTGAGGCGCGGCAGGCCTTGGGGTGGAGAAGGCAGGCTTGAGAGGGTGTGGGCCAGGTCTGAGGGACGCTGGGTGCCAGGGGAGGAGCTCTGGGGTGACCCTGGGGTACCCAGGCAAATCTGAGGGTGAGGATGACATGACCCCATGGGAGAAAGCATGGCTGGGCCCAGGATATGATGAGCAGGGAAGGATCTGGGGGGGAAATACCCCTGTTGGCTAGGACACTGACTGACGGAGGAGGACATGCTCCTTGGAGGGACTAAGAGTCTCTGTGGAGAGACGCCCCAAATAAAGAGCTCTCTCCTGAGTCTACCACCCTCTGCCCTCCCTGGTCTCCAATGTCCAAGCCCCCGGCCCTTCAGTCAGGCCCAGCTGGGGCAAGTTGGTGGGAGTGGCCCCAAGGTCGTGGCAAACAGGGAACGCCAACTCACCCTGCCAAGTGGTTCCAGTGCCCAGTGCTTTCCCTGCCCTCCTAACTCTAGGCCTATACCCCCCGCTTTCTGCATCACTCCTGCCCCATCCAGCCAGGGAGCAAAGCTGCCAGAAGATAGAGCCCACTTAATTAGCCACTCAGCATTCCATAAAGCTGTATTACATACCATGTGCTGGGCCCTGTGTGGAGGGCTCACAGTCCAGCACTGGGGTGCTGCCAGGCTCTTGGGGTGACAGTGTGTAAACAGGCCTGCTAAACCAGGGTGGCAGCACTGTGACAGGAAGGCTCAGGCTGTGGGAGCTCAGAGGAGCCCTCTAAGCAGTCCAAAGGTCAGGGGAGCCTTCAGGGGGAGGCACAGTGTGAATGTTGTGGGGGTACAGCTATGGCTACTTCTTCTCCCCTCCTGACCTCCCTGTCCACTCCAAAGCCTGTGTTCATCAAGTCGCTCCAGACAGGCGGGCCTTCTCCACTCCAAATTACTAGCCCTCTCAGAGCCTCAGTTTTCCTGATCTATAAAATGGACCCAATGAATGCAGACTGGGAAAGTGCTTAGCAAGCACCTACTGTGTAGGTACTCTTCTTCTCTCCCCCACCCTCTGTGCAGAGACGGGCCTTCACCCTTGTCCCATCTTCCTAACCCAAGTAGAGGCCTGGTGGCAGCCCCCCAACCACTGCCCAAAAACGCTTAGGGCCCTGGGAGTACCAGGAACTGAACACTAGTAGGTATAGGCTGTCGGACATTATTTGTTATGGCTTTAATAACAGTTTACAGGGGGCCAGTTTCCCATGGATAAGGCACATAATTTCTGGAACTTTACTAATGCCACTAACTTGAGTTGTCATGGGAGGCAGGAGGGGAGTTAAAGATCAAGTTAGGGAGGCCGGGCACAGTGGCTCTTGCCTGTAATCCCAGCACTTTGGGAGGCCGAGGCAGGCGGATCACCCAAGGTCGGGAGCTCGAGACCAGCCTGACCAACATGGAGAAACCCCGTCTCTACTAAAAATACAAAATTAGCTGGGTGTGGTGGCGCATGCCTGTAACCCCTGCTACTCGGGAGGCTGAGGAAGGAGATTTGCTTGAACCCAGGAGGTGGAGAGGCGGAGGTTGCAGTGAGCTGAGATCGTGCCATTGCACTGTAGCCTGGGTAACAAGAGCAAAACTGTCTCAAAAAAAAAAAAAAAAAAGATTGGGTTAGGCGAATGGCATAAAATGGCTTTGTACAAAATAGGAAAAGACACCCTAGGTGCCAGGCTGCACAGCTGGCCAGTGGCTGGATTTCTTCCAGGGATCCTTGTACAGTGAACAACTTGTACAACCATACACTTTGGCCCTAGGTTCAGGTGAGTGTCAGCATGGGGGCCTTTCCCTAAACGTCTCTCCTGCTTTACAGACCACCCAGCCCAGGTATGAGACCTTCTTGACATCCAATGCAAAGTTTGAGTGTGTGTGGACAAGCACATTTTTCTGAAGAGGGTCTAGAACTTTTTTCCAAATCCCAAAGGATCCACAGTTTCTCCAGTCTAGACTTGCATCTGGAGCGGAGAATGGTAGACAAGACTTTCTAGAGCCTGGAGAGAAGTTCAGATGTGTTCTGAGACACAGACATCTGTCATTCCATTTCTCAAGTAATGGACTTAAGGCTGAGTATCAAAACCACACACAGGCAGTTTGAAAAAAAAGGGCATTCCTGAGCCCCACCCCTTAAAATCTGTGATTCGGGGGTGGCCTGAGCCCAGGAATCTGCTGCTAGTACAAACTTCAGGGTGGTTTATAGCACCCAGCAAAGCTCAGGAAGCTCTGATTTAATACATTGTTATTAGCTTGGCTCAAATTGCATTTTCGTTTGGTGTTGGTGAGGAAACAATGTATATACCCCAGAGATCACCCAACACCCAAAAGACTATCCATGTATAACTGTACAGCTGATTTCATGAGTTTAGCTCTCTTGTTTTGTGGGAATGCCATGGGGGTAGGCGGTGTGGAGATTTTATCACTGTTCCACCACCCCCACCCCCACTCCAACCCTGTCAAGCTAAGACAAGGCACAGCAAGTAATGCACAAACGAGTCAGATGCTGGGCCTCCCAGGTCTGGTCGGCAGGGGTCCTGAGCAGCTCTCACTCCAGGCCCCTCCAGCCTGTGTCTGTGACCCTGCCTTCCTCCTGAGGCAGGGCCAGCCCCTGGGGCTCCTGTCTAGCCAGGACAGTGGGCCATTCACCAAGGGCACACACCAAACCAGGCTCCTCTGGCCTGGGGTCCAGGCCAGACACTGACCCAGTGCCCTGGCCTTGGAGACAAGCTCTTCTGTGTCTGCGTCTGAAGGCACATCTGTCTCCCTTCCTCCCAAGTCCCCGGCCAGTACAGCCGGCACCACCCTCCAAGGAAGCCTCAGGCTGCCTGATGAATGGAGGCATTCAGCAACACAAACCGAGCACCTACTGTGTGCCAGGCCACAGACAGGGCCCTGCCCTGAGGCACACACGTGATGAGGGCGGAGAGTGCACAAAAAGAGGTATAAATGCAGGGCAGAGGAGTGCCAAGCAGTGCAGGTCACGGTCTGTGTGGAGAGCCTCCTGAGGGGGTAAGGAATCGGCCGGAAAGAACAACTTTAAGAGTATCCTCGAATGACGTGCAAAGGCCCTGTGGTGGTGAGGGAAGGGAGGGGCCAGCGTGGCAAGTAAGGTGGTCGGCCCCCCGGGGACACGTCTGCAGTGCCTGGCCACCCACGGCCGGATGAAGATTAGGGGGCACTGGCCTAGCAGGCCTCTCACTCTCAGACTCCAAGGGGTCAAGAAAAACTACGGAGAGGAAGCCCGGGTCTGGAGGCGTCCTTTGTTCGGGGCCGCCATCAAGGAGCACTCACCCCTATCCCAGGCTCCCGGGGCGGCTGTTCCGGAATCCCCGCCCCTTTCCAGCCGCGCGCGGCCGCGCCCGCCTGTTAATCACAGGCAGCGCGCGCCAGTACGAGACCAGCCTCGCCCCGGGGGCCCCGCCCACAGGTCAGCCCCGCCCCTTTCCGCTCACCCCGCCCCGCCTCTCCGCAGTGTGCTGGCCAATCAGGGGCGTCGGCCCGGGCTGGGGGCTGGGGCCTGTGCGAACACAAAAGGCAGGAAATGCGAGTAGTCTCGGGCGCTGTCACCATGGCTACCTGCGCCCGCGCGCCGCCCTGCGCCCAGTCCCGGCACTGGCCCGCGGGTATGAGGGGCTGGAGGCTCCTGCGGGGCGCTGGGCTGCCCTCTCCCCACAGGGCTGCAAGACCCTGGGCCTCCACTCCCTCGTCTGTGAAATGGGGTCACATTTTGCCCGGGGCTGAATTCACTCATATTTCAACAAACATTTATTGAGTGCCTACTATGTTCGGGTGCTAGAGATCCACCACTATAAGAGATCAAAACAAAACAAAACAACACTCTGCCCTTGGTGGCTTCTAGGGGGAGTTGGGGAGACGCACGGAAGGGAGGGGGCCAATAAGCAGCAACATAAATCAGTAAATTGTACAGGGCGTTACACGGCGACTGAGTGCTCTATTCGCTAAGGGGAACGGGTACTAGGTTCGAAAATAGGGTGGGGTCTGGCGGGCCTCATCAAGAGTGGTAATTCGAGGGAAGACTCTAAGGAGAAGGAATCGGCCCTGTGACTCTCCGGGAAGAGCACTGCAGGCAGGACAGGCGGCCAGTGCGTGCAAAGGCCCGAGGCAGCAATGTGCCCGCAGGAGAGCAAGGGGGTCACGGTGCATAGCTAGGGAAGAGTTATGACAGTGACACAGCAGAACAAGCCAGCAGGTGCTCAGTCCAGGCGCTATCTGTTCACTTTCCCTCCTCACCTTCCTTCTTTTTTGCTACCCTTTCCTTCTCCTCCAGGGACAAGGGGAAAACACCAGCTTGACGTGAGATAAACCTCACCTCAATGTTTAGGAGACATTCCCTCTGCAGTGTGGTTGGAAGGATCTCAGACCTAGGTCACTGGTCTGTGCAAGCTCTAGGGGCAAAGCAGAGACAGGAGCAGAGAAGTCAGGCTCTCTTAGCCTTTGCACAAGCTGTTCCCTCTGCCTGGCATGCCTTTCCTTTTCAGTCTGACAAACTCCCACCTTAGCCTTCAAAGCCCAACCAAATGTCACCTCGTCGAGAAGCCTGGGCTACCTGCCTTGGTGAGGCGCCACTTCCTGGAGCTACTCTTCCATACAGACGCCATCCTAGCACTGGCCACACACCCCTCCCTCCTGCTTTCCTGCATGGAGGAGCTGCTAAGGGGCAGAAAGGCCAACATGCCAGCACTTGTCAATCATAAAGAGTCAGAAAGACAAAACCCAAAGCTGACAGCTAATGGTTAGTAGCCACATGTGTACCCATCTTCCCCCTCTGTGGAGGGCGGAAGGAAACAGATGCCCTCCAAAAATGGACAGCTGAAATGATGAAGTGCTGAGCCCTGGCCCAAACCCTCAGAGAGATGTAGTCAACTACCTGGCAACCCTTGGACAAGCACAAAACCAGACCAAAGAGAGGCCAGCAACTGTGGCTCAGCCCGCATAAATTTCTTCTGGACATTGGCCTGCCTATTTGAATATCTGTGATGTTTGGTGGAGTCAGGGGTGAAGGTCTCAGCCTTTGGCTCCTGCATCTCCAGACACCCATCATGTGTTTCTAATGGGTATTTTCTCCTTAACATGTCGTTTGAGCCCCTGCCTCATCAGTAAACAGGGCTAATTATAATACCCTCCTGCAGGGTTGTTGTAAGAATAAAATGGGCTAATTTGAGAAAAGTGCTTACAACAGGGTGTAGTGATAAGGACTCTGTAATGGGTGGCTCTGCTGATTAGAGAGACCAATACAGCAACCTATGGGAAGCTTTGGAGTCACCAAAACCTGTTCTCTGTCCTTGGAGCCACAGTTGGACTACATTTCCCAGCCTCCCTTGCAGCTGGGCATGGTCACATGACTGTGCTCCAGCCAAAGGAATGTGAATGGAAGTGATATCTCCTTCCAGATTGGACCCTCCACACTAAGCCAGCTTGATGCAGACCATGCCCAGGCCACGTTGCCATGTGGAGGAAACCTCCACCCCCCATACTCACCACCCTCCAGAAATACAAACCTCCATGTAGAAATGCTAGGTTGGTTTGTTGCTGCAGCTGGTCTTACCCTATAGGGTATGTGCTTATCCATTCACTCATATGCTCATTCAATAAATATTTAATGAGGCCCTAGTGGAGCTACATGCCCTATGCTGGGTGCTGGGGATACAGAGGGGAGCAACAGAAGGTAGGGGAACTCCCTGCTTTCATGGAGCTTACAGTATGGCAAGAAGGACCAACCTTAGTAAATAAACCAGTGCAGGAAAGCTTCCCTGAGAGGAGATCTACAAGAGAGAAGAAAGGAGGAGAGAGAGTTCCAGGCAAGAAAGACCAGCAGAGGCAAAGGTCCTGAGGCCTCAGGGAGCATGATCCACTTCCTGGTACCAAGAGGGGGAAAGATGAAGCGAAAGTGAGCCGTCTCCATCACATTCCCTCTCTGAATTTGTTTCCTCATCTTTAACTTGGGGCCATGCTAATAGCCTCTCACAGGGCATCTCTGAATCTCAGAGGAGAAAACAGCACATTCGAAGTGCTCATGGATGCTCATTCATTTCTTGATGTTACCAAGAGTGGGCAGAAAGGCCTCTGCCTGATGCCTGGGCAGTGAGTGGAGGATGCCGGCTAGGAGGTGAGCAGAGCTGTCTCTGGGGCTCAGGAGGCAGGAGCAGGGAGGGAGACTTGCTGCTATTAAGGCTCCTGCCACGCAGGCTAAATATCAAGAATCATCTCCAGCCGGGAGAGCTATTAGGCGGCAGCGGAAGCACTGGCTCTCTGGGGAGGCGGGCAGGACTGTCCCTAGAGGCAGCTCAGGCGAGCTGGTGCTAAGAGCGGGAACTCTTTGCTGACGGGCAGATGCTGGCCGCCATTCAGCCTCTTTCTGGACTGGGATGGTTGTGATGGGTATTGCAGGATTCGTGGGGAGATCCAGGAGGCCCCCAGGGGCTAATGTGTTGTTGTGCATTTCCCTGATGCTCCACACCAGCCCTGCTGCTATCTCCTGAGGTCAGAAGCAGGAACAGATGCAGCAGTTATTTGAGGTGTGCCTGCCACCAGGTACCAAAAAGGGCACAGGCAAGGGGGGGGTGCAGCTAGAGGAGGTCCCATTAGGGGCTGAAGCCCCCAGTGATTTGCAGCAGGACCACATCACTCCCTTGACTCACATACCTGTCGTGGCCCCTGAGGTCCCTGCCGCCAGCTTTCAGGCTCACCACTGCTCACTCCAGTGCTACCAAGCTCTGCAGCCCTCCACACCACAGTGCCCCATCAACACACATGTGTGTACACTGTTTCTTCTGCCAGGTATGCCAGCCTCGGCTCCCATCCTCCTACACCTTTTCTATCATCTTTTGAGAACTGCCTGGAATTCTAATCATGGCTAAGCCAGTTGTCCAAGCAACCTCCCCTCTCTGATCCTTAGCTTACTCACTGCTAACATACAGAAGCTATTTCCTATCTCACAGGGTTGTTGGTACAAATTAAACATGATGATGTATGTGTAAAGCACCTAATAGCATGTGGCACGAAGTAGTTATTTAAAAAGTAGAAACAAGAAAACCCCCACAAAAACCACCCAATCAACCTTCTTGGAGCAGCACCTCCTTCAGGAAGTCTTCCCCAATCACACCCTGGCTGTCCCCTTCTCCATGCATTTGAGTGTAAGTGCCTTTTTACTGGGCCCTCAGCTCCCTGGATGGTCTCTGGCATGGCACTACCTGGGACAACAATGACTTATCTGGGCATCAGCCCCATCCCCACCAGCTTGTAAAGACTCTGAGGGCAGGGACATTCCTGGTGGGTGCCAGGCCACACAGTCAGTGTTAGATGAATGAGTAAAGAAGGTTGGGTGTTCTCATTCTCTTTGCCTGCTGCCATGTAAGACATGCCTTTTGCCTTCCGCCATGACTCTGGGGCCACCCTAGCCAGGTAGAACTGGTCTTGCTCTGTCGCCCAGGCTGGAGTGCAGTGGCACAATCACAGCTCACTGTAGCCTCAACCTCCCAGGCTCAAGTGATTTTCCAGCCTTAGCCTCCAAGTAGCTGGGACCACAGGCACACTCCACCATGCTCAGCTAATTTTTAAAATTTTTTGTAGAGATGGGGTCTCACTATGTTACCCAGGATGGTCTCAGACTCCTGGGCTCAATGATCCTCCTGCTTCTACTTCCCAAAGCGCTGGGATTACAGGCACGCATCACTGTGCCCAGCCAGATTGGCCCTTTTGAGATATCTTTTCAAGTTTTTTGCATGTCTGACAGCTGATGGCTCCACCTGGACCTACCAAGCGCTCCTGTGGCCCCATCTAGAAGCGACTAAGCACAAGAGGACAGCTCCAACCCAACCGGTCGGCACTCCCCATACCCTAGGCCCCTGCCACCAAATTACCTTTGAAAAACCCCTAACATCAGAGTGTGGCCGGCCTCATGTCAAATGCCCCTGGAACCCTAAAATTCTCCGCTCTCAGCCCAGGATGGGCTGCCAGGACAGCCCTCTGTCGGTTGCCCTCACCTCAAGCTCTGCCCAGTGGTCCTGACCTCAGCCCAGACTTCAGTCTCCTTCCCAGGCTGCCACTAACTGCAGCCTCCAGTTATGCGGACTGGCCCACCCCACCTCCCACATCCTCCGACAGGCCACTAGTCAGCCAGTGGCTAAGTGCCAAGCGGCCAGCCTGAGCTCAGGGCTGGCTGGAGAAGGGGTTATAAAACATCCCAGGCAGCCCCAGGGGTTTGAGGAGGTGACATGTGGGGGTCTGTGAGCTGTCTCCATTTCTTCTAGAAACCTCAGGGGTACTGTGCATTTACCCCAAATGATGCTCCACTGACACAAATCTACCAGTGCCCCTGCTCTGGGTGGGAAGGCTGTCAGCTCGAGGCCCCGCTGGTTCTCTCCCCAACCCAAAGCTCAGATAGGCAGTTATGGATGTCTTTGATTAATAAGAAATGGGGGCGATGAATTAATCATTATGTAATAAATGCAGTTTGTTTGGCAGCCGTATCTTTCAAGAACATGGCTCTAGTATGTGTGTGAAATAATGAAGGGGTCCTCAGAAAACACATGGGACCGGGCGCGGTGGCTCACGCCTGTAATCCCAACACTTTGGGAGGCCGAGGTGGGCGGATCACCTGAGGTCCGGAGTTCAAGACCAGCCTGACCAACATGGAGAAAATCCTTGTCTACTAAAAATATAAAATTAGCCAGGCATGGTGGTGCATACCTGTAATCCTAGCTACTCGGGAGGCTGAGGCAGGAGAATTGCTTGAACCTGGGAGGCAGAGGTGGTTGTGGTGAGCCGAGATAGCAGCATTGCACTCCAGCCTGGGCAACAAAAGAGAAACTCCATCTCAAAAAAAAAAAAAAAGGAAAGAAAAGAAAAGAAAACACATATGGTGCTCTGAGGTAGGCGATGGCTTTGGCCCCAGTAGCCCCCATCCCTGGGGGAAGCAGTGACTGAGGCTTCTTAAGGGGATGGCAGGAGCTCCTGAACTCCCAGGAGTAGTTCAGGGAGGGACAGAGAAAGGTGGTAGCTCCTCTTAAACCCGTTAGGGCAGGGGCTCTGGGCTCAGCTCAGGTTCTCTACCTCCTGCCCAGGGCCAGACTGACCCAGTCCGCTGCCTGCCTCGCTCTGAAAGAGGACTGAACAGATGTTTCCTTCAATCAGGAAAATAATGTTGGCTCCCAGATGGGCTGTGGCGCGAAAGCGCGTCCTCTCCCTGCCTCCCTTTGTGACAAGGCTTTCTTTCTGGGGAGCAGCTGAGCATCGGAGATGGCGAGTGGGGGCACAGTGGCACCCCCGGGGGCATCTGCCGGGCTTGGCTATCACCCGCGTCCCTGGAGAAGGAATCCAGAAGCACAAAGGCCCTGCTGGCTGCCGTTTCCAGTGCTCAGGGCTGACAGGTGCTGGTGGAGGATCTGCTGGCCAAGAAAGGGGCAATGGTGGCCTGGTAGGCAGGAGCTGAGCCCAGAGGGATGCCTCCCAACGCATGCCAACTCCACAACACCCGTGTGGGAACCACGCACCCAGTCCCTGTCCCCAGCTATGGTATGGCTTGGCTCCCCACTCATGCCCAATCATGGCCCAAGGCGGCTCCCACCTTGCAGGGCCCAAGCCTGCCCCTCTCTTTCGGCCACATCCTCGCAGCTTCCTCCACCTGCTGGCCACCGTCCCTGCGCCCTGGACTCCACATGGGCCTCCCTGGGTACTCCCTGCTCACCCTTCTGTAAGCTCTGCTGGAGAAAGGAAGTTTTTAAAAACACATGCTGGACCAGGTCACTTACCTCCCTGCTTAAAAGCCTTCTGGGCTGGGTGCGGTTGGTCATGCCTGTAATCCAACACTTCGGGAGGCCAAGGCGGGCAGATCACCTGAGGTCAGGAGTTCGAGACCAGCCTGACCAACATGGTGAAACCCTGTCTTTACCAAAAAAAATACAAAAATTAGCCAGGCATGGTGGCGTGTGCCTGTAATCCCAGCTACCCAGGAGGCTGAGATTACAGTGAGCTGAGATCATACCACTGTACTCCAGCCTGGGCAACAGACCCTGTCTCTCAAAAAACAAACAAACAAACAAACAAACAAACAAACAAACAAAAAACACCTTCAATGGCTCCCTGACTTAGAGAATAAAACAGAAACTCTATGGCCTGGCATCCAAGATCCAGACTCCCTTGGTGGCTCCCTACAGTGGGTTGATCCTGGCCATCCCACAGGGACCCCAAAGTCAGCGCATCCCAAATAGCTCCCTTTCCTTAGAATATGCTCTTCCAAGCTTTTCCCTCTCTTTTCTTCTACCTCAAAACTTGTGATCTCTGTGGAGTCCCAGTTCACACTCCATGCTCCTTCAAAGTTCCCCGATCCCCCTTCCCTATCCTGCCAGCCCACAGTTAGTTCCGTCCTTTGTAGACCCTCTTCCATCATCACTTTACAGGCCCACTCCCCATGGAGGGGTCATTTATCAGCTTAGGGGTCAGCCTCCCCACCAGGACAGTGAGAGCCCCTAACAGCAGGGCTCAAGGTCTGATGCTTCTTGAAATCCTCAGGGTTCAGCACACAGTAGGTACACAGTAAAGATTTAATTGTGTGTGTAAATGCCCATAAACAGAGTCAAAGACTCACATTACACTAGTAAAAGTAAAGACCTCTAGGGAAGCCTAGACAGGAACTCTGACCTGCTTATGTGCCTCTACAGTTTCCCTTTTCTTTTTTTTCTGAGATGGAGTCTCGCTCTGTCACCTAGGCTGCCGTGCAGTGGCACAATCTTGGCTCACTGCAACCTCTGCCTCCCAGGTTCAAGAGATTCTCCTGCCTCAGCCTCCTGAGTAGCTGGGATTACAGGTGTGCGCCACCACGCCCAGTTAATTTTTGTATTTTTAGTAGAGACAGGGTTTCACCATGTTGGTCAGGCTGGTCTCAAACTCCTGACCTCGTGATCCACCTTCCTCAGCCTCCCAAAGTGCTGGAATCACAGGCGTAAGCCACCATGCCTGTGCCGGCCTTCCCTTCTTTATTTACAACCATTTCCTTTCTTTTGTAATTAAAAAATGATTTTGAATGAAAACCACACCAAGGCTGCCCCTGACAAACTGCCTGCTATTTCTGTGAGCCTGTTCGCGTGGGGCCTTGCCTTTCTGGCTACTGACCCCTCATGGCCACCCTGAGGGTACAGAGATGGCTGGACCCACTTTACAGAACAGCAGACTGAGGCTCTGAGCAGGGAAGGGCCACCCAGGGCAGATGGGTTGGCGTTTGAACTCTAGGGGAACCTGAACTCCATGCTACCCGCCTAGCCTCCCCCAGGCAAGCTGGGCATTAATGACAAACAGGGGTGATACTGGCAATCCCACAGGGAGTCCTAGGTGGACAAGTCCCAAATCTGTCCCTCCTCAGGCATCCCCGTATGCACCAGTGCCACCATTCACACAGTCACTCAGGTCTGTAGGCAAAGCCTCTTAAATACTATGTGGCCAGAACTGTGCAGAAAATGCAGTGACTGTCTCACAGCCCAAACCAGAATCGGGCAGACAGAGCCCCTGCTGGTCTCCCTTCCATTCCCCTTTTACCTCCCCTCCCTGCCCTGGGCCTGCCCGCTCTCCTACTGCCCAGCCAGGGGTTGCAGAGTGGATCTGGACCCCACCCAGCCTAAAAGATGTCCTTGGCCCTCCTATGCCTCATGCCAGTTCCTGATCCTGGAGGGATCCATGGCAGCCAAGGGGCTAGTAACAGTTCAGATTCCCAGGCCACCTCCAAGGATTGAGATGAAGTCAGGTCCTAGGACGGAAGCAGTGCACGTGCCCATCCAGCCAAATCCTAGGCTGTTCCCACATTTGCCAGCTGAGCTTCAGAGACTTGGCGCCTGCCCACTGGGGTCAGGAGGCAGCCCCAGAGAAAACACGTGTGTGGGGTCTGCCGCCCACATGTCCTGGCATTTCCAGTGGCATACACTAGTCTGAAGGAGGCTGGATACCAGCAGTGATGGGCTGCTGCGGGCAGGGGCAGTGACTGGGCTCCTGGACGCTGCCGCTCCGGGGCCTCCACACCCCTCCGGAACTGTGTGTTCCTGCGCCCTGGGGGCCTGGCGTATAGTATGGCACAAGCAATGCTTAGGATGTGGAACCAAGCATAGAACTGGGTACAGATTCCTCCCAAATCACAAAGGCTACCATTTATCAAGTGACTGCCCATGGTGAGTGTTCTGCCTTCAGGATCTTGTTTAAAACTGGGACTGGGGTGTGAGCCCATTGGGAGGCACTCTGGGAGGCCAAGGCAGGAGGATCACATGAGCCAGGAGTTGGAGACCAGCCTGGGCAACATAGTGAGACCCCACCTCTACTAAAACATTTAAATAAAAATTAGCTGGGTGTGTTGGCATGTGCCTGTAGTCCCAACTACTCATGAGGCTAATGTGGAAGGATGGCTTGAGCCCAGAAAGTTGAGGCTACAGTGAGCTGTGATCATGTCACTGCACTCCAGCCTGGGCTGCAGAGCGAGACCCTGTCTCAAAAATCAATCAATCAGGGACTCGAATGAAGGGAGTTGTAATAGCAAAAACGTTTTCCATACATTCACCCCGCAGAGACTTACATAAATACCTGGCTCCTGATTCCCAGGCTGGAGAGCAGGCGGGGACACTCTGCAGCCCAGGGAGGTCTGAACCACATCCAGATCTCACTGGGGACAGGGATGGCCGAGGGGCCCCACAGGGTTGTAGAACAGTGCATGTGCAAGAACCCCCAAACCAGATAAGAAACGCAGAGGATTCCCAGAGCCTGGAGGAAGGTCTAAATGACCTTCTAAAGGTGCCCACCCTTGGCTCTGGGGGACTCAGGTGTGGGACAGCATGGACATGAACTTCCGACTTCGCACACTTCTCTCTCTCTCTCTTTTAAAACAATGAGTGCATGTTATTTGTTAAAAGTAGAGGGGATATTATTTTTGGCAAAGTTTCCAGTGAATTCAGTGCCAGAGCTTAGGGAGAGTAGAGTTGGTTGGAGGTTAGTCCTTCCAGATAGGTAGTTTCAGACTCTGGAGAACATCCATCCATTCATTCATTCATTTACTCACTCACTCATTCATTCATTCATTCAAACCAAGATCTGACCCCCTGAGCAACTTGCCTGCTACCTTAGGCCTCGGCAGTTAAGAATTCCTTCATTCATTCCACAAATATTCATTAAGTGTCTGTTGTGAGTCTTGGGAGCCTCTGTCAGCCCTGTCTGTGGTGAGCCTGGAACCATGATCAGGGGCTGGGCTGGGAGTAGACGGGCCAGGGTGGGGCAGGCAGGGCAAAGCCATGTGGCACTGCCGTGGGTCCTGACGTCCCTGCCCCTTGACTCCTGAATATCATCACCCGTGGCCACAGAAGCCCACCTCCCACCCCAGAGCCGGCAGGCACCCAAGACGGGAATTATGGTCTCCACAAGAGACACTGACATGAAGCTGGTTACTGCCTTTTCAGCAAACGTAATTCCTTTTTATTAGAAAATTAAAGGGTAGGACCAGCTTGCCAAAAGCCAAAAGAGCTGAAATGTGCTTTCCTAAGATATGCAGCGTCTGATAAAACGGATTTACCCATCTCCCTCCTGTTCTATCATCATCTCCCTCAGCCAGTCTCTCCTCCATTCATTCCCCTTCCACTGGCACCGAAGCAGCGGCCGTGAGCTTGGCCCTGGCCAACAGGCCCAGCACCCTGGATGTGGGGAGTGTGCTTTTGTTTCCTTCACGCTGAGCCCCACTCCCGGGCTTTAAGCCTTTTTAGAACGACCTCGGGGATTCTCTTGCTTTCCTGAGACGCAAAGGCTGCCTGTGGCCTCTGCTAAGCTGAGGATGTCAGGAGGGGAAAGGCAGGAACAATAAAGGATTGAGCTCCCGGAGAAACAAGCTCATCCATCTGGAGACCCAGGAGCAGGCGGTTCCAGACAGAGCCGGCTGAGGGAGGCGGCCAGGGCAGAGAGCCGAGGACGAGTCCCGCACTGCCACACAAAAAGCAACTATTCAAAACCACCCAGGGAGTTCTCTCTTATTGAAAAGTCCTTGATTCTTCCCTTTCTGTGGCAGAACTCATGAACAAGGGCCCCGTCTTATTAATGGGGTGATGGAGGGGCCCGGGAGGGAGGGTCCCCCTGCTCAGGAAGGTGGCCGAGCCCGCCCTGCAAGTCATTAGGAGCTGGTAACTAAGGTAACTCCAGAATCGGATTTTCTTCCCACTAATCTCTCTTTTTCTCTTTCCCTTTCTCTCTTTTTCTCTGCTGGTCAGATGCTACCTTCCTGGTTTAGAGGGGACTCGGGAGGGTGGTGGGGAGAGAGGGAAAAGAAAGGCGTGCGTGTACGTGCGCGCTTAAGTGTGTGAATGTGAGCGTAAGTGTGTGTGTGCGCACGTGTGTGTGTGTTTGTGTGTGTGTGTGCTGAATACTAACACGGTCACCACACTCCGGATGCTCTGACGGTGGGCGGGGGTGGTGTCTCGGCTCAGGTATGTGTGCCCCTACCCTCTCCCCACACGTCCCCCCCCACCCCTCCCACGCGCCCACGGCCTCCCTGTTCAAGGGCAAATCCATTCCCTCACTCCCTCCTTGAGTAACAAAAGACGAGATTGAGTTTCCTTTCACCTGCTCTGATGGAAGTCTCTGCTTTGGCAGGTCTAGCAGAGCCTGCTTTGTTCTGGCGAAAACCAAAATGGGATCTGTCCTGGGGCCTGCTGGGGTGGGCAACAGGGTGGGGGTCAATACAAAAATCAATATAAAAAATAGCATTGTCCCCCAGGCTCCTGCTGCCTGAACCTCCCTCCCTGAAAGCTGAAGTCCAGGGAGGTGCAGCCAAGTCAGCTTTGCTCTGAGAAGACAGGTTCAAACCCCAGCCAGGCCACCTGAGGGCCACGTTCACTCTCTGAGCTGGTTTTCTTGCCCTACACAGCAACCCTATAGAAGTGCCTGTACCTATGCAAAGCCCCCAGCACAGCATCAGGTCTCTTTCCCACCTGGTCCTCTTTAGGGCGCAGAGCAGATGAACCACTTCTACCAGGGTGGGTGGGGAGCAAAGAAGAGATGGGTGACCCCCAGCTCTCCAGAGGTGGCTGTGTTGGGGTTCCAGCCTTCCAGGTAGTGTTTCTGAGGAAGAGGCACACCACCAGCCCCTGGGACCTAAGGGTTCTCTGGATGACAGAGAAGGAGCTAGGGACCCCTGGCCAGGGTCCTCCCCAGAGGGGGCCTGGACCACCAGCACAGCTTGGGGCAGGCAGGACCCCTAGAGGCTGCACAGCTCCTTTCCCCCTGAGCACAGAGAAGCCCAAGGTCTCCCAAGGCCCTAGCTGGGCACTAAGCCCAGAGCCCCAGGCACAGGGCTTACCCCATGCGGTTGAATACCCTCTTCAATGGACGCTGATGTCTGATCCCCAGCTATCCCCACTTTGGAAGGGCTCAGCCTGGCCTGTGATTCCCTCGGGGTGGGGCTGCGGCATCTGGAGGCTTCCATCCCCCCTCCCAGTGGGGAGAGGGAGCTGCCACGCGGTGAGTCATGTCAGCTCAGCGGCTTTATGTGCTTGGGGGAAGGGCTGAGTACCGCTGCCCTCCATCTGGGCCCAAGGCGACAAGGTCAGCCCCGTGGCCCACTGGCTGGCTGGACTGGTGCCTGGGACCCACCCCAGGTGGCCTCCGGGTAGTTCCCACTGCTCCAGCACCACCCTCACCACCCCGCACCACCACCAACGCGGGGAGACTGAGCCTGCTCAGAGTGGGGTGGTGGCTTAAGGCCTCAAAATCCCCAAGGAGTGGAGGTAGGGATGGGGTCTGTGGGGCAGCTGGAGGTCAGGGGAAGCAGGCAGGTGCTGGAATGTGTGGTGGGGATGGGTTGTCTGGAGCTGAGACAGAGCAAAGCTTTCCTAGCTCTGGAAGGCAGGAGGGGCCACAGCCCCATAAGCAGCAGGCATCCCAGGCCCTGTGGCCACAGGTTCCCTGGCCCCTGGCTGCCAGATTCTCTCCCTGCGTCCTTATCCCTCCCCATCTCTCCCTGCTCTGCCCTCTTCTTTCTCTCCCTCCTGGTCAGGGCTGCTAAGCAAATGGATTGCAAATGGGATCGTGCGTTTTCATTTGCACCCACCTTCGCTTCCCCAGCTCCTGGGGGCTGGCTTGTCCCATCCTGTCCAGCCATCTCTGTCTTCCCTTCCTTGGAGGGCAGCCATAGCCACACCTCTACCAAGAATAGGCTGTGAGCTTCCAGACGCCAGGGGTCAGGTGAGCTAGTGACAGAGCCTTGCAGAGCTTGGCTCCTATCTCCACGGTTTTCAAGAGAGCCTTTACTGGGCGTGTGGCTGCCCCAGTGTGTGAGCAATGTGCACAGAGGAGGCGGCCTCACTCCTGTTCTTCACTTCAAATTGCCTGTCTCCCTTGTCATACAACTTGTCTCCCCCAGGGGTGGAGGAGGCCCTGGGCAGGCTGTTCCCACTGACAGAAATTTCCTGAGTGCCAGGAAAACATACCTCAGAAATAACACTGATGACAGCTGCTGCCCTTCCCCAGGATACTACCGGCAGCATGCTGGCCTGTCTGGGTAAGGCTGGGGGCCCGTGTATTTATAAAAACAGGGAGGACAGCCCATGCTTGTAGCACTGAGCCCTTCTAAGGTAATGTAGGCCTGAAAACGCCTACCAAGTCAACCCATTTCCCAGATGGAGAAGACTGAGACCCAGAAGGGCCCACAAGTAGACTCTCTGGCCCTCTACAGGCCATCAGGGTCCAGTGAGTACAGCAGCTTCCTGCGTGGTGCCTGGGTTGCCTGAGTGCAGACACACACAGCTGCAAGCTGCCAGTTGCTACGTTTACCCCAGCACCTCAGAGCCACCTTGAGAAGCTCACGGAGGGGTGGGCCCCAGGCTCATTTCAAGTCCATGGCTTCTCCCAGTTTCCTGCTGGTCCCTGGAGTCCTCTGCCCCCGCCTTCACCGGCAGACAGGCCAGGCCCAAGGCCGTGTGGGACAGCAGGGACCACCCAGGTGGCGGAGGCTCCTCCCAGCCTGACCGCAGCAGCCGGGAAAACAGGCTCCTCAGCTGCACCCTCCAGCCCACCCCGCCCCGCCCCGCCAGGCCAGCCGCCTCACCCAGCACTGAACCAGGAACTGGGCCTGCTGCCAGCCAGCCCACCCCACCCGTACCACAGCCCCTCACCCACCCAGCCCACCCCTCGGCGCCCGCCAGATATGGGAGGAGGCAGTAGTCTCCTGGTACTCACTGCCTCATGCTACCCTAGCCTAGATCACCCCCCTCACCTTCCTCTGTCAGGGGTCAGGGGGAGAGGCCCAACCTTTCTACGGCAGCTGCCATACTGGCCTGAGCCCATGGCCCCCTCGACCCTGTCTCCTTGACCAGCAGCCATCCACCTCACGCTCACCACCAGCATGTGAAGCCACCTGCCCCCTTGGGATGGCACTGCCTCCCTCCTTCTGGAGCCAGGGCAGGGGGCGCCCCCTCCCCCCGCCAGGGGCAGGGTCTCTGTGCCTGCCTTACACTTCTGAGGCTGGATCACTGAGGCTGAAATTTCAATTAAGGAAGAGAAATAATTACTCTGGGGCTCCAGGCCTGCTCAAGTGGTGACAGGCCTCAATATCTGCTTCTCTGGAGTAGAAGGAGGTGGCTGGGGTCCCCCGCCCTGAAATCAGGCTGAGCCCAAGAAGGGCCCTGGACCCTTGCCCATGTTCAGCCTTGCAGCCCCCCTCCATCTGTCTGCTGCAATGAGGCCAGCCTCAGGTGTCCCCAAGGTAGGGGGATATGGGGTGGGGGGATGGAGGAAAGGTGCAGGCTTCTGGCAGAGGGGGCTGGGGAGCAAGCCTCAGCTGGCTTGACAAAATTGAATTAAATTAAATTTAACCATTCAGTCACTGCCTATCCCTGTGGTGAGCCTAGAGGCTGCCAAGACCCCACCAGAAGCAGGTAGGGACCCCAAGAGCAAGACTGGGCAGCTCTGGCCTCCTTCTGGTAGGATTCCAGCACAGGCCAGGGGTTGGTGGGGGTGGCAAAGGCTGCATTCTGGAAAGGCTCCTCAGAAACCCCCTCTGCAGCTCAGCAGGAGTGAGTCTGGGCAAGACCCTCCCCCGGGCCATCTGCAAAACAAGGACCACAGGTGGGGTCTCTGGGCCCCTGACACCCTCCCCTATTGCCTCTTCAAGTGGCCTTGAAACAGCCAGGCTCAGCTGTGACCCCCTCATCTTCAGAAAACTCCTTCCCTAGAAATGTCCCATCCTCAATCCCAAAATGTCCCTTCTCTGAGAATGACCTGTTTCCTCCCCAGAAATGCTTGATTTTAACCCAGAAATTCCCTAGCTCCAGAATGTTCCATTTCCACAAATGCTCCATCTTATCTCCAGAAATATTCCCCCTCATCTTCAAATGTACTCCATTTCCAGAAATGCCAGTGGTCTACAGAGGCTCCACCCTAACTCCAAGAATGTTCCACTTCCAGAAATGCCACATCCCATCTCCAGAGATGTTGCATTTCAGCTCCAAAAATACCTCATCTTCAGAAGTGCCCTATTTTATTTCCAGAAATACTCCAGCATCATCTTCAAAAACACACCACTTCCAGAAGTATTCTAGTTTCTCTCTAGAAAGATTCCATTTCCAGAAATGTCCCATCTCTAGCAATGCTCAGAATCCAGAAAAGCCTCATCTTTACTCCTCAAAAATGCCCTCTCCCATCTCCAGAAATGTTCTCATTTCATCTTCAGAAATGCCCCTCCTCCAGAAATGCTTTTCATCTGTTCTCTAGAAACGTCCTCATCCTGTCTCCAGAAACACCATGTCTCATTTCTAAAAGCATTCCATTTCTGGAAATGTTCCAGCTTGTATCTGGAAGTGTGCATGGCATCTCCAGAAAGGTCTCTCCATCTGGTCCAGATGCTGCAGAAACACAAAGACCCACTTCCTTCTAGATCTCCTACAGAGAAGCTAAGCAGCGACTGGGCCTCCTCCCCGCCCGTTCCTCTGTTCCTTGGGACCTGTCGGCCATCTGCTGGGCCTGCTCTTATCCCAGAGCAAGGACGAAGTCAAGAGCAGTGCTGGCAGGTGCCAAGGTCTCTGGGAGGGGGAGCATGAATGGTCAGGGTTTGGAATGACTGAGAGCCTCCCAGGACACAGCACAGCTCCCTCCAGACACGTTCTAGCCACAAACACCTCCACTGGCCCAAGTGCACATACTCACAGTTCACAGTCAATATCCACACAGTCCAGAAATGTGCCCCCTCCTCCAGGGCCATATGCAATGCACACTCACAACATGCAAACCCACACTCAACCCTTGAAGCCCCACCCGCACAAGTACACACAGCGTACACAGATGCACGCACATAACACAGATACACAAACAAGTCCACTGTCACACATCACACACCCACACACACAATCACAGTCCCCCACATTCTTCAGGCCTCTCGTGGGCCAAGTTGAGAGGACACCTAGGGGTAGAAGCCCTGTCAGTCCCTCCAACCAGGCTGGGTTGGCAAGACAGGGCCACCTCAGAACTGCCGCCGAGAGATACACAGCCCTAGGCACTTTGCGCTTAGAAGGGACCACAAAAGAGAGGAAGGCACAGGTTGGGCATCTGCTTGCATACCTACCCACCTAAGATGTGGCACCCACTACCTCCTGGAGCAGCCCAGGCCACTTTTGGATCACTTCTGAATGACAGGAAGTGCCTCTTTGGGCCGGGCATGGTGGCTCACACCTGTAATCCCAGCACTTTGGGAGGCTGAGGTGGGTGAATCACTTGAGGTCAGGAGTTCAAGACCAGCCTGATCAACATGGTGAAACCCCAACTCTAATAAAAATACAAAAAAAATTAGCTGGGCATGGTGGCGCATGCCTGTAGTCCCAGCTACTTGGGGGGCTGAGGCAGGAGAATCACTTGAACCCAGGAGGCGGAGGTTGCAGTGAGCCCACATCACGCTCCAGCCTGGGTAACAAGAGCGAAACTCCGTCTCAAAAAAAAAAAAAAAAGCCCGGGCATGGTGGCTCATGTCTGTAATCCTAGCACTTTGGGAGGCCGAGGGGTGGATCACCTGAGGTCAGGAGTTCAAGACCAGCCTGACCAACATGGTAAAACCCTGTCTCTACTAAAAATACAAAGTATTTGCTGGGCGTGGTGGTGGGCGCCTGTAATCCCAGCTACTCGGGAGGCTGAGGCAGGACAATTGCTTGAACCCGGGAGGCAGAGTTGCAGTGAGCCGAGATCATGCCTTTGCACTCCAGCTTAGGCGACAGAGCAAGACTCCATCTCAAAAAAAATAAATAAATAAAATAAAAAAATAAGGCCGGGCGCGGTGGCTCAAGCCTGTAATCCCAGCACTTTGGGGGCTGAGACGGGTGGATCACGAGGTCAGGAGATCGAGACCATCCTGGCTAACACGGTGAAACCCCATCTCTACTAAAAAATACAAAAAAACTAGCCGGTCGAGGTGGCGGGCGCCTGTAGTCCCAGCTACTCGGGAGGCTGAGGCAGGAGAATGGCGTAAACCCGGGAGGCGGAGCTTGCAGTAAGCTGAGATCCAGCCACTGCACTCTAGCCTGGGCGAAAGAGCAAGACTCCATCTCAAAAAGAAAAAAATAATAAAAATAAAAAAGTAAAATAAAAGAAAGTTCCTCTTTGGATGGAACGGAAACCTTTCTGTCACCTCTGTCCACACAAGCAAGTCCTGCTCTCTGGAGGTGCAAAGCCCATTTCCTGTTGAGATTTCAAACAGATTCTCTCCTCCCTGCCCCATGTCAGGTGGGAAAGGAAAGAGGGACGGCTGTTCCTGGGGAACGGGGCCTGGAAATAGCTTTGTGGAGGGCGAGCTGGTGTCAGAACATGCGGATACACACACACTTAGATGTACAAACATGCAAGCACAGATATGTGCCCCCATGTGTGTCCAAGGAGCTCACACGCAGACACGCAGGCAGGCATGTAATACACCTAAACACGCTGAACTGCACATAAGGAAGCAGGTGATGGGCCCACTGGTCTGCACCAGGTCTGTCCCTGACACCTCTGCAGTGGAAATTCTTGGAGCCTTCGGGTGGGTGGGAGGGAAAAGGGGGTCTGTCTCCATGAACCCCATTCCCGGTGGGCTTGGTTAGCTCTGGTCTGCTCCCACAGGAGGATAATTACCATTTATTAAGCCTCCCAGTTTAGAATCAGCCACAATTAACTGGAACCTCCTTAACATCCCCCCAACTTCTTATTTTTTTGAGACAAGGTCTCGCTCTGTCACCCAGGCTGGAGTGCAGTGGAACAATCTTGGCTCACGGCAGCCTTGACCTCCCAGGCTCAGGTGATCCTCCCACCTCAGCTTCTGGAGTAGCTGGGACTACAGGTACCCACCACCATGCCTGGCTAAATTAAAAAGAAAAATTGTAGAGAGGGTCTCGCTATGTCAAGCCCCTTTTTTGGTCCTTGGGGGCTAAAGGCAGGCGTGAACAGCACTTGAACATGCCCTTCAGTTTGCCTTCTATGTGGACTCCTTTGTGTGACACCCCCCAACTAGCCAGCGCTTGACTAGAAACAAGGCTTCAATGTCTGTCCTCACGCATCCTCCTCAATCCCTCCCTGTGTCCCAGATGCTCATTTTCTCTCTGCCTAGACCTCTCTCCTCTAGGAACCAAGATCCTCACCCAAAAACGTGAGGAAAAATAAACCAAGCAGTGGAAGACAAATCAGAATGTACACGTGGTCACAGGGCCCAAGATGGCCAGACCTTTGCATTGGGTGGTGAGGGGGCCCCGGGTCCCCCAGCCCCCAGGAGCAGCCAGGCCTTCTGCAGAGGCTTCTGCATTGGTATTCTCTGTCCCTCACAGCCCAAATTACACCGGCTCTCCTGGGACCCTTTTATCGCACATTGTCACTTCAGCAAAAGGTTATGTACGAGAACATGGAAATCCCTCCCGCATGTTAACTAAAGGAGCATTTTAAAAAACGCACCAGAGAAAGAAGCCCACCAAAGAGCCAATTTTTTCAGTGTCTTAGAGAGAACGAGCACTGGACTGGGAGTCAGGAGTCGGAGTTCTTGTCGGGGTCCTGCCCTTACTGGGACCTGGGGCATGCCATGTCACTTCCCTGAGATCCAGTGTCCTCATCTGCTGAAAATGAGAATAAAAGCACCCACAATGGTGCTCTCTCAGGGATGCTGCAAGGGTCATCTGAATGCCTGGAATGAATGAATCATCTTATAGAACAAGCAGAATCTGATTGGTGTTAGTATTCAGGCTTTGCCAACCAAGTACTTAACAGGCAAGGAGAACACGGTATTATTCCCCAAGCGTTCTGCGTCCCTTCACACCTCCTTATCTTTCCCCACGCAGTGCCCCGCACCTGGTGCACCCTTTCTTTTTCTTTCTGGCCTGGAGTATTCTCAGAAAACACCAAGACCCAGTTTGGAATCAGTTTCTCGGTTTTGACATTTACTAGATGAGCTTCAAAGACATAATCTGCCTCAGATCAGGGAAAGCCAGGATGCCAGGGCAGGAACCCAGGTCTAAGCAGTGTGGCAAGCTCCAGAGTGCCAGGGCCCAGCTGGCACATGAGTGGGCACTGCAAGGAACCAGGTGACTCAGAAGGTGGCAGCCCTGTGGCAGCTCTGCTGATAGTGCCCTGTGGGTGTGTGGCCCTGCAATGCCGACCTGATTTTTTTTTTCAGGGAAGCAAAATGTAGAATTTGTATGTGAAATCCAATGTTATTGTTAAAACCCTGGGTTGGCCAAACAGCGCCCACCTGGGGGCATTGCCAGAGGACAACCTCTGGCCTGTGTGCTCAAGCCCTGGCCTCTCTGTGGAAGAGATGGCAGAGGAGGCAGCAGGCTCTGCACAGGGCATGGGAGAGTGAGGGTCTTCCAGGCAGGGCCAAGGGGACAGGCAGGAGCAACAGCTGGGCAGCAGGACTGCACGAAGCAGGGTTAACTGGCAAGGAGAAGGCTGGCCGCCGGGCAGCAGTAGCCTCTGGGCCTTGGTGTGCTCTTCTGTCAAATGGGGATGATAACAGAGCCCAGCTCCGGCAGGTGATGAGAGGAGTGTGCCAGGAGCTCCTGGCGTGAGAACAGGCTCAGCTGGGACCTGTAGGATGAATGAGGGAGGAAGAGACTCTTAAAGAAGTCTGCACACCCCAGGAGAACACAAGCCCTTTATAGAGATGCCCAAGGAAGGACGTCACCTGCCTGGCATCACACAGCAGGTGACTAAGTGAATGGCAGATCCAGTCACCACACTGTGACCCGTGATCCCATTCCCCTCCCCCAGACAGAAGGCCACAAACATGGGGAGCGTCCTGAGGAGTACTAAGAAGATCTTCCCTGCTCCAACCTGTTCCTGCTTCAGGCCTGTGGCCTGCCCGGGACTCCGCCACCAGACAGCCTCTGTCGGAGTTAAGCAGTGCCTTCTTCTCAGTAAGGAGGCCAACGCTCCCAACATAGCCCAGGGTTCGGCCGCAGGCTCACTTCTTACCAGCCATGGGCCTTGAACCACAGTTGCCAGACCTTTCCAAGCCTCAGCTTCTTCATCTGTAAAATGGGGATGGCAGGAATCTTTCACTGGCAAGGAAGGTCTGAAGACTGGAAACAGCAAAGTGCCCAGGGCTGGGCACCTAGGAGGCCTCACCAAGAAGCAGCTCTGAACGCGACAGTTCCAGGTATCATTCTTATTCCCCCCGCCGCCGCCTCCCCCAGCGATCCTCCTCCAGCCTGCACCAGGCTCTGAGAACAGGCTCTGGGCACTGTTCCTCTCCGTGCTGAGCTTTCTTTCAGGGAATTATAATCTGCTGAGCTTTAATTATCAGTCCCCCAGGACCATCACCTACTTCCCCAGCCGAGACTGAACAGTCCCTCCCAGTGCACAGCTCACAGGGGATGCAGGGCTAGGCTGAGCTGCTCTGGGCTTAGGCAAGAGCTTGGGGAGATGGTCAGGTCCCTGCTTCCCTCTAGACCAGAGTTCCAGGCCTGCACAGCAGCTCCAGGAGGAGGGAGGCTGCTCTCATCCAGCCCACACCCCAGAGGACTCAGGAGTTCCCAGGGAGGAAACTGAGGCCCCACTCAGGTCCTCTTCTGATCCTCTTGAGCCTCCCTCATCGTCCCTGTGTGTTCCCACTGCTGAGACTTAGCTCCAGCCATGCTCTCTGTCCAGAGCACCCGTCTTTTCCTACTGCCTTCAAGATAAAACTCTTCAAGCAGTCAAGGCCCAGACTCCTTTGTGGCCTCAGTCCCTGCCTCCGCCTCTCCAATCCCACCTGCTTGCCACCCACACCCCCGAGCCTCTGGCATGCTCTGTCCTGCAGCCAACATCCTTCCTTCTGCAGCAAAATGCTTGCTCTTGGAGACCCAGTCCCTGTCCCTTTGGGTGCCTTGGCCAGGGCATCTCGGCCAGACCCTTGGGGCTATCAGCAGATCCTGTGAAAGGACTGAAGAGAATGAAACACAGCCTGTAAACGAGGCATGAATCAGATGTGCAGGACAGGCCTGGCCGCCAGGCGCCCCAAGCACAGGGTCAGGCTGACCTGGTTCAGGCTGGTCCCAACACCCCGTGTGTATGGCCCCTCTGCTCCCACGTCCTCACCTTTAGGAGGGCTACCAAGGGCTAGGTGGGTATGAGAAGCACACCAGGCTGGCACCATGCCTGGCATCTGGCAGTTCCCAGGGCCCTGCAGAGCTTGCCTCCTTGGGCATCGCCTGCCCTGCTGCCTAGAAAGGGCTCTCTCTCAGCCACTCAGGGGCTCTGGCCCAAGGTCCCAGACTGCGAGTGGGCCCACAGTAAGGCCCCTGTGGCTGGGACACCCACAGCAAAGTGGCACTGGCGAAGCCTCTCTCTCTGCCCCGTGCCGCCCTTGGAAAGGTCTGCTCCAGCCTACCCTCCTGGGTCAACAAAGTCTCATCCTGTGCCTCGGTCCCCCAGTCTGGTGACAGCACCTCATATGACACCCCAGCCCTGGCAGGGCCTCACTGGCCTAGACTTGGGCAGGGGAGCTCCCCTCTGGGAGCCCCAGCTTTGCCATCCCTGCCCCACTTGTATTACAGGATGGTCGTAGTGACCACTGGGCAGCAGCAATGAAGCCAGGAGGCTGCACTAGTGGCCCCGGGTCTGAATCTCCTCGTAGGGGCGCTGCTGAATTAGGTGACAACACATACAGACCAGGAAGTATCATGTCAACATCTGAATCCTGGTCCTGAGACAGTGGGCAACAGGCGCCGTGGGCTGCATCCCCATGGCTGCCCTGGCAGAGCTGAGCTACTGCGCCCCGTGAGGGCCAGGCAGCCACCACATCCTCATCAGCGCTGCCTGTCTGGCCCTGCGGGGTCTAGGGGTGGGTGGCCCCTGCATTATGCAAACATGAGTTCATCTTCTGATCGCTCCTCCAAGTAACACGTTTGCATTTTAAGCAGGGCCTTCTATGCTCTGACCTCGGCAGTGACTAACGGAAGCATTTCAAGCCCTGGGAAGGGCAGGAAAGGGATAGTTAGCAGGAAGGCAGATACCAACATCACAAAAACTGCTCCTGAAAGGTGGCATCTTGCAGGGATGGCCCAGCACAGGCAGGGTCTCTCTGCCCGCTTCAGTGCAAAGGGTTTTTTGTGGAATGAGTGAACATCTGCCTGCCTCTCTCCCAGTTCTGCCTTAGGGAACAGGTGGATGCTGACTTCCTGTTCTGCCCGCCCCTCTGATCCCTCATGATACTGTTTCTGGCTCCTGCTAAGATGTGGGACCAGGTTCGGCAAATCTCACTAGGACCTACCCCAGCAGAAATATCTCTCCCTTCTCCCACTCTACCTTTGATAACATAGCTTCAGGTGGGTCCAATGAGCATCTCTGCCCCCTAGAGGCTCATGTGGAGACGACAGTCACCTGAGCCCCAGACTGTCTCCTAGAAAGCACTGAAATGTGACAGTGTGTGTCCCTCCCCAGAAGCCAGCAAACCCAAGGCCCCTGCTACGGCAACACACAAGTGCCCTGAACGGACGGACAGGTGCACAAATGCACAAATGAGTCCCTGTGTGTGTTCCAGGGCTGCCAGGCACTTGAACAAACTTGACCTGGTTTTCCTTACTCTCTTGTCCTCTCCGGAAAAAGCTATGATCCCCATTATACAAAGGGGAAACTGAGGCTCAAAGAAGCAGAAAAAGCCCCCTCTCATGGCCAGCGATCTCACTTGCTTCTGGGTGTGGCCAAGCCACAGTGGGTCTCCTCCTCTCAGAGAAGCTGGGCTCAGGAAACATACAGGAGGCACATGGGTGGGTGGGAGTTGGCAGAGGTATGGTAGCAGGCAGGTCCCACAAGGGCTGAGATCTGTCACACTTGTGAACCCCGCAACACCTGATGCTGGGGTGGAGGTGGAGGGTCGCCTGGTTTATTGTTATTACTACTCCTTTCTACCACCGTAGTCCTTACAGGGCTTACAGCAGACAGATAACCAGACAAGGCCCGGCGTGACTAGGCCCAGACTCCTTCCAGAAAAGGCGTGGCACAGGTACCCAGCAGTGTGGATACAGTGTCTTGAGCCTCATGGGGCACCTGTGGCTGGTCTGCCGTGAAACCATGAGCCAGTGTGGGGGAGGAGCGAGGTGGGGAGAGGCAGGCCTTGCCCAGGTTGACAAAGGTGACCTGAGTCAGCCCAGGGCTGCTCCAGGCTAGTGAGTCACCCAGCTCCCCACGTGAATGGACATCACAGCCTCCCAGCCCTGTGCTGCTCGGACCCAGAAAGGAACCACCTCAGGGGTGCCATGGAGAAGGTCTTGTCATTGTGGGCCCCAGTTTCCCACGGGTCCTGCAGAGGTAGGGGCTCATGGTGGGAATCTGGGGGCAGCTAGGAGCTATGAAGGGCATCTGGGCCTTGGGGTCAGAGGACTGGGTTCAATCTGGGGTTTCTAACTCCTGGCTGCATGACCTCAAGCACATCACTTCTTTGTAAAACTGGAACCACAAGCGCTGACTTGCAGGATCTGTGCAAACAACAAGCTCAGTGCCTGGCATATGAGTGGAGATCCATGGGGCTGGGTGGCTGCCACCCACTCCTGGGATCTCAGAGACCACCATCAGAAGAGAGTCCCTAAAATTAAAAGGAGAAGCTCCAATCAGACTTGGGCACGTGCCCCTAAACACCTTCCCACTTGACTCCCCCAGCCTGTGCTCCCCGCCGTGGGCTGCGGCTCCACCTGGCTGTGCCCTGCCATTGGACCCTACCCCATTTTGCATCCTCTGCTCTCAGCCTCTTCCTTTCCCTGGCTGGGGGATGTGAGCAGGAATGGCTCAATCAGGATATAATCGTTTTTAATTAACGTGCGGATCATTTCACAGGCTGATCTCCTTGGAGACCAGAGGGAAGACGGTCTTTTAAGATTTTCTTTTGCCTCCCTCAACCCCACCCCTCCCTGTTGAAGGCCTTCCCCCTGCTTCACCCACCCAGCCACAACCTTGAAGCAGCACAAAAGCCTGATGCCTGGATCCCTCCTGGGGCCATTAGGAGGAAACAGTGTGCTCACACACAGACATGCACACACATGCACGCGCACGCACGCACACACACACGACCGAGCTCGGGGGCACCCTCCCCTCCCCCCAGAAATGCACAAATGGGATCAGAGACTGACACCACAGAGGGGACACACACACAGAGGCACGCATGCACAACACATGCCCAAGCTGGAAGGCACACAAACCCCTTAAGAAATGCACAAACAGGATCACAGATGTGCACACATACACAAACACACCACAAAAACAGAGGCACCCACAGGCACACCACACACACAGACGTGCACACACAGACGCACATGTCCCTGGGGGCGCATCCAAGCACAGAGATACACCACAGAAATGTCCAAATGCTCACACTCACGGCAGGTTTCTCTCAACCTGGATGGTTGGTGTACTGCAGGGGAGGGGGAAGAAAGTCCCTGTCCTCTGATGGGGAGTCAGAGCCACAATTACCCTGTCCCCCACAAGCACCCCTAAAGCCTCTCCCCTGGGGTGTCCTACCACCTGCCCCACGAGGGACCTAGTGAAATAGGGAAGCCACCACCTCCAGGCCTTGCCTTCTTGACACCCACCGGCCAGACCTTCCCACCTCTGGCCCCCAAACAGCTGTTCCACTGGGCCCTGCACAGCCCACCCGGATGGCCAGCCTGACACCCGCACTGGGAGTGATGCCACCCAGCCACTTCCCTGGGTGCCCCATGAGGCCTTCAAGATGAGGGGGCTTTCTCTCTTTTTTCTTCATTTCACTTACATCTTTTTTTCTTTTCCTTCTTTATCCTCCCCCCATTTTCTTCCTTCCAACTCCCTTCCCGCTTTTCTAATCCCTTGCTTTCTCTCCTACTGCCTCTGCTTACACTCTTTCTTCTCTCTCACTTTCTCTCTCCTTCTCTTCTCCCCAGGGGGTCTCCTGGGGTGAATCTCAGGCCAGAGATTTTAAGGTATACCCCATCCCCCACATCACTCCTTCATACCACATATCTGTGCCAACACCTGCCTCTGCTCCTGAACAGATCCAAGGTTAGGTCTATGACAAGTAAACTGAGGAATGGGGCAGGGACTCAACCACTAGGGTCCCCAGACACCTACAGTCCCACCCCTTCACTGCATCTGCTTTGGAGCCTCAGTTTTTTGTCTGGAGAATGGGATGGCAAAGAGGAAGGGGCACTGTGGTGGGTAGGTGGGGCGAGCAACAAGGAGCCTGTGGCCACCAAATCCTGTGAACATACCCAGTTGGGGGTGGCCTAGGAGGGCCGAGAAGCCTGTCTGGGGCTCCAGCTGGCGGCACCAGGGGTAAGCTTGGGGTCTCAGTCCCCCCATCTGTGAAATGGGCAGCCTTAAAGACCTCAGGAATCTTTTCAGATGCGAAAACCAACATGGCAAATCAGTAGCTGGGTCTTCACTGCTGCAGAGCCCAGCAACTGCTGTGTGACCTTGGGACTTGCTTCCCCTCTCTGGGCTCTGGCTTCCTCTTCTGTCAAAGGAGGGAGGTCAGATAGGTGATTCATTGCCAAGGCTCTTTTCGGCTCTGGTGGAAGATTCTAGATTGTGGGGAAGGAAAAATAGTGTCCCACTTATCCAGGGAAAACTAGAGAAGCCGTTTCTCCCACTGCAGGCAGTCGGAGCCTTCAGCATCAGCAGCGGCATTTTGAGCAAATCATTTTAAATATCAAGAAAAGCTCTCTATACAAAATATATCCACTACATCATTCATCAGGAACATCCAGAATGTTGGACAAAAGGGGAATATTAAGTAAATTATGGTACATCCACTTGATTGGAAAAGCCTGAAGACATTAACCATGGTGTTTATGAAGCACTGGTTACAAAACAGGAAAAGGCTCACATTATGCCGGCAAAGAAAGCAGGATATACATCTGAATATAGAGAATGACGACAAAGTCTTTAAAAAACAAACCAACCACCGAGTCGAAAAGCACTGGGAAGAACTACATCAAAATACTAACATTGTCAGAGCCCGCTAAGACTGTCAATAACCTTATTTTTCTCTTTTTCTTTTTCCAGCATTTCTCTGAATGCTATTTTACAATATATATTTCAAAAAGATTTAAAAAAATACACAAAGGCTAGATGCTTCCAATTGAGAAACTTTCCCTTTTCATTCATTCATCACTGATTCATTCACTCCTGTGTTTGGCTGGACAAACACAGGACACTGTGAGTGTCTGCTGTGTGCCAGGCCCTGGGGGCTCCAAGGAAGAGAGGAAGAAAAAGGTTCTTGAAAATGGAAACTCGAGGTCTGGGGAAGGGAAGGCAGCCCTACAAATAAGGGGGTTGTGCCACGGGGCATGAGCAGCATTGAATCCCTGCTGGTTTCAGTCCTGTCTCCCAGAGCCTCACCCAGGCCTCCCTCAGCCGCTAGGGTCTCCAGGTCCAACCTATGGGTCAGACACCCACCCTTAATGGCCAGGCCTGCAGCTGAGTGGGTGGGCGGGAAGGGTGGGGGTGGGGAGCAGGGCAAAGGCTTGCTCAGGAGCCTGGGCCAAGGGTAGAAGGGCCTCTCCCTTCCCTCTACCCCAGACCCATGGCGACTTCCCTTCCAGTTCCCCGATGGCCCTGGCTTGTAACCCCTCTTCCCTCCGGGCCAAAAGGCCACTGCCTTGCTGCCTGACCCTCTCTGGGCTCTGATTTCCGCCTCCCACAAGGTCCCTGAACAAGGCACCACCCAGCTGGGTCCTGTCAGGCTTTGAAGGGGGAGTCCAGAGTCTAGAATCTGCTAGCTCCAGTCAGCCGGTGTCATGCTGTTAGCATGTCAGAGGGTCCAACAATGTTTTCCTGCTGTGTGGGGGCTGACAGATTTCTGGGGGAGGGTTAACTCTCTCTATTCCTGGACCAAGAGACAGAACAGCCTGAAAACAGTCTAGCTGCCCCCCTCCCTCTCAAAAGGTGCCTCCCCTCTCCCCCAGGAATCCTCATTTTAAGTAGGGAGAGGAATTGCCTTCACCTGCCTGGGTGTCTCTGGACCTGGCTCTCCAACCCAGGAAGAAAAAGGGGAGGGGGCACCTTGATCGCCTGGCTGCTTGCCTGGGAATCCAATTAAGGCTGATTTCCACGGGCTCTCCACTCCTCAATGCCAGTCCAGCTAGCCCTTCGCTCTTCCACGTCTCCCCTTCCTCTGCATCCCCCGATGGAGCAAAAGAATCTGGGGGCTTTTGAGTGCCAGGAAGCCTCTGACCCGGTGGTCCCCCCTTGGACTGAGTCCCTGCCTCAGGACTGCGGTCCCCAGAAATTTTCTGGGCTAGCATTTCCTTCCCATGGCCGCAGTGGGAAAGGAGAAGTTCCCACCACTCTCCTCCCCCTTCATCCTCCCCTCCTCCCGGCCCTGAGGGAGGGGGCGAGGCGTCCGGATCTCCGGGTCATCGGAGCAGCGTCTGCTGAGGATCGCAGGAGACAAACACTTCGTCACACAAGCACAGCACCCTCGGGATCACCTCTTTCAGACCGCATTGTACCGGAGGGGAGGAGGCTGAGGTTGAAGGGGCCCTCGACGTGCCTAAAGTCACCAGCCAATCGCCAAGCCCAAGAGGGGCTGCCATCCACGACCCCCGGCCGCGAACCCAAGCCTCTCGCCTTCGCCGCGCACACCCCCCAACCCCCCTCCCTGCCCCGGCGCCATCCCAAGTCGACATCTCTAACCCAAACAAGCCCCTCCCCCGGGAGCCCCCTCCCCCCCGCCCAAGGCCCAGGGTCAGCAGCCCCAGGAGGGACCTCCTCCCCACCCCACTCCCCCACGGCAGAGGTGCGAGATTTCATTGTCAGCCTGGCCACTCGACCGCTCGTGAGGCTGGGGCGCAGGGCGGGGGGGACCACTGGGCAGGCTCTCTTGCGGGGAGTGGGGAGGGGTCTCCAGGGGAAGTGTTTGAAGCCGCTCCTGCAGCGCTGTCCATATCCGGAAGCCGCCGGGGAAGGGAGGAAGGCGGGGGTGGGGAGAGCGCGACCTTAAGCGCTGGCGGGCGGCGAGGAGGGGCCGCAGCGGCCCGAGGAAGCGCCCGGAGGCGTCAGGGGCGCTGAGTCCCCAGGGAGGCCGCGCTCCCGGGAAGTTTCCCACCGGTTGCCCGGAGCAGGATCGGGCGCGCGGATCGCCCTCCCCGGTCCGACCAGCTTCGGGGCGCAGATTGAGAACTTGAACAGAACTCCTTCCTTCTCTGGCATCTCTCGCCTCCCCATCCGCGGCCACCAGCCCCGCCATCTCAGCCCCATGCCTTCCGCCAATACCACAGTCGCCAAGACCGCTCACCAATGCTTTGTGGAGGAAAGGGGAGGGGGGAATCCCCAGCACAACCAAACTGCGGCCAAAAGCGGCCAAAAAAAAAAAAAAAAAAAAAGAAAAAAAAAAAAAAGGAGGAAAAATTCCTTCTCCTGAGACCGATTCCCTCAACCAGCGTGGAAAACCCCCAGACAGGCAAATCCGCAACTCCAGCCAAGATCCCGGCGCAGCGGGAGGGGTGTCCGCGGCGGGCGGCGACCCCAGCCTGCAGCCCCGGGCTCGGGGCAGGTCTGCGCGCGGCGGTGGGCCGGGGGCTCGGGGAGTCCTGGCGCCCACAGCGGCCCGCCGAAGACACAAAGCTCCGCCGCCAACAATACCTGCGGGCTCCTCCTGGGTCTCCCGGGCGCCGGCGCTGCGCGTCTCGCCGTCTCCCTTTCCCCCGCCGTCTCTCTCCTCCTCTCGCGCACGCTCTCCCTCTCGCCTCTTCCAGAACGCGGTGACCAGATGAGATCCTTGGGAGAAACAAATGTGAGCGCTCGCACGATTCCTTTCTCTCGCCAGCCGCTCGCAGCGGCCCCAGGCTCGCTCCTCTCCCTCGCGCTCCCGCGCGCGCCGCGCCTCTCGCACCCCGCGTTTCCTTCTTAGCAGCCTCTGCGAGCGCCCTCAGTAGCCATTATTCACAGGCCGCCGGGGGACAGGAGGTAATTAGAGACGGCCCCGTGGCCGCATCCACACGGTAAGCGCGGTGCTGGCGCGGGGCGCGCGCGGGGAGGGGCGCGCGACGAGGGGGCTTGGCTGCGCGCAGCCCGCGCCCCAGACGCGGGGGAAGGGAGGAGGAGGAGGGGGCAGG
Source organism: Papio anubis (assembly GCF_008728515.1). Classification (NCBI taxonomy): domain Eukaryota; kingdom Metazoa; phylum Chordata; class Mammalia; order Primates; family Cercopithecidae; genus Papio; species Papio anubis. The sequence continues at coordinate 16,959,002 of NC_044992.1, read as the reverse complement.
GAAGGAGGAGGCGGGCGGGGGGACGAGTGATGAGCTCTGGAAGGGAGCAGGAGGAGGGGGCGCCGGGGAGACGCTCCCTTGGCTCTCACCGCGGGGCCTCGGGGTCACCGGCTGCGAGGCTCCGAGGCGCTTAGGGACGGGGGGGTGTGAGTGTGAGAGTGCGCGCGCGCGCGGGCGTGTGTGTGTCAAAGAGAGGAGGGGAGGGAGGGAACGCTTTAATATTTTTCTAGTGACTTACGAGCCTGCGGGTGAGGTCTTGGCTGTGCGTTTAGGTCCGTGTATCAGTGTGGCTGTATATTTCTGGTCTGTCCTACGAGTGAATGTCACGGGGCTTGGAGGGAGGGGGGTCTGGATACAAGCTTGTGAATGTGTTTCTGGGTCTCGGCGGGACTGAATGATGCGGCGCTGCGTGGGGTTGTGTGTCTGTGCGATTGTTTATAGGGGGGTTGTGCGACTCCGTGAGGTACTGCGTGGGTGGGATTGCGCCTGTGTGCGGTTGTGTGTGTATGGGATTGTGCCTGCGTGGGGCTGAGTGTCCGGAGGACAGTTGTGTGGCCGTGTGGGTCTGTTTGCGAGTGGGCTTGTGGGTGTGTGGGGCTGCACATGTAGGGGCAGTGCGCCTGTGCGGGGCTTTGGGTTAACGAAAAGGGCTGTGGTATCTGCAGGCGGTCGTGTGTGTGGTTGGATCTGCGTGGGGTCTGAAGCCTGGCGGGTGGGGGTTAGTCCTGCTGGCGTCGGGGATCGCACCGCGGCAGAAGAGCCGCTTAAGGCGCGAACAGGCAGCGCCGGGGTCGCGGCGCAGCGCGACGTGTAGTAGCGGTGGGGCGTAGAGAGAAGGCGGAGAAGAGGGGGGCCTTCATCGCGCACCTCCCCTCGCCGCATCAGAGACGCAGCTTGGAGATCCTGCCACTTGCCGGCCCCGCGGTCCTAGAGGCACAGGGTTTGGGGGACCCTCCCCAGCTGGGGGAGATGCCTACGGGCCGGGAACGCAGTGAGAACTGACTCGATGATCCCGGGGCAGCACAGAAGCACGCGGCAAGGACCGCCCGGAGAGGTGGGTCGCGGCCCGGAGACAGCCGAGAACTAGGCCGAGACAAAGAAGAGCGGGACCGGGGACCTTGGGGCCAAACCGCGCCTCTAGGTTCCCCGGCGGCCGAAGGGAGTGCGCTCGAGGCCGGCGCGTGGAGCCTGGCGGCGGTGGCTCAGGCCCCTCTTCTCTGTAGTCCCAGCAGCAGATCCAGAGCCCTGGGGGCACGTAATTACGCACCCCCGGGCAGGGCCGCGGTGAGGGGGGTTCTGAGTGCAGCTGGCGGGCACCGAGCCCTGGGGCTGTGATTGAGCGCTCAGCTGGCCCGCCCCTCTCCCAGCCGCTCACCGCCCACGCAGTCATTCATTCATTCATCCATCTATCCGTCGCTGCATCCACCCACCTTTCTATCCATCCACGTGTCCATCCATCTACCGGATTTACTGCACCAGGGATCACACAGATGTGTCAGCCCTGGCTAGTCCTACCACTTTCTCCCGCTGGCCAGTGAGTCTGTCTGTCTCATTCTCCTGGGCCTCCACCTCCACTTCCTCCTACTCAGGTCTCTCTGCTCTGGCAGGAGCATACCGACCACCTGTCACACTTGGGTTTTGCTGCTCAGTGATGTCCCAATCTCCCCCCTCCACCTACTAAACCCCCACCTTGCCCATACTAAAGTCTCCATACATCCTACACCCAACCCTGCCCATCATTACCTGCCAGATGGGCCTCGGGCACCTTTTTTCTGGCATTCCCTGAAGCCTGGTAGCAGGCCTCCCTACGAGAAATGAATCCCTAAGGTCCTGGGCAGCCCTGCCCTGCTCTGGGCTCCCCATATTTAAAATGTCAGGCTGCTTAGTCTCTGTCTTCAGTATCTGTCTTGGGGACCAGGGTCACTCAGTCCTGAGGCTGCTGGATGAACAAGGAGATGTGCATTGTGTATACCATTAAGGTGGCAATGGAAAAGCCCAAATGCCTGCTGGGGATCACCAACCTGGCTGGAATGTCTTCCCTTCCCTCCCCAGTTTCTGAGTGATGAGGAAGAGAGAGTTCCCCAGGTGGCTGATGACAGCCCACACAATCAGGCCCCCACCACCTCCTGCCCTCAGTCCCGCCTGTTGCCCCACTCACCACTTTGCCCCTTGCCATTCCTGAATTCACCAGGCACACTCTCACCTTAGGGCCTTTGCACTTGTTGATCCGTCTGCCTGGAATGCTGTTCCCCACCTTCTAATATACGATGTAATTTACATATTTATGTATCTGGTGGGTATTTTTGTCTGTTTGTTCCTTTGGAATGGTTCCTGGTACACATTCCATAAGCACTTGTTCAATGAATGAGTTAGTGAATGCATGAAAGAATGAGGTTAAACCAAGCCCTCCTCCCGTAAGCCTGACCAAGCCCAGGGTTTCTCTTCTTTGAGCCAATAGTTCCACTGGAGAAAATGGGGGTGGAGGTGGAAGATGAAGAACATCAGGGCCAGGACACGTCCTAAGACTCACCTGACATCGCTCAGTGAGTACCCTTCACAGATTCCAGGTCGCTCAGTGAGTAGCCTTCACGGATTCCAGATTCTGGGGATGGGTGTAGAGGGATGGGATGGTGGTGGGTGGCTTGTCTCAAAAAAGGGCAGAGCCTGTCATTTGTTCCAGGGGCTTCTCTTGTTCCCTGGCTCCCTGGGGACTCCCTGGAGCTCCTGGGGCAGTGGTACAGAGGGGTAGTGATTCAGCAGGGGTGCCATTCACATCTGCCAAAGGGTGATGGAAACCACAACCTGGCCAGGGCCCTTCCACAAGTGGTATCATGGAGAGTCACAAGACAGTACCCCAAGGTCAGGATCTGACCATCCCCTAGAGGAGAAACCCAGGCTGAGAGCTTGCAAAGAACTTGTCAAGACCACAGCCACACAATTGGATCCCATCCGACTCTCAATTTCAAGATTCCTTGCTCACCTCCACCAAGCATAGTGCATGGCGTGTGGCAGTGCAGCAGCTTAATATGGATCAAATGAATGGAGTGGCAACCTCACAATTCAAACCTAAGTGTGCATGAACCCCAAAGTCTTGCTTACTCCATCAGACCCTACTGGCAGGATTCCATGGGATCATGGTGCCAGCACCCAGCACTCAAATGTTGCTGGAACACCAGCAGAGGAGGCTGCCTGGCTGGCAGGCTTCCTGCTCCCTAGGTTGTGACTTCACCTTTCACCAAGAGTCTGCCCCAAGGGAATTGGGATCCTCCCTTGCTGGGTTGGTAGTGGTGCTCACAGGTTTAAAGGGCCCAGTCCTTCCTGGTGAGGTGTGACTGTGTTCTGGAGAACCTAGGTCTGGTACAGGTCAGCCCTTTTTTTGCCAAGCACTATCTCAATAGCTGCTTTCATGCAAGTGTGTGTCCAGACGCCATTCCAGAGCTAAATAATAAACAGGAGCTGTTGACCAGAGAGGCAGGGTGGGTAGAGGGCTGGGGACTCTAAGCAGGGTCCTAGGGAATGCAGGCAATGGAGCCAGCCAAGGACAAGGCTCGCTGACATGCCACCAGGGACACCCAGGTGGAAACAAGGGAGAGGGAGGCCCACCAGGCCAGGCTGGTACACTACAACCCAGAAGTCGCATTCAAGCTTAGCCCTGGTCTGGTAAGCCCCACGCTGGAAGCCTGCAGGCCTGAGGTCAGATGTGGGCCAGGTTTTAACATCTATTCCACATATGTTTATTGAGTAGTGGGGCAGCAACTTCAAATCTCTATGTATCTCCCCCCCACCCCGTCAGTCAGCCTCATTTCAGAGACTGGATCACTGAGGTCCAGGAAATGCACTTGCCCCCAGTCACATAACTTGAAGGTGGCAGAACTATGCATACATTGGCTTGGTACATATTAACTAAGCACCTACTGGACGCCAGGTTCCATTCTAGGAATGAGACAAAGCTTTCGTTCTAGTCTTGACAGACAAGAAACAGAATGAATACGTAAATAGTGTAGTATGTTACCTTAGGTGAAGCATGCTATGGAAAAATAAATAAAGCCAAGGAAGGGGACTGGGAGCATCTGCAGGAGCTGTTTTTCTACACTGAGTGGTCAGAGCTCATACTTAAGAGCATTTGAGAACACACTTGACAGACGAAGGTAGTGAGGCATGCAGCTGTCTGGGGGCAAAGCTGTGCAGGCAGAAGGAAGAACAAGTGCAAAGGCCCTGAGACAGCAGCCAGGCTGGGATTTTCAAGGAATGGCCAAGAGGCTAGTGTGGCTTGAGGGGAATGAGCGGAAAGAGATGGGGGCAGAGAGGGGACAGGGGGCCACACCTACAGGGGCTTGCACACACACCACTGCAGGGACTTTGGCTCTTAGACTGAATGAGATGAGGCGCTTCTGCAGTGTTTTGAGCAGGGGTGGGACACGCTCTCCCTTGGGTGGTCAGTTTCTCCCTGTGAAGAGAGCAGATGTGAGGGCAGGAGCAGAGAAGCCTGCATCCTGCACTAGTCCAGGTGGGTAATGATGAAGCCTGGCCAGGGTGGGGCCGAAGAGAAGGGGTCAGATTCTGGATTTATTTTGAAGGCAGGGTTAGCAGGATTCACTGACGTATTTTGCCTGAGCAACTTGCAAGAAGGATGGTTACGGCTGCTGGGATCTGCCATTCATGCTAGTGGGGCTGGTGGGAGAGCAAATGCCTCAGGAAGGAACCCTGCCCCCCCTCAGCCTCCACTGTGCCTGCCCGAACACATTCATGCACTTCGTGCCAATGTGGTAGCTTAGAAAACTGCTGAAGAGGCCCCATTTTTAATGACTGTGCCAGGAGCTGTGCCCTCTCCGAGTCAGCAGGGGGTCATGTACCCCAGTCACCTTCCCAGTTTCCCAGCCTTAATATCCCCTTTTTGTGAGCATGTTGATCCAGGTCTGCAGCTGCCAGCCCTCTTGCCCCCATGGGTCCAGTTTTGTCTCCCAGACCAACTGCCCACAAATACCTCTTTTGGTATACATTTATGGAACCCACCATGTTCCAGGCGTTGTCCAGGGCACTGTGGGACAGCAGGGAACAGAACAGACATCCCTGCCCGTGTGGGGCTGGCATGGTCCTTCAACAACTACAGCCCTGTTCCCTTTTCTCCCTATCAAAACCCTCTAATGCCAAGCACTTCCTGAGCAAGCTGGGGCTACCATGTGGAACTGAGAGCAAAACACTCGAGAAAATGCTTTTCTTTGAAAGCAAAGAGCTTGATATTTTAGCTGATGGGGGTGGGGAGCATCGGGAGTATAGAGATCCAAGTTCTCTTACATTTTTGGAACATTTTCAAATAGTTTTTGTTCCCCTCAGTGTCCCCACTCCCCTGATTGCAGGATGGAGGCTGATCTGGCCCACCCACCCTGACCCATGCAGGTTCTGGCTGGAGTGACCGCAGAAGGCTTGCCTTGGTGGCCACCTCCCCACCAAGGGAAGGGGGTGGGAGGGAGCACATCTCAGTCTCTGCCCTGGTCTGGGGTCTGCACAGGAATGCTGGTGTTGGGCCAAGACTGAAGCGTCTTCTGCCTGCCTCTGATCTGAAGGACCTTTGATCTCTTCTGTCTGTAGTTTTCCCTGCCATCTGTGTGTCTGTCCATCCTTCCCTACTTGACTGCAACAGGCCACCAGCTGAGGTCAGTGCAGCTTCAGGCTCAAACAGGGCAGAATCCGAGCCTAAGCCCCCTCGACCCCCACTGCGGACCCTTCACTAGACATGGGCTCCAGGAAGATGGCCCCGCCTGCAGGCCTATGGCTGCACCTCCACGCAGCCTCCTCCTCCTGAGGCATCCAGACTATGGGTATTCATCTTCCTTCCTCAGCGCCAGCGTCTGAGTGAAGTCAAAGCTGCTGAACTTGAAAGAGGCAAGGCCCTGGGGTTCAGAGAACCCAGGTGGGGGGCAGGAGGCTGGCTGGGGAAAAGAGAGGACTAGGCAGCTGCAAAGGGAGACAGATTGGGGGCTGGGGAGGATGACAACAGATGAAGGAGAGGGGAAAGAAAGGCAGGAGGAGAGGGAGGGAGGGTTACAGAGCCACAGGGCCAGGGATCAGAGGGTGCCTAAGGAGAGGCACTGAGAGGCAGGTAGGGGTCTTCTCCCAGCCTCACTTGGGAAGCACTGCCCTGCTCACCCTGGCACGGTCCTTGGCAACCTTTGTTCCCGGCTACAATGAAGCCACACACTCTGGACACATCGGGCTGGCTGGGGTTCGCTGCCATGGCCATAGGAACAGCTGGGCACAGGCCTGCTTGGTAGCAGGACCCACAGGTGCCTTCTTGCCCCTGCCCCTTGTTCCCAGGGCTCAAACCTACCCCTGGGCCAGGGAGCCACCAAAGGGCTTGGGGCAGTGGTGTGGCTGAGGCCTAACCTGTCGTCTGTGCCACACAGACTGATCTGCAACTGCAGCCACAGACTGACCCTTAGCCATGGCAGCAGCCACATTCTGACTCTTGACCCTGGTCGCTGTGATCCCTCCCCAGTCCCAGCAACAGACTGACTCCCAGCCTCTTCCACAAATGGACTTCTGACCTCAGGCACAGGCCTCAGCCACAGACATCTAGCTGCTGCTATAAACAGACCTCTGAGCCTGCCACAGCCTGAGCCTCAGTCCTGACGCGGGTGGGGTCCCCCGGTGGTGGGCATCCCGTGGGCACATTCCACCAGGCTGCCCAGGGACATCGGGATGGGCCCGCTCCATGCCATCCCACCCTGAGGTGAGTGGCAACATCAACCCCACCAGTGCCCCACGCTAAACCCACGGGGCTGTGGTGACCACAGCAGAGTCCAGCAGCACCACACAGGAGGCCCCTCCATCCTGCCCTGGGCCAGCGTGTGCAGGCCAGACACACACGCAGACACACCCAACACAAAACACACCCAGAGTCAGACAGAATCACACAGTTACCTCATACGCAGCCCCCAGACCCTCCATACAATGTGCACCCAGACACACAGGCACTACACACATGAATAGACACGAAACCACACACACATGCACACAGACATGTGTGTGCACACACACAGAACCCTGTCCCCCGCTCAAGCAGGGCACACACATCCAGAAACATGGGTACATACATCTGTGTGTATACACACACAATCATACAGACACACACATACCTACATGCAGAGATGTATACACATATACACATGTATACATATAAATGACACGTGCACATGCAAGAACATGCAGATTTCTCTATGTAGAAGTCCACACACACCCAAGTGTCAGTCACCTGCCTTCACACGTCTTTTGTTCCCTGGCCCCAGGGCTCATGGGTATCTCCGGGTGGCTTAACCACTCCACAAGTGACCCCTCCAGCCCCTTCCCAACTCAGCTCAGAGCTCCATGGGCTTCTGCCCTCCCTGGACTTGATGGCAGCAGGGATGCTGCCTCCAGTCCTTCTCCTGGCCCCAGTTGGGTGAAGACCTCTCAAGTCCCCTGACTTTGTCCTGACTGGTGGCTGCAGCTCCTGCCTAGACTCAAGCTGGCTATGACATGCCCTTACATCTTTGGCATGACTTGGACAACTCCTTCTCTGCTAAGGGAAACCCATTTCCCCACTACAGTTTGTCATCTGCAAAATGGGTAACAGCGTGTTGCACAGCCTTCTAGCACCCCTCCACTCCTGACAGGAGGGCACAGAACGGACAACAGGAGGTGGATGTGGAACAGAATATGTGGGATTCCCAGGGGCGACTTGGCCCTCTCACAGTCTCCAAGTTCACATCTGCAAAGGGGCGAGGATCGGATCGGGCACAGCCTCTCTAGGGCCAGGATGAGTCCAGGGGAAACTTTGAATGGAAAGCCCTTTCTGGGCAGCATCTGAATCTGTGGAGATCACTCCTGGAAGGATGGAGGAGAAACTGCTGGAAGGTCAGGAGCAGGAGGGACACTTGCTGCTGTGCTATCTGAATTTCTACCACGTGAATGGAAGGGGCCGGGGAGGCAGAGGAAAGACGCCAATGACCACACCACTCCTCGAGCTTCTCCTCCCGGTCTGGTGTCATCCCAGAATGCCCTGGTGGAACCCAGGTGGCTGCACCATGGGAGGGGGTGGCGTGCAGAGCTGGAGCTAACTCTGCCAAGCAGCCCACACAGAATCCTCTCAGCCATCCTCTGAGGTGGGTGTCCTTAGCCCATTTGAGAGATGCAGACACTGAGGCTCTGCATGCAGAAGAGAGAGAGAGGCATGGGCCTGGGTGGAACCCAAACCAGTGTCCGGTCTCACAGCTTGTCATGGGGCTGCTTTGTACCTTCTGCACCAGGGCCCAGGTCAGAGGAGCCCAGCCCAGGGACAAGCACAGAGGAAACAGGCAGAGCCCCTGGCTTCAGATGTCCCCTGGCTCTCCAGCAGAGGACCAGGTAAAATGATGGCTCTTGGCCTCCCACATACCTTAAGCCAGAAAAGGCATCCCCTGCTCACCCCCAGTGCAATTCCTGGCTTGGGCCTGTCCTGGCTGTGTGCCCCTGGGCAGTTCTACACCCTCTCGGAACCCAAGTTTCCAGAACTGAGATGACGGATTGCATTTCTGCTCCTGCTTACCTAACAGAGGGTGATGTGGGTGGGATGGGAAGCAGCATTCTAAACTGGGAAGTCCATGAGGTGGAAGGCGACATTACTACTTCTCTCCCCAAGCTCAGCAAGAAAGCTCCTGGGCTGAGACAAGGAGAATCCTCCCAAAGCCCGCACCTGCAACGAGGCAGCTTGGAGAGCAGACCTGCGGACCAGACCCTTCACCCGTCACGACAAGTGGATGGCCCGAGCTCAGCCCACAACCAGGATTTCCTTCCAGTCCTGCTTCTGTGCCCTTCTGCAGGGGAGAGGCTGCCTGCTGCTCAGCTTCCTTATTCGACCCACAGTACTCCCACAATGTGTGCCAGGAGGCTCGCATCCAACTGCTTCCCATTACGTTTCTGAGCCTCAGGTTTTTCACCTTTAAAATGGGGAAGAATAGCAAGGCCCGCCCGGGATGTGCTGGTGATAAACAGAAATGAGTGCATGAATGTCACTCAGGGTTGGCCACGCCACAAGCCCTCCGTAAATGTTAGCACTGATGATTATCATTCCTTCCTGGACTATGGAGAAGTTTGAGTTTTCAATCTCCAGGATTAGTATCAAATTCCAATTTCACAGCCGTGGCCTAGACACTGAATGTGGAAATCCTACTTGGTTGTGCCACCAGGGTACAGGCCCACCCACGCTTTGTCCCGAGAGCTGAATGACCACCGACACAGGCTCTGGGCTGCTGGTCCTCCAGTCTCTTCAGAACCTCCCAGTGGCCAAGGTAGGCAAGGAGAGGCTGGGAGCCCCCTTCTGCAGACCCAGATACTGGGGTTCAGAGAGGGAGCTGAGGAAGCAACAGGAAGACAGATTTCACCTCCATATAAGGAAGAGCTTGCTAGCAGGCAGGGCTGCCCAGAAATGGAAGGAGGGAGCTGCTCGGGAGGTGGTGAGCAACCTGCGGCTGAAGGCATGCAAGCAGAACGGGGCAGCCTCTGGGTAGAGGCATCGTGGGCGGCTGGGACACTCTCCAGAGGAGGGCCGCTGGGATCTCTGGTCCTGTGACTTGACCAAGGCCATGTGAGCGGGAATGGAATTCCAGAAGGTCAGAGCCGGGGACCAGAACAAGCTCCTGCTCCCAACCTCCCACGTGAAAGCCGCGCAGCTGGACGGATCCACAAGGGCTAGAGAGAGAGCCTGAGCCCCTCCAAGTGGCTCCCCCATCCCTGGCCCTAGTCACAAAGTCTTTATGTTTTTAGAGACAAATGCCTACTTTTAATTTTTAAAAATTGAAAAGTACACACAAGTAGAATGACCAAAAAAACAAACAAACAAATCCAGAATCCCCTTCACCCTGTGATAATTACTGTGAATATTTCCTTACAATCTTTTATTTCTAAAAATATTTATTTATTTATTTATTTTTTGAGACGGAGTTTTGCTCTTGTTGCCCACACTGGAGTGCAGTAATAAGATCTCGGCTCACTGCAACTTCTACTTTCCAGGTTCAAGCGATTCTCCTGCCTCAGCCTCTTGAGTAGCTGCGACTACAGGCATGCATCATCATGCCCAGCTAATTTTTGTATTTTTAGTAGAGACGGGGTTTCACCATGTTGGCCAGGCTGGTCTCGAACCCCTGACCTCAGGTGATCCGTCTGCCTTGGCCTCCCAAAGTACTGGGATTACAGGCATGAGCCACCGTGGCTGACCTATTATTATTATTTAGAGACAGGATCTCACTGTATCACCCAGGCTCTAGTCTCGAACTCCTAGGCTCAGGTGATTCTCCTGCCTTGGCCTCCCAAGTAGTGGGGACCACAGGCACCATCATGCCCAGCTCCTTGCAATCTTTTCTATGTGCATCCAATTTTGCTTAGAAATCTGGATGTGCTTTAAAAAAATTTTTTTTTAGGTATAATTCACTCACTATAAAATTCACCCTTTTAAAGGGGACAACTCAGGGTTCTGGTATATTCATGAAGTTGTGCAACTATCACTGCTACCTAATTGCAGAACATTTTCATCCCCCTCCCAAAAAGAAACCTGTTCCCATAGGCAGTCACTCCCCATTTCCCCACCCCCACCCCCGGCCATTGCTCACCTCCTGTCTGTCTCTCTGGATTTGCCTGTCCTGCGCATTTCATATGAGCGGAATCATATGATCTGCAGCCTTTTGCATCTGGGGCTGGTGTGTTTTTAATGTACAATTTTCTAATCCTACTTTCACATAGCATTATACACAGTCACCATTTCCATTTACTACCAAGTCCTTAGAATCAGTATCGTGTTTACTGTTTGCACACCACGGAGAGGCTTGACCACAGTTTCCTCAGGTCACCCTCTGGTGACTGCCCCTATCCTGTTCAGGCCCCATCATCACTCAGTCAGATAAGTGCAATAGCCCCTTCTGGGCCTCCTAGACCCACCCTTGCTCCCCTGAGCCCTTACAACACCCAGACAGAGCCTGTTAAACCAAGTCAGATCCTGACCCTCCCACACTCAGAATCCTCCGTGGCTCCCACCTCACATAAGACTTAAAACCAAGCTTATACCACAGCCCACAGTCTCCTGTGCCATCTGACCTCTGCTACCTTGTGACCTCACCTCCTCCCACTTCCCAGCCCACTCCCACTGCAGCCACACAGGCCTCTAACACACCTAGCATAGCCCCACCTCAGGGCCTTTGCACTGGCTGCCCATTCCACCCAGATGTGGGCTCGGCCTTGCAGCTGCTCTCTGGTCCGGAGCCCTGCTTCCATATGCTTCCTAACACGTGATCACCTGATATATGTTTATTCACTGTCTTCTCCCACTAAAATGGCAGCTCTGTCACGTGTTGTCTTATTCGCTGATAGAGCCCCGGCACCTAGCACTGAGTTGCAGCTCAGTGACTATTTGGGCTGTTTCCAATAAAATAAGGAATGTAAAAGAAAAAATCCCAAGCGCCCCACCGCGCAGACGTTATAAACTGGTGGTCCTCTGCCTGCGGACATGTGCGGTTGAAACCACACTGTGCCTTTTGTTAATTGAGCCAGCATTTGAGAATCAAGAGCGTTCACATAAAAATCCAAATTCCAGCTTCTCTTGAAAACATGTATCTGGTCATCAGGGCCGGACAGTGCGTGACAGCCATCAGCAGGCACTAAGGGGCTGGGCCTGGGGACATTCCCACCCGCGGGTCCCAAGAGCTGAATGCTTTATCCCTCCTCGGAGGCCCCAGATGTGGTGCCGAGGAGGAGGGCTTGCCCTGGGAGAGAGCCCAGGCCTCACCTCATGCTCCTGCCTGATATCTGGGCCCTAATGCCCCAAAGCACCAATAAGGACCCATGCACCTTTATTCAAAGACTGGGACCTCCCCAGGGTCCCTACACTTTCTGGAAGCCCTTACAGCCACTGTTCCTTTGCCTGGAACTTCATCCTACGTCCTCTAAGGTTTGCCTCACTTTGTCCCAAGACCTGTCGAGGCCTCCAGCGCATTTGGAACGTACACAGGAGGTGTCCATCCCGCGTACACCTCCCACTTCCCTCCAGCTCCATCCCCGCCTCCCCAGCCCCTGGCAGTGTCCAGCATGCCATAGGCCCTGGGCCGCCTCTGAAAGGACTGAATGGCAAGCACCCACCTCCCCAACCCTGGGGAGCTGGGAGGACATGGGGGACAGCGCACACACAGGAGGGTCTGACTTGGGTCACATCAGTGCCAAAATGCATGTTTGTCACCTACTGTGCACCAGATGCCTCGGGGGCACAAAGATGAAAATCGTGGGGGACGGGTGGCCCAGGGGTGCTGCGGCAGCCGGGGCCTGTGTGTTTCTGCTGAGGAGGGACAACCCCCAGCCAGGCTGTGACCAGAGTTCTTCCAGGGCCTCAGTCTCCCCACCTGCACGCAGGGCTCCCCTATCACCAGCCTCTCAGGCCCCAAGGCTCAGCCCCGCCTCCCCACCCTGGAGAGGTTTTCCGGGTACTGCGGCCCTGCCTTCCCATCCATCAGGATTTTGCTGCATTCCTGTGAGTCATTCTCCAAACAAACCGTGTGAGGGAGAGAAAGGAGCAGGGGAGGGGGAGGAGGAGGCTGGGAAACAAATCAGCCCTACCTCCTCCCTCCCACCTGCCCCTCATCAACACCCCCGCACAGGCACATGGGGGCCCTCAGGAGAGCTCTGGAGTACGAGGCTGGCTAGCTTATGCCATGAACTTGCTGTGTGACCTTGGGCAAGAAGATGGCCCTCTCTGGGCCTCAGGAAAAAATGGCCCCAAAGGTCCCCACCTACAGAATGCACAGGCTTCCCAGAGGGCTCTGTCTCAGATGAGGCAGGGCCTTGTGGGAAGGGTGCCCTGGCTGCCTCCACCTTTTTACCTCATTTTCTCCACCTCTGAAATGAGGAAGGGGCAAGTCCTTGGTAGCTACAAGGAGCACATCTGCCAGGTGGGGCTGGGTGAGGCCAAGCCACCAGTGCCAGGGCCAGCAGGGCCTCCCCAGGGAGTCCCAGTCTCGGTGGCCACTGTGCTGCCATTCCCCCAGCAACAGCAGAAAGGCCACCACTGGCAGCCTCTGACTCACAGGCCCCCAGGGCCAGGAGGGTCTCTGAACAGCCCCCTGTACTCTGGGGTGGGGGATGGAACGCTGCTAAAAAGGAGCAAAAACCCCTCCTCATGGCCGCAGCTGTGACTGTGGCCATATGTCCACGTGGGGATGGGTGGTGGAGAGTGGGATGGGTGCCCCAGGGTCTCCATGTGGCTCAGCTCCCACAAGGGTCCTGGCTAGATGAGGGGTGTGTGCTTGGCACGCGGGCAGTCCTTCTCCTTGAAACGCTCTTTTTTTGTGGCTAAAGCCCCCTCTGGGCTCTGATTCCCTGTGAAAAGCAGGCTTCTGAGTCACCTCTGCTGCTGCCACCCTGGTGCCAAGTGTGTGAAGGCGCACGTGACCAGGTGCGTGTCTGTGTGCTCGAGGTCTTCAGGACCCTGACATGAGTGTGGCCGGGACTGGGCAGGTGGTGCAGAGTCTGTGTGTGAGGGTGTGAGAGGGGTGTGGGTGTCCAAGGGTTGACCACCCGTGGTGGGCATGTGGGCACGTCCGTGTGCTGTGAGCGTGGGGTGCGCCACCACAGGGCTGGCATCTAGGAATGTGCGCACGCCTGTCTGCTGTGCAGGCTTCCTCCTGAAGCACCAGCTCTTGGAACTGCCTCCTCCTGGGTGCTCATTCTATCTGGCTCCATGAAAAACAGGTTTCCAAGATTCTGGAAGCTGCATCCCCGGCCCGCACGGAGCTGATCTGGGGGCCCCTTAAGGTTCAGAGGAAAGCTCCAGGCCCTGGCACAGACAGTGCCTGGCCACATCACTTTAGACCTAGTGCTGGGGTTCCCCTCCCCGAGGCCCAGCAGCTCCTTGGCCCAGAGGAGGGAGCTCAGGACCAGAGTGAGGCCGGGGCCTGGAGGGGCATGGGGGCCCACCAAGGGCAGGGGAGGAAAGAGACTTAGGGTGCGGCTGCCCAGGATGGAACTGCAAATGCCCCACTGTGACCTGTCAGGGCAGCTGTGGAGAGGGTCAGCTTCTAGCCGGGACTGACGGTGGTCAACCCAGCAGGGAGGCTGAGGCAGGCAGGGGCCTCAGGAGGCTGGAAGGGTGGAGAAGAGAGTTGGGGTAGGAGTATCTGGGGGCCGGCAAGGGGCTTTTCTGAGTAAAGGTGAGACCAAAGAAGAGAGACTGAGAGGAGCCCGCCTGAGCATCCCCCATGATACGGCAAACAGCAAACAGCAAAGCCGCGTGGCCAGAACCCGGCCAGCTCCAGCTCTGCTCTCCCTAGGCGCTCTCAGCCTCGCAGCCTCCTCATGTGGACACAGATGCTATGCCCTCCTTGGGGTCTTTCAGTAGTGTCCAGCACACTAGGCCCTCCATCAGTCATTACTGTTGTCATAATGATGGTCCCCGGGTGGCTGCTGGAGCACACGGGAAAAATCCCAAGCTGGAAGCCTGGAATGGGCTCCTCTCCTTCCCTTCCACTCTCGGCCTCAGTCTTCCCATCTGTGAAGTGGCATGTCCTGGCCCACTCTGCATCTGAGGGTAGGAAAGGCCGGTGGAGGACTGACAAACTGCTCCCTTTGTGCCTGGAGCAGGGGTGGCAGGAGCCCGGGGCACGGGGTTCAACTCCAAACCCTGGCAGCTATAAAACTGTAATGTTTTGGTTGTTTCCGGATGGGCTGCAGCATTTGAGCAGAGAGAGAGGATGGGTCAGTTATGGTGTCCACTTACAGTGCCCAGCCTGTGACAGGGACCATGGTCTTCTAACTTCTGGGCCATTGCTCTGTGCCCCTCACCTTGACCAGAGTCCCTCAGTCACTAGAAAGAGTGAGCTGCCTGGAATCACAGGAGGTGTACAAGGAGGGGTGCGATAAAGTAACCCACTCACCCAAGATGCAGCCCAGGGGACCCCTAAGATTCCATGATTCTAGAACGGAGTCCCTCGCCAGGCACCCTAGCACACACCTGTAGTTCCAGCTACTCAGGAAGTTGAGCTGGGAGGATTGCTTGAGCCTAGGACTTTGAATTCAGCCTGGGCAACATAGTGAGACTCTGTCTCTAAGGAAAAAAAAATGTACATATATATATTATGTGTGCATATATATACATGAGACAAGAGGACAGCAATGTGCAAAAGCCAATTCCTTGTTCTTCCATTCTAGGCTGATTAGCACTAGTATTGTTAGAGAAAACAGGGCTTGCTAAGCAGCTTCTCAGAGTTCATCAAGGGGGTCTCCTCCTGGGGAGGGGACATGCCTCCCCTCCTGCTGCCACCTCAGGGTCAATATACACTTGGAGAGGACCTAGAAAAATGGCACAGGCTGACAAAGGGTGGCAGCAGGAGGAGGGAGGAGGAGAAGGATGGCAGAGGCAGAGACCCTAGAGGCCCGGGGTGCCCATTCCCCCGTTCCTTGGAGATGGAGGGTGAGGTCAGCTTGGTTGATGTGGCTGCAGCTTCTGAGGCCTGCCAGAGCCTCCAGGAGCCTTCTACTCCCCTTCAAGCCTGCCTCTTGCAGTCTCCAGCTCACTCAGAATGAAAGATAGAGTCTGGCCTGCATGGGGCTCACACCTGTAATCCCAGCACTTTGGGAGGCTGAGGCAGGTGGATTGCCTCAGCTTAGGAGTTTGAGATCAGACTGGGCAACATGGCAAAACCACATCTCTAACAAAAATACAAAAAAATAGTAGGGCATGGTGGCATGCACCTGTGGCCCCAGCTATTCAGGAGGCTGAGGTGGGAGGAACACTAGAGCCTGGGAGGCAGAAGTTACAGTGAGTTGAGATCACACCACTGCACTCCAACCAGGGTGACAGAGTGAGACCCTGTCTCAAACAGTCTTCTAGGAATCCTCTCCCCTCTCTCAGTCCCCTCCAGTCACAGTGGCTCCCCTGCTGTTCTTGCAACATGGAAACACGTTCCTGCCTCAGGACCTTTGCACTGCTATTCCCTCTCCCTGCAATGCCCTTCCCTTAGACATCGCAAGGTTCACTGACCTCCCTCGAGTCCTTGCTCACCTGTCACCTCGGTGAGGCCTTTCCTGGCACTCCAATTTAAAACTGCGCGCATCTCCCCCATCCCTGAGCCCCTTCCCTCCTCTACGTTTTTTCTCACTACATCTATCTTCTTTTTAAAATTAATTATTTTCAGAGAAGAGGTCTTGCTATATTACCCAGGCTGGATTCAAACTCCCGGGCTCAAGCGATCTTCCCACTTCAGCCTCCTGAGTAGCTGGGAATACAGGTATATGCCACCATGCCCAGCTAATTTATGTATTTTTGTAGAGGCGGGGTTCTGCTATGTAGCCCAGACTGGCCTCGAACTCCTGAGCTCAAGCGATCTGCCTGACTTGGACTCCTGAGTAGCTTTGGACTAAGGAGCATGCCTCAGGCCCGGCCTATCACCTTCTGAGAGGCTCTACACTTCACTCACTTAGATTGCTCGTCATTAGCTTGCCTGTCTCCCACTAAGACAGGAGCTCACCAGGGCAGAGATCACTGTCTGTCTGCTTACCCATGGGCACCTAGAGCAGAGTCCAGCTCACAGCAGGGTCTCAATAACTGTGTTTCAAATGCATGGATTAAAACTTTCCTGTTATACAAGATCAGCATTCCAATGGTGGAGTCTTTAAAAACTTTTTCCCTGTGGGAGTTTCAATTCTTTTTTTCCCCTGAGCCCACACAGAGAAGAAATGTGTGCCTCCCCCCCAGTGCAGGCCCCACCCTCAAACCAATGGTTTATCTATGGGCAGGACGAGTGATTCTCACTTTCCTTCAATGTCCTGTCTATTCACCAACCTACATCCTGGACATCTCCCCTGGATGCTGCTCGGGTACCCCAACTCTAATCTGATCCCTCAAACGTTCCCCATCACTGCACAGGGCACCCCCATCCAGCCCCCAGCTCCCTCGGGCTGCTGATGCGGCTCACAACCACTGGCCATCCAGCCCTAGGCTTTCCCTGGCCCTGCTCTTCCTCTTCAGACCCATGCCGGCCCTTGCCCACCTGGATCCTTGGCCCAGCCACCTACCTGGTCTTCCTCCCTTCAGCTGCTGGCCTCTCGTTTCACCGATGCACACCACTCTCATCATTCAGTGCAGAGCACTGCACACCCTATGACCCAGGGACCAAAGTCCCCCTCCAGCCTGGCCACTATGCGGTCCCACCCCTGCTGGCCAGACCCAACTGCCTGTTGCCTCCTGTCACCTGTAGGCCTTTCTCAAGCAGACCCACTTCCCCAAGTGCCATTCCTTCCCTCACCCCAGCTCTGCAAATCTGATTCCCCACCCCCAGCATCCCATAGGGGCTGCTGGCCTCTAGGCAAGCGCTGTGGCTCTGCAGAATGATCCACAGCTCCCTGCTGGCCTATGCACTCGCTCCGGGCCTATGAAACAGGTGCTCAAGTGGCGTTTTTGTTTTTTGGGTTTTTGTTTTTGTGGGGTTTTTTTTGTTTGTTTTTTGTTTTTGAGACAGAGTCTCGCTCTGTTGCCAGGCTGGAGCGCAATGGCCCAATCTCAACTCACTGCAACTTCTGCCTCCCAGGTTCAAGAGATTCTCCTGTCTCAGCCTCCCAGTAGCTGGGATAACAGGCACGCACCACCATGCCCAGCTAATTTTTGTATTTTTAGTAGAGATGGGGTTTCACCACGTTGGCCAGGATGGTCTCCATCTCTTGACCTCATGATCTGTCCGTCTCAGCCTCCCAAAGTGCTGGGATTACAGGCGTCAGTCACCAAGCCCAGCCTTTTTGTTTGTTTTTTGAGAGAGGGAGTCTTGCACTGTCGCCCAGGCCAGAGTAGAGTGGTGCGATCTCAGCTCCTTGCAACCTCTGCCCGCTGGGTTCAAGCGATTCTCCCGCCTCAGCCTCACAAGTAGCTGGGACTACAAGTGTGTGCTACCATACCTGGCTCATTTTTGTTTTGTTTTGTTTTTTTGAGACAGAGTTTCGTTCTTGTTGCCCAGGTGGGAGTGCAATGGCGTGATCTCGGCTCACTGAATTTTTGTATTTTTTAGTAGAGATGGGGTTTCACTATATGTTGGCTAGGCTGGTCTCGAACTCCTGACCTCAGGTGATCTGCCTGCCTTGGCCTCCCAAAGTGCTGGGATTACAGGCGTGACCCACTGCACCCAGCCAAGAAATTTTTTTTTGAAGGAATAAATGATGTAAAGAAATTGGTGAGAAAGTGAACAAATGAGTGAGAAAATAAGTCAAACAATTATAGAAACAGATTGGTAATAAAGTTCTATTTTTTGACGGGTCTCCTCCATGGCTGTTGTTCTCCTGGATGGACCCCTGGCTGGGGGACAGGCTTGAGTGATGATGATGATGATGATGAATCAGTCAGGATGTGCTAGCCATGTTGCTGTAACAAAACCCTCAAATCTCAAGGGCTCAAAACAACAAAAGCTGGTTTATCCTTCACACTACCATCCATCGCAGTGGCAGGGAGGATCCCTCTCACCGAGCAGTTGCCACCTTGACCTTGGGCTACCAGAGGAAAGTGAGTTCTGGGGATCCTCATGGCCATGAAAGGCTCTGGCCTAGAAGGGACATGTCACTTCTGCTCACACCTCACTGGCCATAACTGGTCACATGACACCCGCTCCCCCTCAAAAAGACCACCAGGAAGCACAATTTCCCCACAGGCTTGGGAGGATGGGGAACTGGAAACTTTGGCCAACATCTCTAAGGACATCTCAAACACCACCACCAATAACACCACAAGCAGCAGAGGCCACGTATCAGCTCCTCCCGTGCCCTGGACGCCAGGCTAAGGACCTGAAGTGGGAGTTTCACTTACTATTCATGGTAATGTCCTGATGTCAGGACTATGCATATCTTGCGTTCCAGATGAGAGTTAAAGCCTACACAGTAAAGGGACTCGCCAAGGTCACAGAGCTCATGAGGATGGGGTTGAGATCGGAACTCCTGTCTGTGTGTGCCAGGCCTTTACATACCCCACTGCCCGGCACAGGTGCTTGGGGAGGCTGGCTGGTGGTTAAAGACTGCCCTAGGGAGACAGCCCCTCATGTGGAGGGCCATTCTGACCACCCTACCACAAAGAGCCCCATCAAACTGCCATATCCACTTCCAGGCGTCCAGTGCTGGAACCCCTGGAGATGATGCGGTTAGTCCCAGATTCTGCTAAGAGACAGGCCCAGAGGGAGTAGTGCTGGAGCCAAGGTCACACCTTGTGCAGGGCTGAAACGAGACTTCAAGTCTTTGTCCACCATGGTCTGAGTGTCCCTGGCTGCCACAAAACTGGGTGTCCAGGGACAGCCTCTGCCTCAGGAAAGCCCCTGAGAAGTGAGGGTGAGCACACGCACTCCACCTTCTTGGCAAGCCAGGCGAGGGCACAATGGTCCACCGTGGCAGAGTCCCCAGGTTCTGGCCCATCAAGCCTGCTGCCCTGACTGCCTGGGCCACTCCCCGAGGAGCCGGGCTGCCCTGGTGCACGGTGGCTCACTGCTCCCACAGACAGTCCCCAATAGGGAGACCCGGGTGAGGGGAGACCATGCTCCAAGGCCCCACAGCCAGGACGTCTGAAGACAAGGACTTGGGCCTTCTGGGAAGCCAGATGAAGGTTCAGCGCAGAGTGGAATGGAACAAAAGAAAAGGGGTTGGTGGAGTTTGAAAACAGCCCCAGCTAGGCATGAAGGGTCATGCCTGTAATCTCAGCACTTTGGGAGGCCAAGGCGGAAGGATCATTTGAGCTCAGGAGATCGAGGCTAGTGATCTGCACTCCAGCCTGGGCAAACAGAGTGAGCCCCTGGTGAACTAAAACAGAAACAAAAACAGACCCAGCTCTGCTCTGTGACCTTAACCTCTCTGAGCCTCAGTTTTCACTATGCTTGTTTTGCCCACCAATGGCCCCTGAGCCCCAGAGCCATGATCTAACATCTTTCCAGTGCCACAGCTGGGTCCCCACCCCAAAAAGATTATGGGAGAACACCTGCTCCCGACGCTGCATGAATACACTGCCCTGAGACAGTCCCTTCCAAAAGTTTTGGGCCTAAGGGCTTGATCAGAAAGCAGTTCTCACCCAGCATGGAAACCCTCACCCATTATGTTCCCCAGGTTTTGCTGATGATTCTGACTTGCAGTGCAGCCTTCCTGTGTCAGCCTGGCCTCCAAGCAGGGCGGTAGGGGGCGCAGCTGTCCTCCTGACCCTGACCTGGACAGGAAGTTGGATCCTTCCTAGCCTCCTGTGAGCCCACTCCCTGCCTGGAAGCTTTGAGTCTCCAAGTCCCCTTACAGCCCCTGTCCAACTCCTGGGCGTGGAGGTGCAGGTTGGGAGGGAGAGTGATGGAGCCTCCCCACTGCTTCTGAGCCCTGCCCATGGCTTACTGCCCCAATCATCCAGTTCACAAGCATTTATTGAGCACTTACTACATGCAAAGTGCAGTGCTAACCACCCTCAGAGAGACGAAGTTGAAAGGCAGGGCTCCACCTCCTCACAGTCTTGCAGAAGCAGCAGATGCATTACTGATGCCCCACAGCTCCGCAGTTACACACACAGGCTTTGAAGTCACACAGCCCTGGGTCTGAGGCTCAATTTTGCCACCTCAGAGATGAGTGACTTTGAGCTCACTCCTCACCCCAACTGGCCTCAGTGTCTGCATCTGCAGAATGAGATATTAAGAGAAGCCACCTCATGGCCCAAGAGTTTCACACATAGCTTGGCAGGGAGGTGCTAAACCCCTGTGAGCCTCATTCCTTGCCTGGACCAGAACAAAGGCAGAACCCCGAGGCATGCCAGTAGGGACCTCCCTCTAGGTTTCCACCACCTCATTAATCAGGGACGACTGTCCACCCAGCTGTGATGCCACCTGACACCCCTGGCAGCCTGCCCATTCACCTCCATTTTGTCTGCAAGGACATCTGGGGACAAGAATGGGGGAAGGGGCATGGAGTTGGGCAGCAGGCCCCACTGCTATTAGCCCTGATGGGATCACTGCTCATCCCCACTTCCTATACACAGTAGGCTCACAATAATCATCTGAGGCTTGGCCTGGTAGTGAGGAACCCAGCTGAAGATAATAGGCTGTATCCTGGGATGGGTGGTACAAGCTTTCGTGCCAACTGAAGGGTCTGAATTTGGTCCTCTTGGCAATAGGGAAGCACTGAAGGTTGCTGGGCAACAGAGGACCCTCTGCCCACCTTTCCAGCCTCATGCCTCCAGACTTTGGAGTGAGCTCAGTTTTTCTGTGGTTGTCCCTTACCCCCTCTCCCCTCATGTTAGCCAGTGTTCTACCCTAGCCAGGGCTAAACTCCAACTGTTTCCCTACCTGGAATGTTATTCCTGCCAATCAGCTCACACTTTTCCTTCCTTCTAGGCTGAGCTTAGAAGCCTCTCCCAGCCTTCCTGGTTTGAGCTCAAAGACTGTTCTCTGCTTCCTTTAAACTGGTCCTTTTTCCATTAGAGGACAAGTATTCCTTTTGAGAGCTGCCTCCCCCAGACTGGAGTCCTTGGAGGGCAGAGCCCAAGTCTGACTCCCCTCTGTGCTCTCAGCATTGCCTGACACAGGCAGGACCAGGGCTGGGTGGCCTCCCAGTGGGCATTGTGCAATGCTTTAGGCTTTGGTCTCCGAGACACACAGAAGGAGGAGGGATGGGACTGGAAAGGGCAGAAAGGAGGGGCTACCAGGCATAGTGATGCACACCTGCAGTCTCAGCTACTTGGGAGGCTGAGGTGGGAGGGTTGTTTGAGCCCAGGGGTTGAGGGCTACAGTGAGCCATGATCGCATCACTGCACTCCAGCCTGGGCAACAGAGCAAGACACTGTCTACAAAGAAAGAAAAAAGAAGGGCTGGGTACACGAGGACATGGAAGAGAGAGGGGAAGGAAAGGGGACCATTTAAAAACTGCATGAGCAGTCTGCCTACTCCCTCTTCCCTGTTTTCCTTCCCTCTGCAAAAAGAGAAGAGTGAGAGGAGGGAATGAGGGAGAGAGAAGGAGTGGCAGGCGCCTATCCCAGGATCACTTGATGGGGTGGGGAGGAGCACAGGGAAGTCCCACAGAGAATACCATTAGGTCTCAAGGTTTCCCTGAGTTCCCATCAGTCTCACAGCCCCCTGTCTAGGCAGAAGGCTCAGGGCAGTACTGCAGCTCCCACAACCCAGGGCCATCCCCAGGGAGATGGCATGCAGAGATAAGGCAGTCAGACAGACTGGCCTCAGTGAAATGTCAGTCCGGAGGGAGAACACATCCAGACAACCTTCACCACGGGCTAGCCTACCCCTCAACAAAGGGCCCAGACCCATCACCATCTCCATCCCCATCCCAGGACAGAGGCTCATCTTGTTGGGGGGCAGAGGTGGGGTTTCAGGGAGGATGAGAGAGGGAGGAGAGGGATCTTTGTTGCAGATAGCGGTACCAGCTTCTAAAGACGAAGGGGGTAAGGCCGAGATGAGGCAGCTGGGGTCTCTGCGAGGTCACATTCAACCCTCCAGAGCGCCTGGCATATAGTGTGCAACCACCATTATTATTGTTCGTGCAGAAGAGGGTGGCACTGGGTCAGTGGCAGCAGCGGGTCCTGGAGGGCCTTGAATGCCAAGCCCAAGATGGCCGGGGGACAGCGCGGGGGAGCACGAGGCCGGCGCGGTTGAACTCCGGGGCGCGGGCAAGCGGGTCTCCGCCGAGGCAGGGCGATAAATTAATGAAACGAACTCGCCACGCCAGCCTCTCCCGCGCAGCGCCGCGCCCCGAGGACGAGCGGGGCCGGACTGCGGCCTCGGCGGAGGAGGCCCAGCCTCGCGGAGGCTCCGCCGCTCTCCTCTTCCCTCCCTTCCCCTCCCTCCCCGCCGGGCGTCGTTTTCCAGGTAATTAAGGCCGTCCGGGCCGGCGCGCAGCTGCTTCCGCGGCCCGCCGCGCCTCCGGCCCGGGCAGGTGCAATTAAACCCGTGCGTTCGCAGCCATTAAGCTTTAATGGGGCTCATTAGCATAAGAACGAGAAGACGCTTTGATGGCGGCCACCCCCGCAGGGGCTGCGCGCGAGCGCCGAGGGGCGGCGGGGCGCGGCCACTGGAGCCCCGAGCCGGGAGCCGCGCCTCCAGCCCGCGGCCCGCCGGGGCAGTCCCGCCTGGGGCCGGGCGACAGGAGGCGGGGCCGCGGGGCCTTACCTAGTCTCTGGTACTCCAGGCTGCCTCCGAGAGCCCTAGGTTTCACAGGGCCCGGGCCTCAAGAATAGGTCTTTGGAAGGCGAGGGAGGAGGCCCAACCTAGAGATGTGCTTTCCCAAAGCAGCAGCTGAGGAAACTGAGGCCTGGAGGTGCCATGTGACACACAGCCCCGGTCTGAGCCTGCAAGTGGTTCATTTATTCAACAACGATAGCAGCCAAGGCTTATGTGAGTTTTAAGGATTTAGCATAAATTCTCTCACTTAATCTCCCCAACAGCCCCAGGAGTAGTGGGTACTTGCCCTTGTGATCCCATTTGACACAAGAGGAATCTGAGGCTTGGAGGGGGACACCTGAGTTCCCAAAGCCACAGTGAGCTTTGAACCTGGGCAGTCTGGCTCCTGAGGCTGGGCTCATAACTAGGAAGCCACACTAACATGTGTGACATGGCCAGGAGAGGCACGGGGTGGGGTGGGGTGGTGGGGGATGGGACCAGCTGGTGGGCTGGGTGGGCCATCCTACCCGGCAGACAGTAGCCAGCGCCACCAACTGTGGTCAGAGGAAGCAGGGTAGAATAATTCAGAAGAAATGTAAACTGGAAATTGGAAATGAAGTCACTCAACGATTACTCACTGGCAATTGATTTGATTCCCCCTCTCCCCCCGCCCCCGACAACGGATGGGCTTTCAAAACAGGTCTGTGGGCAGGACGTCGCAGGAGGACCACCACTTTGCCATCTCAGTCCAACATGGAGTGCAATGCGCCCAGCAATTACTAGGTGTTCAGGAAACACTAGTCAAGCAAATGAACGAGTGAATTCATGAATAAATGCTTTTCTCTACAATTTTGGGGGAAAATAGGGGACTAATTCTTCAATTTCATGTCTTCCAAGCTTTCTTCGGTCCAGGAGGTGGCTCTGTGAGAGCAAAAGGGCTCAGAGGAACTGGCAGGTGGGGCCTGAGGCAGCGGTGCTGTGCTTGGCTCCAGGCATCCCCTGGGGCAGTGCCTCCAGCATTCCAAAGTCAAGGATGTTGCCGACAGATGTCTTGAGGGCCCTGGCAGGGAGCGCAAAAAGCACGGAAGAGGAGACACATACTGCCGGAGTTCCACTCAGAGGTGACGGAAGCCAGAAGGAAGATGCCAGCCCCTAGGAGCTCAGAGAAGGTGGGCAGTTGCCTGAGGCCACACAGCAAGAATCTGGGTCTCCTGATTCCTTCAATCCCTGCTGAGCCTTTACCCAGTGCCTGGATCAGCCCCCAGTCTAGGCACAGGACTCCCTGTCTCCATCAGAGAAGCTCTGCCTGGACTCTGTCTTGGCTTGTGATCCGCCTGCATTCCCATGCATGAATGCATGACTCAAATCACGTGATTATTTTATTAATACCGTTCTTCCTTTGGCCATACCTCCCTCAAGGGCAGGGATTTTGTGTGTCCATCCAGATCGTGGCTGATTTCAGTGCCTGGCACACAGTAGGCCTCCAAACATAGATGTCGACCAGGTGGAAATATTATTACTATAGAGTCACAGCGCCAAAGAAAACTCTGTGCCTGGGATGAGCTTTCCTACCTCCTCAAGCTCTCGTGCCTGCTCACAGCTGGCTCAGGGGCTGAGCGGGGCCTCAATGACTTCACAGCTGAGCTGGCCTCGGAGGTGCAGGCAGGCGAAGGGCTCAACTCCCCTTCCTGGCCTGACCCTGAGGCTGGCCCACCCCCTCACCTCCGGTCTGCAAAGGTATCTGCCTCACGGGGGCCCTCAGCAGCCTCATTAGGAAAGTAGTGACAGACACATTCAATACAAAGGGGCATGGGGGGAGGGGAGGACCGAGGGCTGTTAATAGGGTTGCCTGCCACTTTCCTGACCACTGGGCCAGGGCTGGGCCTAGACAGGGGGCAGAGACAATGCCCAGAATCCAGAGTTGGGCCCCACAGCGGGGATTTTCCCATCATTCCTTGGTGTTCTTGAGTCCTGGTGGGACTCAACTCTTGAGTGGCAGGAGACAAAATACTCTAAGCCTGCCATGAGCCACCCAGAAGCCTGTGTGTGAGAGCAGCCACAGGGACCTGGGCGCCTGCCCTCTGTGCAGCAGAAGAGGAAACAAGCCCAGGGAGGGGCAGGGTCACCCCAGAGCAGAGCACTGGAGTAGGAGCCATGCTTTGCATTAGGGCTATGGCCGTGGGCCTGGACCACCTTGATCACCAAATTCCCTCTAGTCTCTGGGCTGCAGGGCAGGAAGGCCCAGTTCTGCTGGAAGACAGTCAGGTGTTGTCAGTGCTCACTCAGGGCCGGATGGAAAAGCAGATGCCCCAGCAACTCAGTGCACAGTGCCCCACCAATGATGAAAAGTGGGTGAGAGAGAACCAGGCCTCACACCACGGGACATGCACACAGAGAGCTACTCGGCCGCACACAGAGGTGCCCCCAGCACACAAAGAACGTGTGACCTGCTGTGAATTCTGCCTGGTGTGTGAGTACCCATACCCTCAGCTCATTTCCCCACCACACACACACACACAACCACACGTTGGTCCCAGTCACAAACACAGACACCTAAGCCACCTGACAGCAACCCCCCACCATGTACACAAACACAAACTCACTTTTTCACACACACACACACCCCCAAGCTCAAGAACACACGCAAACCCATCTTGTCATCTGGTTAAATTCCACACCCAGGTAACGCCCAGACCACAAGAGCAAATTCAGATAAATAAATCATGTTCAGCACATCAATCTCGGCCCCAAACAGGCTGCCTCCTGGATACAGGTAAAGTGAAACAGGTCTTAAATATTTTATAACTGAATAAACCTGTTAAGAGAATAGAATTTACAGGGCCATTGGCTGCAGGCTGACAATGTCCCTCCCTCATCTTTTCATTTCTGAGAGGACACAGCGGTGATGGCAGGTGGTGGCCAGGCAGGGCATGGAGTGCCCGTGCCACACCCGCTGCCCCTCGGCCAGGGCTGTTATTCCCGAGGAAAGGGGCATTCTGTGATTTTTCCATCCAATAAATCCAGCTGCTGCTCTGAGACAGGGCCCTGCATCCTCTTGTCTCTTCAGTTTGTTTCCCGAAGCCTTGGATGCCTTTTAAATGCCAATCCGTCCCTGGCAACTGTGATTTCCCAAGGCCTGTTTCACGCAGGGCTTGGATGTGTTAGAATTGAACTGTTCTGGAATGGGGGAGAAGAGACAGGCCTGGCCGTAAGGATGGGTGGGGGCAAGGGCAGCTTGTAGCTAGGGCCGAGGGGCAGCTGGGCAGAGGGAGGCTGTGCTGGTGCCAGGCCTGCATGCCTCCAGAGAGAGGCTGGAGAAGAGGGGCTGAGGAGCCAAGGGCAACAGAAACCAACTCCTAGGAAGTCAAAGCAGAAGGCGGGTCACATGATCGACAAGGGGCCTCAGGTCTGAGTGTGCCCAGGCAAAGGAGGCCCCGAATGAGGATAAGGCCAAGGTCTGAGACCTCCCTGAAACCTGGCATATCTGGGCCAGAGTAAAGCCCCTTCCTATTGGAGCCCAGATCTCAGCATCAGGCCATAAGTCTTGCATGTCCCTGTCCACACTAGGCAGCCTCCTGGGCCCCCAGCAAGCAGGACCCCCTGACCCAAGCTGCATATTATTGTTTAGTGGCAATGGGGAAGGACTCTGTTGGGGGGCTACAGGTAGGGAGAGGACAAACTCAGAAAGTGAACAGCCAGTCCAACAAATCACCCCCAGAAATGTCTGCCTCATCTCGGAAGTTCTCCCAAGCACGTGGTTCAGGAGCATCTTAAATAGCATTAAGTGAGAAAAGCGAAATATCAACTGGTATATACAGGAGTAATGATGGCATACCTAAACAGACAAAAAACACAAAGCGAAAAACCCTGTGAACGGGTGGGGGGGGGGGTTGAAGGAAGACAACTGTGGCTGCCTTTGGAGACTAAGAGTATGGGTGAATTTTTTTTAATTTGTCATATTTTCCAAAAGTCTATAATAAGCCTGTCCTCCTTTTATAGTGAGAAAAAAGCTATTAAAACCACCAAGTGCCTTACAAAACCAAATATATAGCATGACTCCGTAGATGTATCATAAGTGGTTTATCATACATCTACAGAAAGTTATGTTGACAGTAGTTACATTCTGCTGGTGGGATTATAAGGTACTTTTTACTTTTTTCCTGTATTTTTGGATATTTCTACAACCAATATATCAATAATCTGACAATTTCATTAAGAACAAAATGCTCAGGACTGAGAAGTTCTTTTCAATGGCAACCCTGAGTCTCTTCTGCTGCAACTGTAGCCCATTCTCAGCCTCTTTGTGCATGTGCCCTGGATGAGGAGGGAGAAAGGCACAAGGACAGCCTCTCAACCAGCACACAGCCTCCCTTTGGAGACCCAAAGGCCAACATTCAATTTAGCTGCCTGTTCAGCACAGGTAGGAGGTGACAGAGGGTGCTTCTTAAGAGACTAGGGGAGGCCGGACATGGTGGCTCACATCTGTAATCCCAGTACTTAGGGAGGCGAAGGTGGGAGGATCACTTGAGATCAGGAGTTTGGAACCAGCCTGGCCAACATGGTGAAACCTCGTCTCTACTAAAAATACAAAAAAATTAGCCGTGGTGAGTGCCTGTAATCTCAGCTACTCGTGAGGCTGAGGCAGGAGAATCGCTTGAACTTGGGAAGCGGAGGTTGCAGTGAGCGGAGATTACGACACAGCACTACAGCCTGGGCAACAGAGGGAGACTCTGGCTCAAAAAAAAAAAGAGAGAGAGAGAGACTAGGGGAAAGAAGGCGGCTGTGGCTGTGGAGTGAGTAACACAGGGACTTAGGGCACGAGAAGGCCGGGTGGGGACAGGGCAGTTTTGGCAGAAGGGCAGGGCTGGGTTGGCAGTAAAGTTCTGGAAGAGGCTGCCCCAGGGCAGGCGGGGTGCCCAAGCTCAGAAGGTAGGAATGTGCCTCCCGGCCAGACAGTCCAACAACTGCCAACTAGGGGAGGCCCGTGCTCCTGAGCTGGAGGGAGGCCGGCCGGGGCTGCAGGGTCCAGGCCTGGACCGTGTGAGGTGTGCATTCCCGGGCCCCTCCTTTCTCCGACCCTAGGGCAAAGGGTAGGTCCTGACTGACCCATGGGCAGTCCTGGAGAAGAGTTCGAGACCCAGACACTGCAGGTGAGGCGCCGCCTGGCCTACACTTTCAATAGCCCCCAAGCGGCAGGAGTCCAGCCTCCCCATTATCCTGGCCCCCGGAAGCGGCTTCCCGAGGACCCTGCCGTGGGGTTGCCGGGCTCGGTGAGCAGAGCCCGTCCCGAGGCTAACACGCACAGGATCTCTTTCATTCTCCCCAAACATCCAGGGAGTGGGACAGCGAGGCTCAGAGATGTGCGCCGCCTAGCCCGGTGACCCGCAAGCGCCGGCCGCAGCACTGGGACTGGAAGCCCCGGCGTTCCCGGAAAAAGACCCAGTCTCCATCAGGGGGCGGGGCCTCGGCACCCCGCCCCGCCCCGCGAAGCATGCCGGGCCAGGCGCTGCCATGGCGACGCGAGCGGCCCGCCCCGCCCCGCCCCGCCCCCCGCCTGGCCTCTGTGCCCCGAAGCTCCCGGGACCTCCCCACCCCGGCGTCGGCGTCGCAGGCCCCTACCGCGGCCTGTGGGACGCCGCCGCGGAGAAGGCTCCGGCGCGGCCAAGATGGTGGGCGCCGCGGGCGGGGAGGGGCGGGACCAGCAGGAAGCGCGGGCATTTGCCCTCTCGCCGCCCCTTCTCGAGGTCGGGGAGAGGAAAGGAAATGGCCTCGGAGGCGAGCGTGGAGCTGCCCGGGCATTTGGCCTGACAGTTCCTACCTATGCCTTTCCTCGAGGCCCGGGCCCTCCCAGCTCCCTGAGAGGTGGGCCAGGTTGGGGGCTGCCTTCGCTGGGATCCAGAATGTGACACACACCCCAGAAAAGATGCCCCTCCCTCCCCACAGGAAGGCCCGACTTCCTGGCTATGTTCCTCCCCGCACCTCGTGCGTCCCCACCGCGACGAGGAGGGAGCAGTTTGGTTTCTCTGGCTTAGGGGCCTGATGCCAGCCTCTGCCCACCTACACCTCAGGCATCCGTTATTGGGCAGAGAACCCGTTTCCCCTCAGCACGGCTGCCTCCCCGGTCAAAGCCTCCAAAGTGCCCACAGATCTAAGCAGAGGTCTCTGCCCTCCCAGGAGACCCTGAATCCCTTTGATTCTGTGTCCTCCCAGCAGTGACGGGAGAAGGGTAGGATGAGAGCAGACACTGACTGGGCCAGGACAGGTGACTCTCCTCCTACGCGAGCGAGACCTACGTGTGAATGACTGCCCAGATTAGGTGGGCAAACATGCCCAGATCTGTTAAGGAGCGAAGTGGCAGAGCTGGGACTCGGCCAGGCTGTGACTCCAGATGCCTGTCCACACGGAGTAGCACTCCCTACTTCCCGGCCGCCCAGCCCGGGCTGGTCCAGCCGCCGATCTCCGTCCGGCCCAAAGCAATGGCCTGGTCTCCCGTTCCTTCCTCTCCCTTCCCCCTACCACAGGCCTGGCTTCCCCTCTGAGCCGCCAATCTGCAGCCACACAAAGCCCTGTTTGTTTGCTTTCTCTGCTGCTCCCCCTGGATCCGATGTCTTTCTCAGCTACCTGCCGCCTGGCTTCCTCTCCAAGCTGCCTGCCCAGCCAGCTGAAGGGAAGGAGGGGCGGCCATTGCAGCAAGCCCCGCCTCATGGCAACCCCATCACTCCTTGAATCCACCTCCCCAGTTCAAGGGGCTCCTAGCCTGGGTGGCCTGACCATCGACAATGGCTTTGGAGCCCCCTAGCAGCATCTTAGAATGTAGGGTGCCAGTTGGGTGGAGCAGGAAAGATGCCTGGGGCAGGGGGAGGGGAACTGGAGAGGCCCAGCCAGCCTCCCCTCTCCTTTTGTGAGCAAGCTTGTTTTGTTTGTCAATCAGGAAGGCTGCCCCTGCCTTCCCAGCAACCCACTGGCTGCCAGGAGATAAGGATATGAATGGGACCAGGAGGGCCTGATCAGAGGAGGTGGAGGAATGATGCCCTTGTTTCATGGCCCTCACCCATCCTCACTCTTTCTGGGGACTCCCAGGTACCCCAGGTGCTGTGATGACAGCTTACCGGCTGCATGGGGGCATCACATGGTGGATGCCCTCAGTGCCCACCCTGGGCAGACGCCTCTGCATGGCAGGCACCCCAGAGTGTGCAGATGTGTGCACCCATGGCAGCGTCGGGAAGCCCTACACAGCCTGAGCAAAAATGGGGCTTTCACAGGCAGAGAAAAATAAATACCTGCATTCCATACCACCTTTTCTACCTGCAGAGCAGAGTCTGCCCTCTCTCCCCTTTCAAATAAAGAAACCGAACACTGATAGGCACAGAGATATTGCAATCTTGTCTGGCTCCCTCTACCCAGGACTCTTTTATTGCACCCTGCCAAGTTGGGTGGCCCAGGGACCTCCTCCTTCCCCTTTCATCCCCTTCTATGCTGAGTTTAACCCTTACAGCAACTCCACGATAAAGGTATGATTATGCCCACTTGATAGATGAGGAAAGAGAAGGCTCTGAGGGAGAAAGCCATGAAAAGACAAACTGCTCTGGTCAGAAGCCAAGCTCATGGCTGTCTGACTACAAGCCTTCACTTCCCACAAGGTCACAGTATTATTTCATAGCCAGGAATTAGCTCCCGAATGGATGAGTGACTAACATGGGGAAGGGGGTAAGCAGCAGGCAGGGCCTGGCTTTGGAGCCTGCGGATATGATTTCTAATCCTAGCTCTGCCACTTGGTTGCTTTGTGACTTCAGGCAGATCACTTAACCTCTCTGTGCTTCAGTTTCCTTGATAATGAATATAGGGCAGTTGATAAGACTTAGCGAGGACCACCCAATGCCTGGCACAACAGTAGGCACTCAATGCTGGCTTTTCTCCTGATCCCTTTCAGCATCCAAAGAGACAGATATGCACGTATTACAGGAACCAGGCCTCTCCCACCAATGCCTTCACTCAGTTGGCCCTCCTGTCAGGAACCCCCCACCTTCCCAACCCCTGTAACCATTTCTGGCCCTCTCAGGCAGAGGCCAAGGGCTGTCAAGTTCAGCTCCCCAGGCTCCTGTCCTGCCTGGGAGACCAGGTCCTCTCAGTTTAATTAGCCAGGGCAGTGGCCCCAGAGGACAGTGTCACCCCAAGGGAACAAAGCCAGCTCCGTCCACATCCCGCTGGAGTCAAGAAGAGAGCCACTCAATTAAGTCTGATTTGGCAAAACGTCTGTTTTAGTGCTATTTTGGGCCACGGTGGGGATTTTCTGTGCTTGTCTCAAAGGTAACATAAACCAGATTCCTTCCCGCCTCCCCCACCCCTATCTGTGTTTGAAATGAAAATATTGTTTTTCCTCTGCTCTCTCTCTTTTTTCCTGCTTCTCTTTCCCACCTATCAGAAGGCTGCAAACAAGAGAAAAGGAAAAGGCTGGGCCCCCGGCTGGAGGGTAGCACCTGGGGCTAGGGTGCTCCCACCGCCCACCTGGCCCTGCTTGATCCCCCAGAGAACAACATGCTGAGGGTTGGAGTTCCCTCAAACCAGACTAAAGGGTTTAGTCCTCTCCTTTGCCTTCTCCCCACCTCTGGAAGCCACTTCCTGGGTCCCCCGAGGCCAGCTCTTTTTCTGACTTC
Organism: Papio anubis; assembly: GCF_008728515.1. NCBI lineage: Eukaryota > Metazoa > Chordata > Mammalia > Primates > Cercopithecidae > Papio > Papio anubis. Next base: position 16,927,201 of record NC_044992.1, on the reverse strand, counting down.
TCTCCAGGCACACACCAGGTACCTGGTAGCCTCCCCACCCACAACACACCCTTGCATTTTCTGCCTCTGAGCCTTTGCCTGGGCTGTGCCCTCGGCTGGAAATACCTCCCCAAAGGCCCTCCCTTGAAGGAGTGGAAAGGCCCACATCCCTCTTTCTTCCTGCTACCTTTTCCTTCATAGCTCACATTACAAATAAATCCATCTCTAGGCAATCATTTCTGTAATGTCTGCTCACCTACCATGCTATATGCTTCAAACGGACAGGGGCTCCATCTGCTTGGCCACTGCTGCTTCTCAAGGCAGGGATCTCATCTCAACCCCTCAGCACACAGACATCAGGGGCCAGCTGATGGTGTGGTTCCAGGGGCTGCCATGTGCAGTAGGATGTTTAGCAACATCCCTGGCCTTTACCCACTAGATGCCAGCAGCACCTCCCTAGCTGAAACGACCAAAAATGTCTCCTGACATGGCTCAGTGTCCCCTGAGACACAAGATCACCTCCGAATGAGACCCACTGCTCCACAGCCTGGCACAGAGCCCCCTTGAATGAATGAATACACGACTTTACCCTTCTAATAGAACATGTGATTTTATTTTACCTCTTATCATAATCATGTAGAAATTTTATTTTCCCTATCAGAACAGAAGCTTCCAGAAGACAGGCCCATGTGACCTCCGCTGTGTATCAATGCTGTTTGCCCATAGCTGTTTGCTGAAAGAATCACTATCAAAGCACCAGAGAGCAGCAGACTGAAAGCCAGCTCTGGTTCCCCAGCCCCTCCCACCCCAAGCCAGAATGCTGGGTGACTTTGCTACAGGAGTTAAGCTTCTCTGGGCCTCCCGTCTCTCCAGCTGCTGTAACAATTCTTTGTCCACTTGGGCTGGTGGGAGGTTTACAACTTCACATCTCTATGAAGCTGTAGCTCCTAAGAAATCTTTCAGGTGGTTTTTACTTTACATTGTCTGAGAATTCTGATTATCACTAATAGGCACAATATTTACTAAGCACACTATTCTGTGCCCAGGACTGGCTAAGTGCTTTAGAGGCCCTATCTCATTTGATCCTCTTAACAACAAAACTATGAAATAGGTACTGTTACTTTCGCCTTTTGATGAAGGAGGAAATGGGCTCAGGGAGCTTGAGGGACCTGCCTAAGGTCCACACAGAGGCAGGCAGTCCTGCTGCCTCCGGCTGGTGAGGACTACTCAATTAGGAAACACCTTTTGCTTTCATACTTGAAACTGAAATTCCTTTTTTTTTCTTTTTTTTTGGAGATAAGGTCTCACTCTGTCGCCCAGGCTGGAGTACAGTGGTACGATCACCTTGGCTCACTGCCACCTCTGCCTCCCAGGTTCAGGCAATTCTGCTGCCTCAGCCTCCTGAGTAGCTGGGATTACAGGCACCCACCACCACGCCCAGCTATCTTTTTGTATTTTTAGTAGAGACAGGGTTTCGCCATGTTTGGCCAGGCTGGTCTCGAACTCCTGGGCTCAGGTGATCCACCCGCTTCGGCCTCCCAAAGTGCTGGGATTACAGGAGTGAGCCACGGCGCCTGGCCTGGACTGAAATTCCTTCTAAAATCAAGCACACCTGGTGCCAGACAAGAGGCAGACTTTCCCAGGTGACTAAGGCCTCACAGGACCTCCCCAGCATCAGGCCCCAGCAGCCAAGCAGAGAAGCAGCTCTAGATTGCTATAGAAGGGTCTGATTCAAGGAGTTGGGGAGCTTTGGCACCCCTTTCTGGATGCCAACCCTCACGGAGAAGCCTGGCCAGGGTGACCTCCTCCAGCACCAAGCTGGTCCATGAGATCGTTCAGGGCAGGAATAAAAGCAACAATGGAGGAAGGGCCATGCTCTGGCACTTTCTATGTACCTGTCGCTGGACTTGAACAAACAACCACCCTATGAGGTAGATTCTATCAATTCCAACATTTTACAGATGATGGAGCCAAGTAAAGGAGATAAATAACTTGGCTAACTTCACAAGTGGTAGACCCTGGATCTGAACCCAGGCAAAGTCCAAAATACGTATGCATATCCACTATGCTGCATTAGAGCTGCATCTCATTCATGGCTGTTTTCTCAGTATCCTGGTGCTCCACACATGATTTATAAATGAATGAATGACTGAATGAATGAATGAAGAGTTTGTGGTTATACTGCTACTGAAGTCACAAGTTGCTGGATGCTTTCCTGGGGTCCACCTACACCATTGGAGCGAAGTCCCCTTACATACAGAAACTCTTGCCAGAAAACTAGTAATTCTCACCTGCCCCATGTGTAAAAAGACCCACTCAATCCATCTGCCTTGACCTGGCTAGAAAAGAAACAAGCACCAAACTCCTCATTTTGGCCAATGTTATTACAGGTAATAACATTGTGACCTTTAGATGTGACCTGGCATGAATGGAAAAAGAATAGTAATTGGCCGGACGTGGTGGCTCACGCCTGTAATCCCAGCACTCTGGGAGGCCGTGGCGGGTGGATCACCTGAGGTCAGGAATTCGAGACCAGCCTGGCCAACATGGTGAAACCCCGTCTCTACTAAAAATAAAAAAAAATTAGCCAGGCATGGTGGTGCGTGCCTGTAATCCCAGCTACTAGGGAGGTTGAGGCAGGAGACTTGCTTGAACCCAGGAAGCAGAGGTTGAAGTGAGCCGAGGTTGAGCCACTGCACTCCAGTCTGGGCAACAGAGCGAGACTCCAGCTCAAAATAATAATAATAATAATAACAACAACAACAACAATAGCGATCTCTTCTACATACAAAGCACTTTAGCAATAAAAGTAACTGCCCAAGGCAGGGTGTGGTGGCTCACACCTGTAATTCTAGCACTTTGGGAGGCTGAGGCAGGCAGATCATGAGGTCAGGAGTTTGAGACCAGCCTGGCCAACATGATGAAACCCCATCTCTACTAAAAATACAAAAATTAACCGGGCATGGTGGCAGATGCCTGTAGTCCCAGCTGCTTGTGAGGCTGAGGCAGGAGAATCGATCACTTGAACCCGGGAGGCGGAGGTTGCAGTGAGCTGAGATCACACCACTGAACTCCAGCCTGGGCGACAGAGCGAGATTCCATCTCAAAAAACAAACAAACAGGCCGGGCGCGGTGGCTCAAGCCTGTAATCCCAGCACTTTGGGAGGCCGAGACAGGTGGATCACGAGGTCAGGAGATCGAGACCATCCTGGCTAACATGGTGAAACCCCGTCTCTACTAAAAAATACAAAAAACTAGCCGGGCGCGGTGGCGGGCGCCTGTAGTCCCAACTACTTGGGAGGCTGAGGCAGGAGAATGGCGTGAACCCGGGAGGCGGAGCTTGCAGTGAGCTGAGATCCGGCCACTGCACTCCAGCCTGGGCGGCAGAGCGAGACTCTGTCTCAAAAAAAAAAAAAACAAAAACAAAAAAAAAAAAAAAACAACTGCCTAACAGCCCAGCAGTGATGGCCCAGCTAAGGAACTGTGCATCAGCAACCAGGAGGGGCTTGTTATTATCCCCATTTTATTTATTATTATTATTTTTTTTTTGAGACTGAATCTTGCTCTGTCACACAGGCTGGAGTGCAGTAGCACGATCTTGGCTCACTGCAATTTCCGCCCCCCGTGTTCAAGTCATCCTCCTGCCTCAGCCTCCCAAGTAGCTGGGATTACAGGCAGGTGACACTACGCCCAACTAGTTTTTGTATTTTTAGTAGAGATGGGTTTTACCAGGTTGGCCAGGCTGGTCTGGAACTCCTGACCTCAAATGATCCACCCACCTCCGCCTCCCAAACTGCCGGGATTATAGACATGAGCCACCACGCCCTGCCTATTACCCCCATTTTAAAGGGGAGGGAAATGGAGCCTGACAGTGAGCAGCTGGTACCTGGATTTGAACCCAGGCTGGTGTGACCCCAAAGCCTGTGTTTATGGCCCCAAGCTATAGGACCTCCTTGCTTTCCAGATCACAAAACACAGCAACACTTTTTTTTTTTTTTTTTTTTTTTTTTGAGACAGAGTCTCCTTCACCCAGGCTGGAGTGCAGTGGTGCTATCTTGGCTCACTGCAACCTCCGCCTCCTGGGTTCAAGTGATTCTCGTGCCTCAGCCTCCCAAGTAGCTGGAATTACAGGCATGGGCCACCACACCTGGCTAATTTTTGTGTTTTTAGTAGAGATGGGGTTTTGCCATGTTGGCCAGGCTAGTCTCAAACTCCTGACCTCAAGTGATCTGCCTGCCTTGGCCTCCCGAAGGGCTGGGATTACAAGTGTGAGCCACGGTGCCGCAGCTCACCTTTAATGCTTACAACAAAGCCCGTTCACATTTTTGACAGAAGAGGAAACTGACCCTCACAGAGAGAAAGTGACTTGCCCAAGGGATGCTTCAGTTAAAACTCAAAGGCTTTTCCTAATTCTGAATCCAGTGCTTTCCCCTACCCCGACCCTATCTCTCCTTCCAGATGAGCACAGTCTCCAAGAAGGGAGCTCTAGGAGGTGAACCCAAGCTCCACTGGATTCTGCATGTTCTCCCTTAAGCCCCCTGACCATGGGCCTGTAGACGCTCTGAGCATGCCCGCTGCCCCTGTTCTATCAGCTGTCTCCACGGGGTCCCTGGTTTCTCACACCCAAGGAGTGGGTGACTTGGGTCCACAGACCATCAGTCCAAGAGCAGTCCACCCTCCCCCCATTTATACATGAGACTGAGGCCAGAGAGGAAAGGAAGATTCCCCAGCAGTCCTGGCTCCCCACCATAGTGCCTAATGGCTTCCCTGCCCCCAACCCCATGCTCGCCTGCTCCACCCTTCCCTCCTGCCTCTGCACAGCATCCTGGGCACCTTCTCTTCCCAAGCCTGATCACTTTGTGCAGAAAGTGGATGCTCAATTAGCTGGGCGTGGTGGCGGGTGCCTGTAATCTCAGCTACTCGGGAGGCTAAGCCAGAGAATTGCTTGAACCTGGGAGGCGGAGTCTGCAGTAAGCTGAGATTGTGCCACTGCACTCCAGCCTGGACAACACAGCAAGACTCCATCTCAAAAAACAAAACAAAACAAAACAAAACAAAACCGGATGCTCATCGTCCATCTGGCCCCTAGACTTCAAGAGCCTCAAAGCCTGGACCACAAGCTTGCTCCTGTCTGGGGCTGTGCCAGCATGGAGCCGAGCAAGAGAACACTTGGAGTTGTCTGCTGGACAGACAAGGAAGGCATGGCTGACGATGGTGGGAGCTGATGCGCCTGGCTGCTTTCCTTCCTGGCCCTAAGCACACTCTTCATACTCTCCAGCAACAGCAGCAGCGGGAACTTCCCCCTCACTCCTTGTCATCCCCCCAGTTCCATCTCTCCCTGTCCCTGCTCACCACTCCCCAGGTCCCCCACCCCCACTCCACCTCTCTGCCCTCATGTTTTTCTCTTCCCCATCTCTCCCTTCCCCGGCTCTGTCCACACACACACACACACACACACTTCACATGGGTTCAAGAACCAGTGGAGCAAAATCTGTCCTTTGCCAGCCAAGCCCCAGCCTGCAGGCAGCCTCCAGCCCTGCCTCCCCCACTGCCTCCCCCTCCCTGGTGTCACATTCCAATCTCAGATCCCCAGTGACCCACCAGGAACAGGGCACAGCTCTGCCTCAATCACTGGGGAACAGGACGAGCCAGTTTCTCCCAGCCCCCTCAGGAAGCAGCCTGGGGAAGCTGCCCGCCACCCCCCTGCCCCCCCACCCCACCAAGCCCCTCACCCCACTCATCTAAAGTCTGACAGCACAAGATCCACACAGACCTGAGCATGCCCTTGCTAAAGATCAAAGGGGCCCACCGAAGACAATGTCGGGGCTCTCACCCTCTCTACCTCACCTGGCCCTCCTGCCAGGAAGCATTTCTGAGTGTCCTGTGTTCTAGGCCTCGCCCTTGGCGCTGGGCCGGAGAGAGCAAGGAGACGTGCTTTCAGGCCTCGATGCTCCAGCCTCATGGGGAGGACAGACACTGGCAGAACTGCCGATAATTCCGTGATAAACGCTACGCCACGAGTATAGACAAAGGGAGATGACTCATACTGCCTCGGAGGTCAGAGGAGGAGGAGACAGGACGTCTGTTTTGGTCTGGGGCAGCAGGGAGGAAGGTGAAGGGCATCCCAGGTGGAAGGAACAGCCCAGCCCAATGCACAGAGGCAGGGATGCACATGGCTACATCTTAACAAGGAGGTGCCGGCTATGGCTGGAGGGGACAGGACTGAATGAGGACAGGGCAGGCAGAGGACACCAGAAATGGCCCCGGGCAGCGTGGGAAGAACTACAGATGGGACCTTTATTCAGAAGGCAGCAGGAGCCACTGGAGGTTATCTGCTGGGTTTAGAATGATCACTGACAGTGCTGCTGGCCAGCACCTGGGAGGGGACAGGATGGAGGCAGGGAGGCCAGTGAGGAGGTCCCAGCAACAGCCCATCCCTCTTCCGCCACCATTCTTTCTGAGCCAAGTCCTCCCCTCTTGGCCACAGCACACAGGCCACATCCCTTCCAGCCTCCAAAGACTTGCTCTGCTCACTGCGTTCCCTCTGCCAGGAGTGCCCCTCTCATTCTTACCTCGCTGTGCCTAAAGCACCTGCTTAAAGGCCCCTCCTCCAGGGAGCCCCCAGCTCTGGTCAATGCCTTGGCTATGAGCTGGGTCCCAATTACCCACTGGGCTGTGACCTTCTTGTGGTCAAGTGCAGGGATGCTTCCTGCTTGGACCCCGACATTAAGCACATAACTTTGGAAATAGTGGGTCCTTGGAAAATCCCTGTTCCCTTGGGCCCAGCACCCAGGTGCCTCTCCCACAGAGACGCTGCTCTGTGCACACCATTGCTGTTGCACCTCCTCCCTCCCTGTGGAGCCACACATTGGATAGGGGAGGAAAAAGACACCCATGCCATGGCCACAGGCAGCTGTTCAAAGCAATGCATTTCAAACATGGGCTGCCATAGAGATAGAATAGCAATAATAATACAATAATGACAGCAGCAATCAGCATTTACTGGCATAAGCACTGCTCTAAACTTCATATGGATTAACTCACTGCATCTTCACTTCAGTCCCATGAGGTCTGTACTGTTACTCTGATTGTAAAGATGGGGACACTGAGGCACAGAGAGGTAAACGGTCTGCTCAGTATGTGGTGGAGCCAGGAGTCAACCCAGAACTTGCCCTGAAGGACTTCGCCACACAACCAGCCTCTCCAAGACAAACAGAGAGGAAAAAGGAAGCTGCCGAGTAAGAGCCCATAGTCAGTGTGTCCTCACTTGGGGAAAAAGAAAACTATGCATGGATTGGTATATGTGACACACACATATACACACATATATATGTGACACACACATATACACACATGTGTGACACACATATACACACATATATATGTGACACACACATATACACACATATATATGTAACAAAAAGTCTGGAAGGACCCGTTCAAACTATTAACTGGGGTTACCTGCAGGGAGGGTGCCAAGGGAACTTTTACTTTTACTACATATATTTCTGGCTTATTTGCATTTTTCACCCAAGTATCCAAGTGTTACTTGAGTAGTTTAAAATGGCAGGAATTATTAGGGTTGCAATGAACATTTGTTGCATGAATACATGGCAAATTCATTTCCTAGGCCTGTTTCTTTCAAATTCTGGGTATGACCCATCAGTGGATTGCAAAATTAATTTCGTGGGTAGCAATGAGTAATTTAAAAAAAATCAAATACACTAGAACAAAAAGTATCACAGACCAGCAGACAGTAAGGGAGTTATTTCAGTAAACTTTTGTTTCAGCTATATACAGTGTGACCTGTGTAGTTACCTACAATGTATTTCTTACTATATGTCACGGGCAAGAGTTTGAAAGCCATTGGTCTAAGCTTGGGAGTCTAAAGAGGAGTAAGGTTGGGTGCAGTGACTCACTCCTGTAATCCCAGCACTTTGGGAGGCCAAAGAGGGAGGATAGCTTGAGCCCAGGACTTCAAGACCAGCCATGGCAAGACCCCTGTCTCTAGGAAAAAAAAAAAATTAAAAATTAGCTAGGTGTGGTATTGGGGGCCTATGATCCCAGCTACTCAGGAGACTGAGGCTGGAGGATCGCTTGAGCCCCGGAGGTTGAGGCTGAAGTGAGCTGTGTTTGTGCCAAGGCACTCCAGCCTGGGCCACACAGCAAGACCCTGCCTCAAAAATAAAATAAACAGAGTAAGACAGGGTCCCTGCCTACAAGAGTCCCACAGTCTAGTGGAAGAGAAAGGCAGCTCCAGTACCCCTGAGTTCCCTTTATCTCCATAGAAGCCAGAGGGATGCTAGGTTGGTGGAAAGGTCCTATTTTGCCCACTCCACAGTTGGCTTCTAGGGCCTGGATCTCGCCTTGATACATTCTCCTCCTCTCCAAGTCTTTTGCTTGTGAGAGCTTTTGCCAGAGTTATAGGGCTGAGCCTGCCCTGAGATCAGAATGACTGTGTCCACTTCTGTGTCACGCAAAAGGCCACTTCTCCTTGCTCCTACCGGCTTGCCTGTCAAGAGGGGGAGGGGTGGGAAACTAGAAGATTCCTTTCCAGCTTCCAGATCCCGAGGGCCACGTCCCAGGGAAGCCTCTGAAAACCCAGCTGTGTGGTCAGCAGGGAGGGGCCACCACTCAGTCTGCAGTGAGGGCTGCCCCCCAGCTGAGGTGGGCCTGACCCTGAGCAGAACGAGGTTTGTATGGAGAACGGAGGGGGGGCAGTGGCAGGAAGAGAAGCAGAGCCCCCAGCTCGGGGCTCCCATCACGCTGGCGCCTCCACATCAGAGCTCGCCTAACCCACCCCCGCCTCTCCTCCCAGGGCAGCAGACAACTAAAAAAAGATAAAATAAAAAGAAGTAATTCCCCTGCTCTGACGTCAGCGCGAGGTCTTAACAGCCCGGCAGCGGCATGAAACTGGATTGCAACCAGATGTAATGCCCTTGAATTCTCAACACACTACTGCGTTGGAAAAGACATAAAGGGGAGGCGGGGGGGCAATATTGGTGGGAGGAACCGTACAGGTCCCGAGTGGGTCCCTGAATCCGGGCCCGCCGAAACCGCGAGGCAGGCGGCCCGGGAGAGAGTGCGGCGCGCGGAGCAGCGCCCGGCCGGCTCCGCCATTCCGGCGCGCGGCCTCCCCTCCCCCAGCCCCCACCGGCGCATTGTTACACTCGCTCCCATCCATTCAGAGCCCAAGGCCCGCCGCGCCCCCGCCAGCCCGGGCTCCGCGCTGGAGGGCACCGCTGCAGCCCGCACTCCGGCCCCTGCGTGGACTGGATAACGACCAAGAGTCCCAAGAAGGAAAACTGCTCGCCGGGAAAACGGGCGCCCCAGGAAGCTGTGGCCGCGACGGCCTAGGGCCTGGCTGGTGTTTCGCTTCCCTTCTGCCCCACCACGGAGGCCCCTGGAGCGACCAGGCTCCAAATGTCACCCTCGCGTCCTGCCACCCCCTGTCCCCGCCGCACTCGGCCCCCATGTCCTCCTCCCGGGTTCCCTGCCTTCAAGGCGCGGGAGAGGGGGAGCCGACCTCGAAAAGAGCGGCGGGGCGGCGGGCTGCGCCGCTGTCTGTGGGGTGCCAGGCTCGCGTGTCCGGGGCCCCCGCCCGTGATGTCATCCCCGAAGGGCCCGTGCGTCCCGGGCCGCTACAGAGCTCCCCAAGTCGCGGGGGCCGCTTCCTGCCCGGCCTCGGGGCCTGCGCACAGGCCCCGGCGCCGCTGCCCGGGTGGGGACACCGCAGAGAGCCCGCGCACCCCATCTCGCCACACACGGCCTTCGCCGCCCCTGCGGGCCCTGACTCCTACGCGACGGCCACGCCGGGCCCGGGTCACGCATGGGGAAGTCAGCTCCCCGCCCCCCACCTCGGACGCACTCACAAAGCTCCCCTCCGCCCCCGGCGCCGCGCGAATGTTCCCCACGTCGCCACCCCACGCTCCGCAAACACTCCGCGCCTCGGCGCACGCAGAGCCCTTGCCACACTCGCCCCTCGCGCCATGCCCCAACCCGACCTCAGCCGGCCGCACATTCCCCAGAAGACCCTCAGCCACGGCGCAGGGCGCCCCCACCCTGCAGCTCCCCAGACGTCCATCCGGTGACCTCGCGCACCCCCCACACCACACAAAGCAAGGACCCCGCGGACCCCACATCTCCACCCAGCGCGCGCTCTCGGTCCCCGAACCTGCCTCGGCTCCTCACCCGGCCCAGGATCCCGACGCCTCGCGCCGCCCCCACCCCGGGGCAGCGTCCACTGAGCCCCCCGCGCCCCGGCGCTCGCTGCTCACCTCGGCGCCCGCGCTCACTCGGGGGCCCTGGGTCTGGCGCTGCGACTTCGCGGCCCGGAGGCCTGGGTGGCCATGGGGGTCGGGGCGCGGCGGCCCCGCCGGCCCGCGGCCAGGCAGGAAGGAGGGTGGGCCGCGGCGCCCCCTCCTCGCGCCGGCGCTCGGGCCGCGGGCTGGGCGGCCTGCTCGGCTCGCCTCTCGCCTTCGCCGCACTCGCTCTCCCACTAGTCTCTCGGAGCCCAGCCGCGGGCGGGGGCGGCGCCCGGGGGCGCGGGGAGCGGGCGGCACGGGGACCGGGCCCTGGCCGCGCACCCGGCCGGGCCTGCCTGGTGTCCGCGGGTGCCGCGGGGAAATGCGATCCCCTCCGCACAGGAAGAGCGGACGGGCGGGCGGGCGACGCGCGGGGGGAGAAGGAGAGCGAGAGCGCGAGGAAAAAAGTTCCCGGGCGGCCTGGCTGCGCTCGCTCGCGGCCCCGGGCGCCAGGTGGGCCGTGCGCGCCCCGACAGCACCCCCTGGCGGTCCGCGCGCCCCACTGCGCGCCCCCCGCCCGCCCTCCCGCCGGCCTGCGGGAGGGGCCCTCTGCGGTGGGATCCCGGTGAGGCCCGGGAGGACTCTAGCGCCCTGCGTTCTGGAGCTTCCAGCGTCAGGCCAGGCCCCCACCCTCACTCCTTTAGCCCTCACCTGTGCCCACTTCTTTACAGTTTGAGAAACATTTTCGATTTCAAAACTCTATTGGTTTCATGTAAACTTCATTTACTGGGCACCTGGCACCTTGCTGAGTCTTGAGGAATGAGCAGAGACAATGCGGTCCCTGCTGTCATGGAGCTGGCATCCTGGTGGGAAGAGACAGACAGCAAACAAATGCTTAGATACATGACGAAGATAATTTTAGAGCAGTAAGTGCTAGGAAGAAAATTAGCAGGTGAAGTGACGGCTAGGGCTCCTTGACTGGTGGTGAGAGAAGGAGGCCTGTCTGTGCAAAGATCTAAATAACAGGAGGAACCGCCATGGGTAAAGTCTGGGAAGAGCATTTTTTTTCTTTTAGAGGCAGGGTCTTGCTGTGTTGCCGAGAGCGAACTTGAATTCCTGGCCTCAAACAGTCCTGCCACCTCAGCCTTCTGAGTAGCTGGGACTACAGGAGCCTGTCCTGCTGGGAAGAGCATCCTTGGCAGAGAGAACATCAAGTGCAAAGGTCCTGAGGCAGGAGAGAACTTGGTGAGTAAGTGGAATTGTGAGGAGGCCGTGAGCAAGGGAACAAGTAATGGGCACACTGAAGTCACAGCCATAACAGGAGGGCCAGAGCCTGCAGGGCTGCAGAGGGCCCAGTGAGGTGCAAGGAAGGTAGCCACTGGCAGACTTTAAACAGAGGCACGTTGAATGAATGAGTGAAACTTAAGTTATAGACCTCTGAGCAGTTTCATGCCTAGGTCTCTACTTGCCATAGCTCAGGTGGGAGCTCACTGCCACCTGCTTGGGAAGGCTCCCAGCCCCACCCAGCCTCTAGGGTCTGTGGGACATGACCCTATTAACAGCCCCATCGAAGCCTCCCTTGTTTGTCCTTTGGTTGGGCAGAGGGGAGCTGGTCAAGGCATCAGAGCTTGTGGGTGACCTGGGACAAGTGAGTCATGCAGTGGGACAAGTGAGTCCCGCATCTGCAAAATAAGGTATTGTGATAGGTAGAGGGCCTCACTCTGTTCCAGGCTTGCTGTGCCCCTTCTGTGCATGGTCTCATTAGATCCCGGTGCCCCCTCTGTGAGGTCAGCTCATCACATTTTGTGGATGAGGAAACAGGTACAGAGTGGTGAAGTCCCCTCTCCAGGTTCTCAAGCTGCAGCACAGAATCAACACCGGTCCCCACAGTCCTTCCCACTGGGTTTGGCTACCCGTCTCCCAGGGTGAATATCAAGAGCAAGACAGAGCTGGATCCCAGTGCGAATTGTGTCGTTTTAAGCTTGTTTTAAGCACAGTTTCTGGGGAAGACACATCTGGTTTCTTTTTTCTTTTTCTTTCTTTCTTTTCTTTTCTTTTCTTTTTTTTTTTTTGACACGGAGTTTTGCCCCTGTTGCCCAGGCTGGAGTGCAACGGTGCGATCTTGGCTCACCACAACCTCCGCCTCCCAGGTTCAAGCAGTTCTCCTACCTCAGTCTCTCGAGTAGCTGGGAGTATAGGCATGCACTGCCACACCCGGCTAATTTTGTATTTTTGGTAGAGACAGGATTTCTCCATGTTGGTCAGGCTGGTCTTGAACTCCTGACCTCAGGTGATCTGCCTGCCTCGGCCTCGCAAAGTGCTGAGATTTCAGGCATGAGCCACTGCACCTGCAAATCTGGTTTCTAAACATGGCTCCTCTGTGCCCAGCTGGGTGGCTTTGAGCAAACTACTTAACTTGCTGAGCCTCAGTTTCCTCATCTGTAGAATGGGGATAATAGTACCTAGCTCATGGGTCTGTTGAGAGGATTGAATGAGGTACGTGTGGAAAGCATTTAGCTCTCAGCCTGGCATGCAGTAAGTGCTGTTACTGCTTTAAGACGCCAGATTAATGGGAACAGTCCCTGTCATCCATCCAGGGCCCCCTGTCCCCACCCCGAGCTGGTCTCCTGCCCTCCCTGCCTTACTTTAACCTGCTCCTAAGTGGAGCCTAAGGGAAGGCTGGTTCTAGGGACCCCAGTGGGAGGCAAGACAAGGAGGCCTTGCTGGGGGATTTCTGGTTCCCACACAGGGGTCCCCAAGGCCAGCTTCTCTACCTGGAGAGGGCGGGAAAGCAGCTGGAACCCGAAGTCCAGGAGAGTCCATTTCCTGGCCTTGGAATTAGGTACTTTTGTTTTGAAAATTCCTTGGTATCAAGTTTACATGACTGGGGCCACTGGACCCTGTACGCAGGGCTGGGGGTACAAAGAGGATCCCTTTGGGAGCCATAGTTCAGGCACCACTCAAGGAAACACATTTGTTCAAGGGATTAGCATTCCTGGATGTCAGTTCAGCGAAGCGTTGGAGGAGGTGGCGATTGAGCCAGACCTCAGAGGATGGGCAGGAGGGGAGCCCTGGGTGGCAAAGGGGATGGGTGTCCCAGAGAGTGAGAGGAGGAAGGAATGTGCAGGCAGATGGAAGAGGGTGTGGGGTCAAGGTACTAACAACTGCCTCTGTGTGTGTGTGTGTGTGTGAGTGTGTGTACGTGTGTGTGAGACAGGGTCTGACTCTGTTGCCCAGGCTGGAGTGCAGGGATGTGATCATAGCTGACTGCAGCCTCGAACTCCTGGACTCAAGCTGTTCTCCCACCTCAGCCCCCTAAGTAGCTGGGACCACAGGCATACACCACTATGCCTGGCCAATTTAATTTTTATAGAGATGGCATCTTGCTATGTTGCCCAGGCTGGTCTTGAATTCTGGGCAGTGATCCTACTGCCTTGGCCTCCCAAAGTGCTGGAATTACAAGTGTGAGCCACCACACCTGGCCAGAACTGCCACTTTTGAGTACCTACTGTGTGCCAGGTGCCTAGGGATGTTGTAACAAATTCCACAAGTGGCTTAAAATAACACAAATTTATTTGTTTATTTATTGATTTATTATTTTTTAAGACAGAGTCTCGCTCTGTTGCCCAGGCTGGAGTGCAGTGGCACAATCTCGGCTCACTGCAACCTCTGCCTCTCGGGTTCAACTGATTCTCGTGCCTCAGCCTTCCGAGTAGCTGGGATCACAGGCACACACCACCATGCCTAGCTCATTTTTGTATTTTTTGTGGAGAGTGGGTTTCGCCATGTTGACCAGGCTGGACAGACTTACTCTTTACAGTTCTGGAGGTCAGAACTCCAAAATCAGTTTCACTGGGCTAAAGCCAAGGTGTGGGCCGGACCTGCTCTCCTGGCGTCTCCCGGAGAGAATCTGTTCCTTGCCTTTTCCAGTTTCTGGAGGTTGCCTGTGTTTCTCTGCTTGTGACCACTTGGTGACCTCCAGAAGCTAGAACACGCAAGAAAACAATTGCTTCCATTGTCCCGGCTCCTACTTCCTCCCTTGACCTTCCTGCCTCTGCTCATGAGGACCCTTGTGATTCCATTCTGGGCCACCTGGATAATCCAGGCTCATCCCTCCATCTCAAGAAGAACCTTAATTGATTTAATCACATCTGCAGGGACCCTCTGAATGCTGCCTCGCCACAACTCATTTTACAGATAGGAAAATCAAGGCTCAGAGAGGTGAAGTCACTGATCCAAAGTCACACAGCAGGTGAGTTTAGTCACCCATTTCATGCATGGAGAGCCCACTGTGGGTCAGACACTGGGTTAGACCCTGGGTTGCAATGTGAATGTTACCCATGAAGAGTGCTGTGGTGCTCAGGCCTGCAGAGTAATGACCTAGTCCTGTCAAGGAATTCGGGGGAAGGCTTCCTGGAGGAGGTGATTGGTGAGTTGAGCTTTCAAGAGTGATTTTCCTCTGCCTGCTTTAACCAGGGGAGGCTTCTGAACAAACGAGGGCCCTTCCAGAGGAGGACAGCCATAGGCCTAACCATCCTGAGACTGCTCTGCATGATGCTGGCTGAGAGGGCTCAGGCTTCTCAGAGGAGAACTAGGAACTGATCAGTGATCACTGTCAGCAGAGCTAGCCCCAAGAGACTTCTGCTGCTGACCCTGCTTGTCATCCTCATTTGCACACAGGTAGGAGGGTGAGCAGGGGTGTGCACGCTGTGCAATGCAAAGGCCCAATAAAGTCAGTGTTGGTGCAGGGTCTCAGACTTGCAGCTCAAAGGCTGAACTCAGGCTCCTGGGTTTGCTTTGATTGGAAAGCAGAGCAAAAAGTGAAAAATTTGAAGTTGACATATGTTGCCAGGTACAGTGGCTCATGCCTGTAATTCCAGCACTTTGGGAGGCCAAGGCCAGAGGATCACTTGAGCCCAGAGTTTGAGGCTAGCCTGGGCAACACAGTGAGACCTCATCTCTACCAAAAAAAAAAAAGTTTTTTTTTTTTTTTTTTAATTTTAATTAGCCAGGTACAGTGGTGCATGTTTGTAGTCCCAACTACTTGGAAGGCTGAGGTGGGAGAATCGCTTGAGCCAGGGAGGTCGAGGCTGCAATAAGCCACGATAGTGCTACTGCACTCCAGCCTGGGAGACAGAGTGAGACCCCGTCTCAAAAAAAAAAAAAAAAATAAGAAAGAGAGAGAGAGAAAATAAAGAAAATAGAGAGAGAGAAAGAAAGAGAGGGGAGAAAGGAAGGGAAGGGGAGGGGGAGGGGGAAGGAAGGGAGAGAGAGAGAAGAGAGAGAGGAAGAAAAATATCTTTAAGGAATCTAGGTTCTTGAGGGCCCCACCACTACCTATTGTTCTATACCCACATTTAAATCACCTGGTTGACCAACCCCCCAACAGCCCGACACACACACAGAGACACACACACACACACACACACAAAGCCTTCAGTTTCAGACACTTTCCCCCCAGGGTTCTTAACACTCACATCTGTGTGGCCTTGAACTTCCTGTCTGTTTTCTCATAGGTCAAAAGGAGATCATGTTTCCTGCCTGGAGGAGAGGCCCTGGTGGGCTGGAATAGGGGAAAGCAGAGGGGGTGTATCTCAGGATAGAATCCTGCATCCTGCCAGGGACCAGGCTTATCCTTGACTCACTTAATAGGATGCAAGGGCGTTTACTGTAGCCAGGTGATTCCTGCAGCCGCTGTCTCACTAGGTAGACACCCGCATTTCAATAGCCTCCTTGTTCAGATGAGGAAACACAATCAGGGAATGAAGTCACTTGCCCAAGATCACACAGTCATACCTAGAGTAGGGATTCTCCTGGCCCGAGCTCCTACCCATGCTGCTGTCCTGCCCCCTCTGCGATGAAAACTCCTGGATGGAGGCTCCGGGCTGTTCTCACAGAGCCCAGGCAGAGTGTGAGTGTGCAGCAGGACTCCCATTAGCAAGCACGTGGCTAGTACTTATTTGGCACCTACTGTGTGCATTTCAGTCTTATTATCTCCATTTTGCAGAAAACATAGAGGCCTAGAGAGGGGAGGAAACTCTCTCAGAATACCTTCCTCTGTGTAGGTAGCTGTCAGCCAGGCTCTCTGCTTAGACAGCAACAGAGGAATGAGATGGAAAATCAGAACTCCTGCCCCAACTCTGCCACCCTGCCACCAATAGCATCGCCTTGGGTACTTCCTCACCCTCTCTCAGACTCTGGTTTCTAACAGGAGGAGTGTAGCAATCCCTACCTGCTGGGCTTATGAAGATTTAAAACAGTTCAACACTGTAGAGCTCTGGACCACCAAGCGTTGCTGCTCCCCCTCCCCCCATCAGCCTCTAGCACTTCTACAGAGAAGACAAATATGAATGTGAACCTTTCTTTTGAAGGTCTTGTGAGTGCCCAGAGCCCTATGGCAAGAAGCCTCTGCCAGGGAAAGGGATGCGGGGAAGTGGGGGCGGTGATAGGGAAGCAGAGCCAGAAGAGACCGTTGGGCCTCCTTCCTTCAAGGCCTCCGGTCTCTAGCAGAGAGAAGAGAGGGAGCAGGTGAGAGCCCCACTTAGCTCCAGGCAATTGTGGTTTTTTTTTTTTTCCAGACAGGATCCCGCTCTGTCACCAGGCTGTCTGTACAGTGGCACAATCATGACCCACTGCAGCCTCAACCTCCCAAGCTCAAGCAGCCCTCCCATCTCAGCCTCCCAAGTTGCTCAGACTACAGGTGCTCGCTATCACGCCCAGCTAATTTTTGCATTTTTTGTAGAGATGGGTTTTTGCCATGTTGCTCAGGCTGGTCTTGAACTCCTGAGTTAAGTGATTTGCCTTGCCTACCTCGGCCTCCCAAAGTGCTGGGATTACAGGTGTGAGCCACTGTACATGGCCAACTCCAGGCAAATTTGATCACCACAGACAGGGGAATTCTGTCCAGTTCCAGGGATGCCCCTTAAGGGGCCCCAGACCAGCTGGGCCAGAGCCACACAGGCCTTACTAAGATCTTCCATTCATTCATTCAATACATATTTATCGAGCCAAACCTCATTCTTTGTTTGTTTGTTTGTTTGTTTGTTTGGGATGGAGTCTCGCTTTGTCGTCCAGGCTGGAGTGCAGTGGCACGATCTCGGCTCACTACAATCTCTGCCTCCCGGGTTGAAGCAATTCTCTGCCTCAACCTCCTGAGTAGCTGGGATTACAGGCGCCTGCCACCACACCCAGCTAATTTTTGTATTTTTAGTAGAGACGGAGTTTCATCATCTTGGCCAGGCTGGTCTTGAACTCCTGACCTTGTCATCCACCCGCCTTGGCCTCCCAGAGTGCTGGGATTACAGGCATGAGACACTGCGCCTGGTCAAGCCAAACCTCATTCTAGATTCCATCTCCAGGAATAATGATGTGGGCCCCACCACACAGCACCCATACCATAGTCTGGCAAGTGAGACAGACATTGAACCCACTCTAAAGAAGGGTCTCATTATCTTGAGAAAAAGACCACTTTGACCACAAGTCAAAGCTCTGGGAACCAACATTTCTTAGTAATTGGAAAAAAATGTTTAATTGGAGCTTTGTTTTGAAAACTGAAATTAAAACTCTGAAAATATACACATTTTGTCTTCCACAAACAACATTTAGGTTAATATGCTAATTCTTAGGTTAATGTGCTAATACTTAGTGTTATGGTTTGACTGTCCCCTCTAAAACTTATGATGAAATTTATTTATTTATTTAATTTTTTTTTTTTTTTTGAGACGGAGTCTCGCTCTGTTGCCCAGGCTGGAGTGTAGTGGCCAGATCTCAGCTCACTGCAAGCTCCATCCCCGGGTTCATGCCATTCTCCTGCCTCAGCCTCCCGAGTAGCTGGGACTACAGGCGCCTGCCACCTCGCCCGGCTAGTTTTTTGTATTTTTTAGCAGAGACGGGGTTTCACCGTGTTAGCCAGGATGGTCTCGATCTCCTGACCTCGTGATCCGCCTGTCTCGGCCTCCCAAAGTGCTGGGATTACAGGCTTGAGCCACCGCGCCCGGCCTATTTATTTAATTTTTTTTTTTTTAAGATAGTTTTGTTCTTGTCACCCAGGCTGGAGTACAATGGCACGATCTCAGCTCATTGCAACTCCTGCTTCCCAGGTTAAAGCAATTCTCCTGCCTCAGCCTCTTGAGTAGCTGGGATTACAGGTGCCCACCACTACACCCGGCTAATTTTTGTATTTTTAGTAGAGACAAGGTTTCACCATCTTGGCCACGATGGTCTTGAACTCCTGACCTCAAGTGATCCACCTGCCTCGGCCTCCCAAAGTGCTGGGATTACAGTGATGAGCCACCATGCCGAGCTGACTTATGATGAAATTTAATTGCCATTGTGAATGTATTAAGAGGTGGGACTATTAAGAAGTGATTAGGGCCGGGTGCGGTGGCTCAAGCCTGTAATCCCAGCACTTTGGGAGGCCGAGACAGGCAGATCACGAGGTCAGGAGATCGAGACCATCCTGGCTAAACGGTGAAGCACCGTCTTGACTAAAAAATACAAAAAAACACAAAAAACTAGCCAGGCGAGGTGGCGGGCTCCTGTAGTCCCAGATACTCGGGAGGTTGAGGCAGGAGAATGGCGTAAACCCGGGAGGCGGAGCTTGCAGTGAGCCGAGATCCGGCCACTGCACTCCAGCCCGGGCGACAGAGCAAGACTCCGTCTCAAAAAAAAAAAAAAAAAAAGAAGTGATTAGGTCATAAGGGCAAAACCCTCGTGAATGGATTAATCTCTTTATTGAAGGAGTGAGCTCATTATCAAGATGCTGGATTTATTGTAAAAGTGAGTTCAGCTCTCTCTTGCTCACTTTCTAGTGCTGTCTTGCCCTTCTGCCTTCCACCATGGGATGATACAGCATGAAGGCCCCCACCAGATGCTGGTGCCATACTCTTGGACTTCCCAGTCTTCAGAATTATGAGTCAAATAAATTTCTATTGTTTACAAATTACCCAGAGTGGTATTCTGCTGTAGCAGCAGAAAATGAAGTAAGACAATTAGAGTACAAAAAGTTCATTTGAGTAGGCACAGTTTTTCCCACAAAATTGCCTGATGGTCCTTACTAGAACCTTCTGGGTCCTAACAACCAAAATGTTTCATCACATCCCCCTGAGTTCTTTGGGCCACTCTCAGTTCTATGACATTCAGATCATTTTCTTCCAAAGCACAGGTTCATCTTTCTTCACATTGGGGGTTTTCATTATTTAGACAGGGCTGACCCAGCCAGATAGACAGATCCTTGGTTTGTCAGGCACTGTGTGCAGGACCCAGGAGCTCTCCAACATAACTCTCATCAACTTCATGAAATTCTACAACTTGGAAGATTTCCTTTGCTGCCAGCTTGCATAAGTAGACCTGACAGACAGAAGAGATGCAGATGGGAGGGGCGGACAGATGCTGGTGCTAGGTAGGGTGAGATGCTTGAGTGGGAATGAAGTAAGTGGCCAGGACAGTAGTAAATATATTCATGTTTTAACAACTCTTACTTCCAACTCGGATAATGAATGCTCAGCTATGGGGCACCCCAACCATACAGTTAACCGTATCAGCCCAAGATCTCTGGCATCTGGAGTTAGGGAGGGATAAAATTCCATCTTGCTTAAGCCGGTATTATTGTGGATCTCTGTTATAAAACCTACGTCCTACCTAATACATCTAGTCTTTTGGTGGTAATTACAATCGATTTTCCTGTGGGGACCATTCTTTCCCACTTTTGGCCCATGTGGTTCAGGCTGGGCTGTCCCTACCTCTAGGATGCAGAGATTGTCACATGACTCAGGTTTGACCACACTGCCCCATTTGCCTGGCCACAGGGATTGGTTCAGGGATGGTTCGAATGACCTAAGCCCTCCAGGAATTTTGCTGGAAGAACTGAGCTTTGCTGGAGCCTCCAGGGGTAGTTGAGCTGGTCAACTGTGGGTCTGAAAACAGAGCCAGTGGGGAAGAATGAGGAGTTGAGAGACATGGAGACACCCTCTGGGCACCTGGATTCAGCTGTGCCTGAAGCTCAGAAACCCCAGGACTTAAAGTCACTTGAGCCAATGCATTCACCTTTTATCATAAACCAGTTTGAGCTGGTTTTCTGTCACTTGCCTGAAAAGAGAACTGAGACTTTACCCAGAGAAGAAAAATTTGGAATGGAGAGAAGAGAATGAGCACTGCCTTCAAAGATCTAAAGGGCAGCCTGGGCCTTGTGTGATCACACACAGACTGTGTGGTTCCAGTGGGCAGAGGGACTGGAGCAGGCTTCTGGCTCTTTATGAGGAACTTTCCCACAATTAGAGCTGTTCAAAGAGGGCCCCAGGCAACTTCAAGAGAGGGAGGAAGCTTCCCGTCTCTGGGGGTATGCAAACAGAGCCAGGATGTGGTGAAAGGAACTCAGGCTAACTAGGGGGACAGAGATCCTGTCATTTGTGAGTGTGACTTAGTACCTCCAACCAGCTTTTCATGTAGAGCCGGAGAATATCCGTCATACCCAATCTTTAATTATAAAATATTTAAGATATTCAAGAAGGTATAGAAACTAATTCACTGATCACCACTGCATTCACCACTGTCAGCTCAAGAAATAAAACCACCAGGACAGCCGAGCTTCTGACCACAGACACCTCCACCCTTCTGTCCCCCCGCTGGTCATTAAGCTTTGACTACCCATGCATAGTCCTAAGGGATATGTACTTCAGAGGTCTTTTTTAAATAGAGGGGTTAGAATTGCCATGCTTTCAGGCCCTACAGATTTTTTGTTATTACCGGCGGTGGAAATAAAAGTGCTTAGCTACTAATAAAACATGTGTTTTCTTTCTTTTTTAATAATAGAAAAGTATGACAAGAGCGGTCCCTGAACAGTTTTTCATCTTGTTTATATAAAAGCCATTTCCTCACCTCCCCTCCCCACCTCCGCCACCCAGCCTCCCGCACCTCCCTGTTCCCAGCTCTGGATTCCATCTCTGGGCTCTATTCCCTGCTGATAATCACAATTCCAGGATTGAGACTGAGATAAGGCATATCAAGCACTTTGCACATTCCCTGGCATATAGTAAGCACTAATTTTAGCACTAGTTGTCATTATCGCTGTCATTGCCATCTCGGGAATTGCTCCACCCCCGTCCCCTCCCCTTGGCAGGAAGTTGCCAACCCTCCACTGCCTCTGCTCACCCACCTTCTCCAGGTTGTCCTGAAATTCCACTGATTTTACCCTTCACTACCTCCCAGACCACAATCTCTGCAACTGGTTTCCTTGCCTTCGGTCTCAACCCCCATTCACCCTCCTCACAGTGGCCCAAGCAATTGTTCCTTTCCAGTATGTGACTCCCTGGCTTGCGCCCACCACCGTGATGCCCCCAAGGCCCCATCCCTGCAGACTGACCTGCAGGTTCCTCAACTTCCTCTTCCCTTACTCCTCTGAGCAGCCACACGTGCTGTTCCCTCTGCCCAAGATGCCCTTGCCCTCTTGCTCTGGCTCCTCCCTCCACATCCTTCCAGGCTTAGCTCAAGAGTGGGCTCCTCCAGGATGCCCTCCCAGGCCCCCCCCAGGTGAAATCAGGCCCCTGCTCCCTAGGCAGTGTGCCCAGGCCTACTCTACAAGTCTCTAACAGCCTCTGGGATCATGATTCTTCGCGAGTCTCCCTTGCTCCAGGTGGCGAGTTTCTTGAAGGTGGGAGGAATGCTATCTTCCTCAAGACTTGACAAATCGCTGTTGCATAACAATTTGAAAAGTAATATCCCTGACTTTTCTAAGCTTTTTGCTCCTTCCAACTCTCTTACGCTTCCCAAGAACCCAGGGGGGAGGTCCTGAACCAGCCCCATTTTACAGATGAGGAGGTGAGGCAGCGTGTGTGTGTGTGTGTGTGTGTGTGTGTGTGTGTGTGCGCGCGCGCGCACTTCCTGCGGCTGCTGGAACAAATGACCACAAACCCAGTGGCTTAAAACGATGCACATCTATTCTCTTACAGTTCTGCAGGCCGGAAGTCCAAAGTCAAGGTGTGGGCAGGGCTGGCTCTTCCTTGAGGCTCTGGGGGAGAATCCTTGCTCCCGTCCTCATATCACGGCAACCTCTGCTTCTATCGGCACAGCTCCTCCTCTCAGTCGAAGCTCCCTCTGCCTCTTTCTTATATACAAGAACACTTGTGACTACACATGGGGCTCATCCAGATAGCCTGCAACAATCTCAAGATCTGTAATCTAATTATGTCTGCAAAGATCCTTTTGCCACCCGAGGGAGCACTGGTAGGTTCTGGGGATGAGGGTGTGGGGTCCTGGGAGGTCTCTGTGCAGCTGCCTCAGAGGGTAGCAGTGGCACAGCTGTGATGTGGACCCAGGGGGTCTGGATCCAGATCTCGGTGCCATAGCACTTCCCTTGAAGGCGGTTCCCTGACTGTGGGGCTGGCTGTGGGGCAAGGCATTCCAGGCAGAAGGAAGAGAGCAGCCCCAGCCTCCAGGCAGGAAGGCAAGGGTAGCATGGGAGGAAAATCTGGCCCCTGCCAAAGTGAGGCACAACCAATATAGCCTTGTGGGCAGAGAGAGGGCACAGGTTACTTGGACCCTGATGAGGCATCGTTCTCCTTGGTCTGCATGCTGGAGGCCAAGCCTATGGAGCCTCCATGGAGGGCGGGGATGCACCTGTTCCTCCCACCTCCTCCCCACACCTAAACACCCTCAAAGAACGAAGGAGGAAGGGAGGCTGTGGCTTATTAGGGGCTGGATGATGGTCCCTTCATGAATGTAGTGTTTAGAATGTGCCAGGCAGTAAGCCAAGCTATTTGTGTCTGTCTCTCATTTAATCTTTACAACGATAATCCCTTGTATACCCATTTAATGGATGAACAAATTGAGGCTTATTAACAATGGTTAGTATATCTTGAGCATCAGCCATAGGCCAAACTCAACATAGGTTTGTGCTTATGTAATGCTCACAGCTCCCAGCAGCCCTGTATGGAGGGATGCCATCTGTCTGTACAGAGAGGGAAACAGCTCGCTAATACAAGTGACCAGTTACAGAATGCTGAGGATGGTGTGGGCAGGGGGGAGGCCTCAATAGGGCACTGGAGCTGTAGTTTGGCATGAAAGTGGGGGACTGGCAAGGTCAAGACCAGGAGCAGATGGGGCTTGGGTGGGGGCAAGGACCCCCCCCAGGCCCCTCCCTGTCAGCCATGAGCAGCTGGGAAGTGTGCAGGCCCTGTCCCTTCTCCAGGCAGTGGGGGTGGGGAGCCAGTGTTGGTCCCAGGCTGTGGGATGGGGGTGGGGAGAGAGTAGGAAACAGGTTGGGGTAGGGAGTGGGGAAGGGAGGATGGGATGGGGAGGGAGTGGGAGTGGAGGAGGGGGAGGGAGGATGGAGGGAGGAGGGAATGGGGGAGGGTGAGGGAGGGTGGAGGGCGTGGGGGTGGGGGTGAACGGGAGGGAGTCAGTGAGGTCCATGAGGGTCACCATAGTAACAGGAGCCAGCTCTGCTCTGAGGCCTGAGTCTGAGCCGCCACGGGGAAGGAGATAAAAGGTTTTCTATCGATCTCTGTCGGGAAAGTCATTGGTGATAAGCTGGGCTGGAGGGGCCGGCTGGCAGGAGTGTGCATAGTGGCTGCACACGCATGGCTCAAGGGTGCCCAGGGAGCTCCCACCGACCGGGGTCAGACTGTTTGGGAGGTGACCGCCTGAGCCAGGGAGGGGCTGGGCTGGGAGCCACGTCTGTCTGCTTCTGCTTTAAGGGGGCAGCTGGCTGGCTCAGCCTCCTGCCTCAGTCTTCCCTTCTGCTCAGTGGGGAAGTTGGGCCCAGGCTGCCTCTCTGGGGCAGGGGATGAGTCAGGGATGCAGAGGCGGGCGGGAGAGAGGAGCTCAGATGCCGTGGCTAGTCTCTGGTCTGCACTGGAGTTCTGGTTGCAGGAAGCTGGTCCTTTCTTTTCAGGAGAGGTGCAGGCCCATCTGGGGCATCAGCAGTCACAGCTGGGGTGGGCTGGCAGTCTCGGGTGAGGACAAAGACTCCAGCTGCCTAAGAGCCAGGGCCAGGCTGTCGTCCAAGGCCCCACTGAGCCAAGGGCAGCTTCAGCTCAGGGCCCGTGTGTGTGTGTGTGTGTGTGTGTGCAGGTGTGGGCATGTGCAGCTGTGCCAGTGCCCCACCAGGCCTTGAGCGGGTACAGGTCACCTGCCCCTGCCTGTCTCTGTGTCTGCACTCCTTCCCACCACAGCTGTTAGAGTCTGTGATGCCCCGGATGCTGGGCTGGATAGGGGTGCAATGGTGACCGAAGCAGACACAAATCCATGTCCTCGAGGAGCCAACGTTCTAGTGGGTATTTGGGGCAGGAGAGAGACAGACAAAATAGAAAAGTAACTATGGGGGCTATGGATGATGAGTGTCCCAGGGGGTGCGGGAGGGGGTGGGAGGGGGAAGCAGCTTGTTAGTTAGGTGAGACAAGGTGGTCTTAGAGCAGAGACCTGAGGGAGGCAGGGGACAGATGTGTGGGGAACTGGGAAGAGGAGACAGTACAGGTGTAAAGGTACCGAGGCAGGAGTGTTCCAGGAGCAGTGGGGAGGCCTGTGGGGCTGGAGAGCAATGCATGGGGGCAGAGGGCAGAAGGCAAGGACAGAGAGGGTCAGGACCAGCTTGGGTGGCCACAATGCACAGTGGGGCCTCTGACTCAGACCCTGAGTGACAGGGGCCTTCAGGGAGAGCTGGGATCTCCCCTAGGTCCCCACAGTGTACCCTGGCTGCTGAGAGGGGCCAGGGCAGGAGCAGGAGGCCTGGGAATCCAGGGGGCCCTGGCCAGGGTGGGGCTGTGAAAAGATTCCAATTACAAATATATCTTGAAGGTAAAATAGCCAAGAATTTCTGGCATGAGAGGAGCCAAGGACACTCCAGAGTTTTCCACCTGAGCAACAGCAGCGTGTTGCCTGAACAGCAGTCGGCGTGCCCAGGCTCTCTGTGGCATCTAACTGTTGTTAGAGGCCCAGGTGTATGGAGGGAGGGAGAGGGTGTGCATCTGTCCGCACACGTGGGTGGGGTGTGTGCAGCTCTGTGTGCACCCCTAGAGGGCCAGGCTGGGGTCTCAGGGCTGCTGGTAGGAGCCTTACCCCGTTCCTGATGGGGCCAGCTCTCAGCCACCGCTGGAGGCGAGAATGGCCCCTGTCTGGCTTGCTCCTGGGGGGCACTCAGCTCTTCCTGCTCTCCCGAGTCCCTAGAAATGACGGCATGCTCAGCCATGCCACGTCCCCTGCCCTTCTCCTTCCTGCCGCCCTCCAGGGCCTGTGGGATGGGGCAGCAGACAAAAGGGAGGAAAAAACCAAGGGAGGGAGGGAGGGGCCATGGCAGGCCCCTGAGAAACATCTGTGGGGTGAACACAACCCTTTAGACATAACCTTCCTCAGACTCCCACCTTTTGCTGGGATGGATGTTCGGGGCCCCTGAGAGGAGGAACCTGCCCAATAGCAGAGACACTGACCCCCACCCTGAGGTCACCTGCCTCCAAAGCCAGAAAAAGTTCCCATTGATCCATTTTGACCATTGATCCCATTGACCCTCCTTCTCCACTTCCCCAAATCCTGGTCATTCTCCAAGACAAGCTCACCCTCCAGCTTCTGGGAACCTGGTGAGGCACCAAGAAGGTGGGTGCTTGAGTCAGCCAGAGGGCTCACGCTTCTGCCCTGCCGCCTGTTGCTGTGTGACCTTGGGCAAGTCACTTCACCTCTGAGCAGGCACTTCCTCCCCCTGTAACTTGGAGCTGCTAACAGCTTCTCTGTGGGGCTGTTCAGAGGTAAGCTGCACAGAGGACTCAGCTGTTGCTTCTGTGAGTCTTGGTTTCCCAATCTGTCAAGGGCTGTGGGAAGACGAAGTGAGATGCTGTGGAGGCCCATGTTGGAGGCCACGGTGTGCCTCCCCTGAGTTCATGCCTTCCTGCTCCCAGGACCTGCCCGTCCGTCTCTCCGTGCTCCTCACTCTACTTCTCTGAGAGCCCCACGGTTCCGGGGAGTTCCCACCAGCCGTGGCCACAGGCTCTTGGGGCCCATGGTGTCAGCGCTGATGGGGTCTCTGAGGTCTGTCACCCTACACGGCCACCAAAGCCAGAGCTAACTTTGGGAGCTGGGCACGGAGTGTCTGTGGCTCACCATGGTAGGCTGAAAAATGGCCCCTAAAGATATCTGGGTCCTCATCCCTGGAATGTGTGGGTGTCCCCTTTACAGCCAAAAAATGGGCTCCTGCAGATGTGCAAAGTTAAAGGTCTTGAGATAAGGACCTGGGCTATCCAGGGGTTCCCTAAATGCTGTCCCAAGTGTCCACACCAGAGAGAGGCCGAGGGAGACTCGACACACGCACGGAGTAGGAAACTGTGCGGCCACCAAGGCAGAGACCGGGGTGACGCAAACACAGCCAGGGAGCACCAGGGAAGCTGGCAGAAGCTGCAAGGGGCCCTGCACAGGTTCTCCCCTGGCGCCTCCGAGGGGGCACAGCCCCGCCGATGCCATGATTTGAGACCAGTGATACCGATTTTGGACACCCAGTCTCCAGAGCTGCGAGAGAATCATTTCTGCTGTTCTAAGCCCCCACATGTGTAGTTACTCGTTACAGCAGCCACAGGGAGCTAACACTCACAGCTTAGGATTTCCTGGCTACCGCCCAGACCCTGCCCTCCCCCATGTCCATCCAGAGCTGGGTGTGAGTGGGTGCAGTGTGCAGGTGGCTATTTACTCCTGCAAGCCAGCAGGGGCTCGGGGATGCTGGGCAGGTAGAGGGGAAGGAGGATGGCGAGGCTCTGGAAGCCCAGACCATGTGAGTGTTCTGTGAACCTGCTGGACCCTCAGCCCAGGCCCAGGAGCTTGGGAGGAGTAAGCCACAGGGCATGTGGTGGCTGCCTGTGTCCACACACAGCTGGGGGGCACGCTTGGTGCATGTCCATGTGGTGGGCTGTGTGGGCATAGAGGTGAGGAGTAGGCACTTGTGCACCTGGTATAGACCCAGTGGAAAACCCAGGTGTGCCAGAAACAGCCAGCTTCCTTTTTTCTTTCTTTCTTTCTTTTTTTTTTTTTTTTTTTTTGAGATGGATCTTACTCTGTCACCCAGGCTGGAGTTCAGTGGTGTGATCTCGGCTCACTACAACCTCTGCCTCCCGGGTTCAAACGATTCTCCTGCCTCAGCCTCCCAAGTAGCTGGGATTACAGGCACCTGCCACCACTCCCGGCTAATTATTTTGTATTTTTGGTAGAGATGGGGTTTTAGCATGTTGGCCAAGCTGGCCTCGAACTCCTGACCTCAAGTGATCTGCCCGCCTCGGCCTCCCAAAGTTCTGGGATTGAGCCACCATGCCCGGCCCCTTTTTTTCCTTTAAATCAACTTACATCCTATTCTAAGCCCCTATCCTGCTGGCTGGT
This sequence comes from Papio anubis, assembly GCF_008728515.1. NCBI lineage: Eukaryota > Metazoa > Chordata > Mammalia > Primates > Cercopithecidae > Papio > Papio anubis. The sequence goes on along the minus strand of NC_044992.1, from coordinate 16,899,635 downwards.
GGGCAATTGGATCTCAGCCATTATCGGGACCTTCTTTCTTCTCCAAAGCCACACAAAGGTCCCAAGGCCATGCTGAGTCTGGCTACCAGCTCTGGCAAAGGAGGCCAGCAAAGTTCTCTGAGACACGCTAGGGGCCAGGCTGCCTGCATGGAATTGGAGCATGGGGGTGGGGTTAGTAAAACACAGACAAAACCAAAATTAATATCTGCTGTTTGTCTAGAACCCTGGAGATTTGCTGCTCAATATGGTTGTCATTAGCTACGTGTGGCTAGGTACATTTCAATCAATTTAAAAGAAATAAAACTTAAAATTGCGTGTGTGTGTGTGTGTGTGTGTGTGTGTGTATTTCTTTTTTTTTTAGACAGAGTCTCACTCTGTCACCCAGGCTGGAGTGCAAATGGCGTGGTCTCAGCTCACTGCAACCTCCACCTCCCGGGTTCAAGCGATTCTCCCGCTTCAGCCTCCCTAGGGACGTCTGTAGTCCCTAGTAGCTGGGACTACAGGCACATGCCACCACACCCGGGTAATTTTTGTATTTTTAGTAGAGACGGGGTTTCACTATGTTGGCCAGACTGGTCTCGAACTCCTGACCTCGTGATCCACCTGCCTCGGCCTCCCAAAGTGCTGGGATTACAGGCGTGAGCCACTGCGCCCGGCCTTTAAAATTGTTATTATGACACTAGTCACTTTCTGGTGTTCAGGAGCGGTGTGTGACCACCCTGTGGGACCTGGTATAGGAAGTTCTGTTGGGCTGTACTGCCAGAAGCGTTCAACCAGTGACACAAGTGCCGCCCCTCTGAATGGGGTGACCTGCCCATTTACAGATGGGGGTGAAAGGATCAAGCACAAAATGACTTATCCGAGGTCACTCGCAGCAGTTGGCACCTCCGAGCTCCATGGGCAATGGCACCCAGGGCTGCCGGGTAGAGTGGGTGCTTGCCAATGCTGGCTGCCGAGTGAACGCACCGGTGCCGTCCTCTGCCTCCTTGGAGGAAAGCTGCTTGTGAAGAACAGTCCTGCCCTCGTTCAGAGGTGGTGCAGCCTCCTGAGCTCAGCCTGGTAAGGCGCTGTGTGGCTCCAGCCCTACCTCGGGCACCACACTTTGCCTCTTTGGGACCCCGTGTCCCCGTCCATGAGATGGAGATTGTGACCACCGCATAGGGCTGCCTGGGATTTCCATGAGTCCGTGTTTGTAAAGTGCACAGTACAGCCTAACTCAATCATACGACCTTTGAGAGATGATGGGATTTGGCACACAGGAATGAGCACTGCGCCTCCTCAGAGTGACTCCCAGAGGTCAAGTTGAGATTTACTTAGACTTAGACCCGCAACCTTATCATGCGTCTAGCATTCATCTGACAAACATCTATTAAGCTTGCTTTTGGGGGCCATGACTGATGTAAGCCTGCAGCTGTGAGGTGTACCCTAGGCTAGGGAGGGTTATTCTGAGAAGAAAGTGAACCCCAAGGAAGGGGAAATCCAGAAGAAGATTCCTGATGACATCTGCGAGTTGGATCCAGATGTTCCTGAAGCTGTTATATTCCTGTTTTGTTTGCCAATAATTTTTTGTTATTTACAACTCAAAGCCGGGCCATCTGGTCCAACCCCTTGTCCCCTGAAGCATAGCTGCTTCTCCATAGCAGCTATGACAGTCTCTGCTTGAATGCTGCTCATGATGGGGATCTCACTACCTACCAAGGGAGCTCCACAAGGGCAGAACCAACTCTGGTGCAAGTGAGAGCTGATACTCGATTGCTCTTGTCTGGAAATGGTGTGCACAACTGGGAGCTCCTCTGGATTGGATGCAGGGCAGTGGAAAGAGGACCCTTCATGGTTCAGTAGACCTGAATTCAAATTTCAGGCCTGGTGACTCACTGTGTGACCCGAGTGAGGCAAGGGGCTTTCCCTAACTGAGCCTCAATTTCACCATCTGTAAAATGGTCTCCCTGGCAACATTGATCTGGTGAGGACGCCATGAGGATTAAGCAAGAAAATGTGTATGAAGCTCTGGGCGCACGCCAGTGTGTGGCACACAGGAGACACCCGAGGGCCACATCCCTCCCGTGGGTAACGCTAGTGGACACTGCACACCCATCTGAGCAGGTCCGCTCTGCGTCCATGAGAGGTTGGCACTGAGGGGTCCGCACTGGGCCAGGCTGCTCCTGCTCTGTGGAGCGTCTGCTGCAGCTGTGACTCACAGCCTCACCACACTCACAGCCCAAGACTCGGAGCCATCTGTTGTTATGGCGACGCAAGCCCACTGGAGTCCTGGGCCGTCAGTCACCAGGGTCTGACGCTAGGGGAGTGTTTTGGCGTGTGGGTGTGGCCTGTGTGTTTGTGTAGGGGGAAGGGTGTGCGAACACTATTCCTGCATGTTCAAGGCGGTGTGCTGGTGTTTGTATGTGGACTTCCTGCGTGTGCAAGGCTGGGCGTGTCTGCGTTGAGGGCGTTTGTCTGTGTGTGGTGTTGAGCTGTATGTGTGGTCTGGGTGTCTCTGGGCTGTGTGTGTGTGTGTAATGTGCCTCGGTAACGCTGGCCTGAGGCAGGGTGGACAGGAGGGTGACCCAGGGAGGGGCATGGGCCTGGGTATCTATCATTCTGACCCGGTGGCCCTGGGTTGGTCACTGCACCTTTCTCAGCCTGTTTCCTCCTCAATAAGCACAGCAGGTTGCAAAGGGCAGTCACACTCGCTATTTCATTTACTCCTCCTGTGATCCCGTACCAACAGCTGCTCACTCAACTCATATTTAGACTCAACTCTGTGTCAGACCCTAGGGATACAGCCATGAACAGAGACTTCCTCCACTGAGGGTCTCCAGTCTGGTGGGAGATGGTCAATACACAAACAAGCAAACAAAACCAGAGACTCCAGTGGGTACTGGGAGGAGGAAGAGCAGGAGGAGGGCATAGAGAGTGATGGGGTGGAAACTGAGGACAGGGTGGTCAGAGAGGTGAACGATGAGCAGAGGCTTGGAGGAGGGAGGCCAGAGTCATGAGAAGAGCATGGCAAGCATCGCAACAGCAAGTGCAGAGGCCCTGAGGCAGGTGGAGGTTCATGCGTGTGTGGCCCAGTGAGCAGGCTGTGCACTGCAGCCGTGCAGGTGGGACGGGCGAGGCTACCGCCGTTTGCAGTTTGTGGATTCCAAGGCAAGTGCACTGGTGAAAACAGCCCATTGTTCATCCACTGATGAATGGAGAGGCAACATGTGGTATGTCTAGACAAGGAAATAGTATTTGGCAATAAAAAGGAACAAGTGACCAGGCACGGTGACTCACTCCTGTAATCCCAGCACTTTGGGAGGCTGAGGCGGGTAGATCACTGAGATCAGGAGTTTGAGATCAGCCTGAGCAACATGGAGAAACCCTGTCTCTACTAAATAATACAAAATTAGCCAGGCGTGGCGGTGCATGCCTGTAATCCCAGGTGCTTGGGAGGCTGAGGCAGGAGAATCGCTTGAATCTGGGAGGCGGAGGTTGCAGTGAGCCGGGATCACGCCATTGCACTCCAGCCTAGGCAACAACAGTGAAACTCCACCTCAAAAAAAAAAAAAAAAAAAAAAAAAAAAGAAAAAAAGAAAGGAACAAGCTACTGGTACGTGCAAAAATATCAGTGAATCTTAAGTGCATTATGCTGAGCAAAAGTAGCCAGCCTGGAAAGGCTGTAGGCTGTAGGATTCTACTATGTGACATTCTGGGAGTGACAAAATGATAGGAACAGAAAACTAATCAGTAGTTGCCAGGAACTGGGGATGGGGAAAAGGCTGACCTGACCACATGGGGGCTTGAGACGGTTATGTGATTCGACACATTTGCCAAAATCCATAGAATTGAACGCTAAAAATTGGTGAGTTTAATTGTATGTAAATTATACATCAATATACCTGACCACACACCAACACATAACACCCCACAATTTTGGGGCTGAGTGACCCTCCCACCTCTTGGAGAGTTCGTGAGAGCAGTTCTGAGAAGCACACTCTTCTCTAGGTCCTGTCATTTCATTTTCAACTGCCTTGTCCTTAATGTTTCGTTTATGGGATGGAGTTTCGCTCTTGTAGCCCAGGCTGGAGTGCAATGGCGCAATCTCAGTTCGCTGCAACCTCCACCTCCTGGGTTCAAGTGATTCTCCTGCCTCAGCCTCCCGAGTAGCTGGGATTATAGGTGCGTGCCCAGTAAATGATTGTATTTTTAGTAGAGATGGGGTTTCACCATGTTGGCCAGGCTGGTCTTGAACTCCTAACCTCAGGTGATCCACCTGCCTCAGCCTCCCAAAGTGCTGGGATTACAGGTGTGAGCCACCGTGCCCAGCCAGTAGTTTCTCAGTAAGTATTTGATCAACTGATCTGGAAATGCTTCCCATCCAAAATGAAGGGCCCTTGTTCTCAGCTGCTGAGAAAGGACCAGGCAAAAGCATGAGGGGCTTGACCAGGAGGGGTGTGTGCCTGAGTTCGTGTGTGTGTTTGTGTGTGCACATGCACATGTGTGTGAGGCAGGGCTTGGTGCACACCATGCTGAGTGTTTTTAGCAGAATGTGGTTGTCTGTGGAGGGCATGAGAGCCCCAGTTCTCATTCCTGGCACCAACCAAGGTGAAGGGCACTTCCTCACGTGCTTCAAGGTCAAGGCTATCTGTAACTTGCTTTGGCCAATGAAAGGTGAGCAGAAGTGAGGATGTCACTTCCAGAAGCAGCTTCGGGAGTTGGTGTGCAATTCTTCACTTTCCCTTTTCCCTGAGCTAGTGAGACCCCATCAGAACAGAATCTCGGTGAGCCTGGACCCAGACTGGCTCCACCACGGCTCTACCACGTAGTGTCTTCCTGCTCCCCTGGTCAGATGTAGCATGAGCAAGAAATCAACTTTTGCTCTTTATGTATGTATGTATTTTTTAATAGACTTTCTTTCTTGTTGGAGCAGTTTTAGATTCACAGCCAAACTGAATGGAAGTTGCAGAGATTTCCCATGTCCCTGCTGCCCCTACATGGGCATAGCTCCCCACCCCCATTGTCAGCACCCCCCCACCAGATGGTACATTTGTTTCAATCCATGAACCTACATCGACACGTCATTATCACTGGAAATCTGTGGCTTAGGTTAGGGTCCCTCTTGCTGTTGTTCATCTGTAGTTATAATGCCATGGGTCATACTGACTTGTTTCACTGCCCTGCAAGTTGCCTGTGCTCTGCCTATTCATTCTCCCCACAAACCGTGACCTTTTTTTTTTTTTTTGAGACAGAGTCTTGCTCTGTCGCCCAGGCTGGAGTGCAGTGGCACGATCTTGGCTCACTGAAGCCTCTGCCTCCCAGGTTCAAGTGATTCTCCTGCCTCAGTCTCCCGAGTAGCCAGGCACGCACCACCACGCCTGGCTAATTTTTGTATTTTTAGTAGAGATGGAGTTTCACCATATTGGTCAGGCTGATCTTGAACTTCTGACCTCGTGATCCGCCCACCGTGGCCTCCCAAAGTTCTGGGATTATGGGCATGAGCCACCGCGCCCCAGCCACACACCCTGACCTTTTTACTGTTTCCATAGTTTTGCTTTTTCCAGAATGTCACATATTTAGAATAATACAGTATGTGGCATTTTCAGATTGACTTCTTTCACTTAGTAATATTCATTTAAGTTTCCTCCATGTCTTTTCGTGGCTTAGTAGCTCATTTCTTTTTAGCACTGAATAATATTTCATTGTCTGGGTGTGCTACAGTTTATTTATCCATTCACCTACTGAAGGACATCTTGGTTGCTTCTAAATTTTGGCAACTATGAAAAAAGCTGCTATAAACATCTGTGTGCTGGATTTTTTGTGGATATATGTTTTCAACTCATTTGGGTAAATACGGAGGGGCATGATTACTGGATCACATGGTAAGAATCTGTTTTGTTTGTAAGAAAATTGCATGTCTTAGCTCGGGCCACCATAACAAAATACCACAAGCTTTGTGGCTTAAACAATGGAAATTAATTTCTCACAGTTCCAGAGGCTGGAAGTCCAAGATCAAGGTGTGGGCAAGGTAAGTTTAATCCCGCAGCTCTTCCCTGGGCTTAGAGATGGCTGCCTTCTTGCTGCGTCCTCACAAGGTGGGGTGGGGAAGATAGAGAGGCAGCTAGCCCAGAGCTTGCTCTCATGTCTCTTCTTATAAAGACACTCATCCCATTGGATTGGGCCCCATCCCTATGATCTCATTTAGCCTTAATCACCTCCATAAAGGCCCTGTCTTCAAATAAATAGTCACAAAGTGGGCTGGGGCTTCAGCATACGATCTTTGAGAGAACAAAAGCATCCAGTCCATAACACTGCCAGACTGTCTTCCAAAGTGGCTGTATCATTTTGCATTCCCACCAGCATAAGTGAGAATTCCTGTGGCTCCACAACCTCATCAGCATTTGATGTTGTCAGCATTCTGGATTTTGGCCATTCTGATAGGTGTGTAGATGCTCTCACTGTTGTGTTAATTTGCATTAAGCAGGCCAGGTGCGGTGGCTCAAGCCTGTAATCCCAGCACTTTGGGAGGCCAAGACGGGCGGATCACGAGGTCAGACCGAGACCATCCTGGCTAACACGGTGAAACCCCGTCTCTACTAAAAAATACAAAAAACTAGCCGGGCGAGGTGGCGGGCGCCTGTAGTCCCAGCTACTCGGGAGGCTGAGGCAGGAGAATGGCGTAAACCTGGGAGGCGGAGCTTGCAGTGAGCTGAGATCTGGCCACTGCACTCCAGCCTGGGCGACAGAGCGAGACTCCGTCTCAAAAAAAAAAAAAAATTTGCATTAAGCTTATGATATATAATGTTGAGCCTCTTTTCATATGCTTTTTTGCCATCTGTGTATCTTTGGTGAGGTGTCTGTTTAGATCTTGTGTTTTGTTTTGTTTTTTAGAGATGGGGTCTTGCTATGTTGCCCAGGCTGAACTTGAACTCCTGGGATCAAGCAATCCTCCTGCCCCACCCTCCTTAGTATCTGGGACTACAGAAGTATGCCACCACATCCATCTCCATTTTTTTTAGCTGGATTGTTCATTTTCTTACTGTTGAGTTTTAAGAGTTCTTCGTAAATTTTGGATAAAAGACCTTTATCAGACATGTCTGTTGCAAATATTTTCACTCAGTTTCTGGCTTGGCTTTTCATTCTCTTGACAGTCTTTTGTAGAGCAGAGCAGAAGTTTTTAATTTTAATGAGGTCCAACTTATTAATTCTTTCACAGATTGTGCCTTTGGTGTTGTATCTAAAAAGTCATTGTGCTACATTCATTTATTTATTTATATATTTATTTATTTATGGAGACAGGGTCTTGCTCTGTCACCCAGGCTGGAGTGCAGTGTGGGCAATCAATCACAGCTCACTGCAGTCTTAAACTTCTGGACTTAAGTGATCACCCTGCCTCAGCCTCCCCAGTAGCCGGGACTGCCGGTGTGTGCCACCATGCCTGGCTAATTTTTAATTTTTTTGTAGAGACATGGGGCTTCACTATATTGTCCAGGCTGATCTTGAACTCTTGGCCTCAACTGATCCTCCCGCCTCTGCTGCCCAAAGTGCTGGGATTACAGGCATGAGCCACACACTGCCCAGGTGCAACCATTGTTCTTAAAAGCTGGCCAGGCACAGTGGCTCAACGCCTGTAATGCCAGCACTTTGGGAGGCCGAGATGGACAGATCACTTGAGGTCAGGAGTTCAAGACCAGCCAGGCTGACATGGTGAAACCCCATCTCTACCAAAAAATGCAAAAATTAGCGGAGCATAGTGGCAGGTGTCTGTAGTCCCAGCTACTCAGGAGACTGAGGAAGGAGAATTGCTTGAACCTGGGAGGCAGAGGTTGCAGTGAGCTGAGATCATGCCAGCCTGGGCAACAGAGTGAGACCCTGTCTCTCACCACTCACAAAGCTGCAGCTGGAGCCAGTGACACTGCTGTAAGGACATGTGCCTTTGCAGCAGGGAGGAGCCTCTCCCACACTTTGCCACCAGAAAGCATTCTGGTCACACGTGTCAGTGAATCTAATGGTCAGAGCCAAGTTCACATCTAGAACCGAGCTGCAAGAAAGTCTGGGGCTGTGATTTCAGATTTCCAGACTCAGTGTTCAGGAAAGCATATGAAAAGGAGGTAGGGGCTGGGCGCGGTGGCTCAAGCCTGTAATCCCAGCACTTTGGGAGGCTGAGACAGGCAGATTACGAGGTCAGGAGATCGAGACCATCCTGGCTAACACAGTGAAACCCCGTCTCTACTAAAAAAATACAAAAAACTAGGCGGGCGCCTGTAGTCCCAGCTACTCAGGAGGCTGAGGCAGGAGAATGGCGTAAACCTGGGAGGCGGAGCTTGCAGTGAGCTGAGATCCGGCCACTGCACTCCAGCCTGGGCGACAGAGCAAGACTCTGTCTCAAAAAAAAAAAAAAAAAAAAAAGGAGGTAGGGACAGGAGCTGTAGGCCACTTGACTATGGTCAATGCAGGGGGGCAGTGGGAATCGGGGGGTCACCACTGCAAATGAGAAGAGGCAGAGCATGAGACATGGGAAGGATACCAGGAGGGGTGAGCAGGCTCAGACTGGGTAGAGGGTTGAAAGGAAGAGAGTGCCCCGAGGAAAGAGCGGAGGCCAGAGATTGGCACTGGCCAGGGGGAAAAGACGGGATGGGATGAGAGAGGGAGGTGGATTACAGTGTGACCCTGGATGTAGTAGGTTGAACAGTGTCAAAATTCATGTCCAACCTGACTCTTAGGATTTGACCTCATTTAGAAACAGGGTCTTTGTAGATGTAATTAGTTACAGATCTCAAGGTGAAATCATTCTGGATTTAGCTTGTAATCTTAATGCTTTGGGAGACCACTGAGGCAGGAGGATCACTTGAGGCCAGGAGTTCAAGGCTGATCTATGATTGCACCACTGTACTCCAGCCTGGATGACAGAGCAAGGCCCTGTCTCAAAAAAAAAAAAAAAAAAAAAAAAGAACAGGGGAGGACACAGAGACACACAGCTTCCCACGTGAAGACTAAGGCAGAGATTGAAGCGATGCAGCCATAAGCCAAGGAATGCTAGGAGGCAGGAAAAGATCCTTTTCTAGAGCCTCTGGAGGGAATGCAGCCCTGCAGATACCCTGATTTTGGATCTCCAGCCTCCAGAACTCCAAGAGAATAAATTTGTTGTAAGCCACCTTGTTTGTATTGCTTTGTTGTAGCAGCCATGGAAAACGAATACACTGGCCAAGTGAGAGAGTTTCGATGTTTGTCCCCTCCACATCTCATGTTGAAATGTGATCCCCAATATTAGAGAAGGGGGCTGGGCATGGTGGCTCATACCTGTAATCCCAACACTTTGGGAGGCCAAGACAGGTGGATTGCTTGAGTTCAGGAGTTCGAGACCCGGCCCCTAATGGTCTCTTCTGCCTGCTATCTCACTGCTGCCTTTCCCTACTGTCTCCTTCTTCACTTCTTCTCCTCCCTCTTCCTCTTTTCTTTCTTTCTTTTCTTTCTCTCTTTTCTTTCTCTCTGTCTCTTTCTCTCTTTCTCTTGATGGCATTTCACTCTCGTTGCCCAGGCTGGAGTGCAATGGCATTATCTCGACTCACGGCAACCTCCGCCTCCCGGGTTCAAGCAATTCTCCTGCCTCAGCCTCCCGAGTAGCTGGGATTACAGGCATGTGCCACCACGTCCAGCTAATTTTGTATTCTTTGTTGAGATGGGGTTTCTCCATATTGGTCAGGTTGGTCTCGAACTCCCGACCTCAAGTGATCCGCCTGCCTCAGCCTCCCAAAGTGCTGGGATTACAGGCGTGAGCTGCCGTGCCTGGCGAAACCTTGTTTCTTTATAAATTACCCAGCTTCAGATATTCCTTTATAGCAACAGAAATGGACTAAGACAGAATTGGTACCAAGGAGTGAAGTGTTGCTATAAACACACCTGAAGATGTGGAAGCGGCTACGGAACTGGGTAATGGCTAGAGGTTGGAAGAGTTTGGAGGGCTCAGAAGAAGACAGGAAGATGAGGGGAAGTCTGGAACTTTGTAAAGACTTGTTAACTAGTTGTGACCAAAATGCTGACAGAAATATGGACAGTGAGGGCCAGGCTGATGAGGTCTCAGATGGAAATGAGGGCTTTATTAGAAACTGGAACAAAGGTCACTCTTGCTATGCTGTAGCAAAGAACTTGGTTGCATTGGGTCCACCGCCAAGGGATTGGTGGAAGGTTGTACTTCAGAGTGGTGACCTAGGGTATCTGGTGGAAAAAAATTCTTTTTCTTATTTATTTATTTATTTATTTATTTATTTTTTGAGAGGGAATCTCTCTCTGTCACCCAGGCTGGAGTGCAGTGGCATGATCTCAGCTCACTGCAAGCTCTGCCTCCCAAGCTCAAGCAGTCCTCCTACCTCAGCCTCCGGAGTAGCTGAGACATATGACACCAGACGGGCTAATCGTTTGTATTTTTGGTAGAGACGAGGTTTGCCATGTTGCCCAGGCTGGTCCCGAACTCCTAAACTGTTGGGATTATAGGCATGAGCCACTGTGCCCAGCCTGGTGGAAGAAATTTCTAAGCAGCAAAACATTCAAGATGGGGCCTGGCTGCTTCTAAAAACCTGTGATCAGATATGGGAGACAAGAAATGACTTAAAGTTGGAATTTATATTTAAAAGGGAAGCAGAGCATAAAACTTGGAAAATTTGCAGCCTGCCTATACGGTAGAGAGGGAAAGAACATTTACAGGAGAGGAATACTAATTGACTGTGGAACAAGCACTTTCTAGGGAAACTAGCTTGACTAAAAGAGAGGCAGGTGCTAATAGGCAAGACTATGGGAAAATGGCCTCGAAGGCATTTCAGAAGTCTTCAGGGCCAGGTGCACCTGTAATCCCAGCACTTTGGGAGGCCAAGGCAGGCATATCGCTTGAGGTCAGGAGCTTGAGACCAGCCCGGCCAACATGGTGAAACCCCGTCTCCAATAACAAGACAAAAATTAGCTGGACATGGTGGCAGCCACCCGTAACCCCAGCTACTTGGGAGGCTGAGGCAGGAGAATCACTTGAACCCAGGAGGAGGAGGTTGCGGTGAGCTGAGATCACACCACTGCACTCCAGCCTGGGCGACAGAGTGAGACTCTTGTCTCAAAAAAATAATAATAAAAATAAAAAATAAAAAGAAGTCTTCAGGACAGTCCTTCCCATCACAGGATCAGAGGCCTAGGAGGCAAGACTGGTTTTGGGAGCCAGGCCCAGGGCCCTGTTTCTCTGTGCAGCCTTGGGACATGCTCCCCACACCCCAACTGCTCCAGCTCCGGCATCAGTTCATGGGGCTCTGGGTGTAGCTCTGACTGTTGCTCCAGAGGGTGTAAGCCATAAGCCTTGGCAGCTTCCACGTGGTGTTAAGCCTTGAGGTGCCCAGAGTGCAAGAGCGAAGGAGGCGTGGCAGCTCCGCCTGGATTTCAGATGTATCAGAAAGCCTGGGTGCCCAGAAAGAAGCCTACCACAGAGGTGGAGCCCTCGCAGAGAACCTTTATAGGGCAGTGTGGAGAGGAAATGTGGGAATGGAGGCCCCACACAGTCCTCACCAGGGCATTGTCTAGTGGAGCTGTGGGGAAGGGTCATTGCCCTCCAGACCTGAAAATGGTAGGACCACCGGCAGATTGCACCCTGAGCCTGGAAAATCCACAGGCACTCAACTCCAGCCCATGAGAGCAGCCATGGGGGCTGCAGCTTGCAAAGACACGGGAGTGGAGCTGCCCAGGGCCTTGGAAGCCCCACCCCTTGCACCAGTGTGCTCTGCATGCAGGACATAGACTCAAGCATTATGTTGGAGCTTTAAAGTTTACCGTTTGCCCTGCTGGGTTTCAGACTTTCATGGGACCTGTTGCCCCTTTGACCAATTTCTCCCTTTTGGAAGGGGAATGTTTACCCAATCCCTGTACCACCATTGTATCTTGGAAGTAAATAACTTGGCCTCCCAAAGTGTTGAGATTACAGGCATGAGCCACTGGGCTCAGCCACCCCGGTTGTTTTAAAGAGGCTGGCACCTCCACCTCTCTCTCCTGCTCCCTCTCTTGCCATGTGACATGCCTTCTCCCATTTCGCCTTCCACCATGATTGGAAGCTTCTTGAGGCCCTCACTGGAAGAAGGTGCCAGTATTATGCTTTTGTACAGTCTGCAGGACCGGAAGCCAAATAAACCTCTTTTCTTTATGAATTACCCAGCCTCAGATATTCCTTTCTAGCAACACAAGTGGAGAAATACACCAAATAACTGCTTCCTTACCCAGGGAAGGCCCCAGCCAGGGACCAAGCACAGTGGGGTCCTGGAGCTGTCTTTGTCTAGCATGGGACTCCTAGAATGGGCAGGCTTGGCTTTGGAGCTCCTGACTGGAGAGATTAGAATCATGGTCGGATGCTCCTCCCTGCCAAGACCTGCTTTCTCCCCTTTTATTTATTTTTATTTTTATTTTTTGAGATAGAGTTTTGCTCTTGTTGTCCAGGCTGGAGTGCAATGGCGCGATCTCAACTCACTGCAACCTCTGCCTCCCGGGTTCAAGCAATTCTGCCTCAGCCTCCCGAGTAGCTGGGATTACAGGCATGTGCCACCACGCCTGGCTAATTTTTTGTATTTTTAGTAGAGACAGAGTTTCACCATGTTGGTCAGGCTGGTTTTGAACCCCTGGCCTCAGGCAATCCACCCACCTCGGCCTCCCGAAGTGCTGGGATTACAGTGGGCCACAGCACCCGGCCTCTCCCCTTTTGTTGTTCACAGGTGTTCCTCACCAATATGCTTCTTAGACTTTTGAATACATCTCAGGAACTGAGTCCCGAGTGATCTGAACCAACACAACCAATATCCAGCGTGCATTTTATCACACCCAAGTAAATGCCCCTGGCAGCTCAGCCACACAGGGTACAGAGAGGAAATGTCCTTTCCTGCACCACTCTGTGTCCTCCCTGGTGCTAGAAGCGATTGATTTTGGTTTGGTTTGGTTTGGGTGTACTTATTCCAAATTCAAACCCAAGCCTTCTGCCAGTAGTTTGAATCTACGCTCACATCTTTTGTACACATTGCCTGTTCTGTAAATTTCACCTTCTTGATGAAATCACTTGAGGGGCACTTGAGGGGCCTTCTGCCCAGCTCCAGTCTGGTCTGGCTGCCCTTTCTGCCCAGGGCACAGATTAGATCATTCGTCTACTCCTTCCAGCAACACCTTCAGATCCTCCTCATCTGTCTCCAGAGGTGGATTTCCTGCTTTTTTTGTCCTAGGATTTCCTTTTCTTGAGAAGGGTGGAAGATGTGCTCTACCTAAATGAGAAAGAGAATAGGGAAGAAAGGAAGGAAAGTAGATTTATTGAAACTTTTCATGTCTGAAAATGCCTTTAGTCTATATACCTTCCTACTTGATTTGTAGTTTGGCTGGGTATAAAATGAAGAGTCACACATTGCTTAATAATAGGGATACATTAGGAGAAAGGCATCATTAGTTAACCTTGTCATTGTGCAAACATTATAGAGTGATTTACACAAACCTATATGGTACAGCCTACTACATCCCTAGGCTGTATGGTCTAGCCTAGTGCTCCTAGGCCACAAACCTGTACAGCATGTTACTGTAGTGAATACTGTAGGCAATGATAACACAATGGTAAGTATTTGTGCACCTACATATATCTAAACATAGGAAAGGTACAGTAAAAATATGGTATCTTATGGGACCATCACTGTACATGCAGTCAATGGTTGACTGCAATGTTGCTATGCATTGCGTGCCTGTAGTTTATTTCAAGGGCACTGTTCCATCATCCTCTAGCTTCCAGTGTTGCTGCTAAGAAGTACGAAGTCAGTCTGATTCCTACTCCTTTGTATAAGATCTTTCCCACAAACCTGCCCTTTTATGTTTTCCATTTTTGGGAACTTGTAGAACCTTCTTTTTGTCCCTAATCTTCACAATGATATGCTTTGATAAGAATCTGTTTTCATCCATTATTCTGGCTTCCTGGTAAGCCCTTTCAACCTGTAAAGTCTTGCCCTTCAGTTCTGAGACATTTTCTTGAATTACATGATTGATGATTTCTTCCGCTCCATTTTCTCTGGTCTTACTTTCTGGAACTCCTATAAGTCAGATATGGCCCTTCTGTCTGTATCTGTGACATTTTCTTATCTTTTTTATTTTCCATGTCATTTCTTCAATTTTTTTTTTTTTTTTTTTTTTTTTGAGATGGAGTGTACCCTGTCACCCAGGCTGAAGTGCAATGGCAAAATCTCAGCTCACTGCAACCTCTGCCTCCCAGGTTCAAGCAATCCTCCTGCCTCAGTCTCCTGAGTAGCTAGGATTACAGGTATGTGCCACCACACCTGGTAATTTTTTGTATCTTTAGTAGAGATGAGGTTTCACCATGTTGGCCAGGCTGGGCTTGAACTCCTGACCTTGTGATCCACCTGCCTTGGCCTCCCAAAGTGCTGGGATTACAGGTGTGAGCCACCTCACCCAGCCTTCAATTTTATCTTCTAATCCTTATGTTGAGGTTTTAATTTCTATATGTATGTGTATAAGTATAAATATATATTACATATCCACCCATATATTGTCCATAAATATGATAAATAAATAATACATAGTATATATTATAAATATATCAATATAATATATAATATATAGGTAGATAGATAATTTTCATGGGCTCTTTTCTGTTCTCTGAATATTCCTTTTTTCTTACATCTTGTTCTTGTTTTGTGGTTGCAATTCTCTTATCTCTCTGAGGATATTGATGAGATTGTTACTCATTTTTGAAGTTTTCTTCTTTCTGTAGGGTCTCGCTCTGTCACCCACGATGGAGTACAGTGGCATAATCATAGCTCACTGTAACCTCAAACACTTGGGCTCAAGCCATCCTCCCTGCTCAACCTCCCCAGTATCTCCCAGGACTACAGGTACACACCACCAAGCCCAGCTAGTTTTAATTTGTTTTTGTAGAGATGAGGCCTTGCTATATTGCCCAGGTTAGTCTTGAACTCCTGGCCTCAAGTGATCCTCTCACCACAGCCCCCTAAACTGCTGGGATTACAGGCATGAGCTACCACACCTGACCCTCGTTAGGATTCTTGAGCATCGATGATACACTCCATATGCTCTGCTGAACATTTACAATTATGCTGTAAGATATATTATCTCCATCTTACAGATTAAAAAAAGATAATTCGTTGGGTGTGGTAGCTCACTCCTATAATCCCAGCACTTTGGGAGGCCAAGGAGGGTGGATCACCTGAGGTCAAAAGTTCAAGACCAGCCTGGTCAACATGGTGAAATCCTGTCTCTACTAAAAGTATAAAAATCAGCCTGGTGTGGTGGCAGGCACCTGTTTTTTTGTTTTTTTGTTTTTTTTTGAGACGGAGTCCCCCTCTGTCGCCCATTCTGGAGTGCACTGGCATGACCTCGGCTCACTGCAAGCTCCGCCTCCTGGGTTTATGCCATTCTCCTGCCTCAGCCTCCGAGTAGCTGGGACTACAGGCGCGCACCACCACGCCCAGCTAATTTTTTGCATTTTTAGTAGAGACGGGGTTTCACCGTGTTAGCCAGGATGGTCTTGATCTCCTGACCTCGTGATCCGCCCGCCTTGGCCTCCCAAAGTGCTGGGATTACAGGCGTGAGCCACCGCGCCCGGCAGGCACCTGTAATTCAAGCTACTGGTGAGGCTGAGGCTAGAGAATCGCTTGAACCCTGGAGGCAGAGGGTGCAGTGAGCCGAGATCATGCTACTACACTCCAGCCTGGGCAACAAGAGCTAAACTCTGTCTGAAAAAAAACAAAGATAATCAAAGTTCACCAAGTTGCTTTTTTCTGTTTGTTGACTTTAGTCTTTCTTGTCAGGGGCTTCGCCCAGATTTTGGGTGGCATCTGGACTCTGCCAGAGCGTTGCTGACTCACTGCCTCACTCATGAGTCTGTTGGGCTGTTGCAGCAGAGCACCAGAGACCGGGTGCTCCAACAACGGAAGCTTATTTTCTCGCAGTTCTGGAGATTGGAAACGCGAGACCGCAGTGTCAGCAAGGTTGATGCCTTCTGAGGCCTCTCTCCTTGGCTTGCAGACGGTGTCTTCTCCGTGTGTATTTACATAGTCTTCCCTTTCTATGTGTCTGTCCAAATTCCTGCTTCTTATTAGGGCGCCAGCCATATTGGATTAAGGCCATCTGTGTGACCTCATTTTACCTTAATCCCCTCTTCAGAGGCCCTATCTCCACATACAGCCACATTCGGAGGTACCGGGGGTTAGGACTTCAACGTGGGGATTTGGGGAGACATAGTGCAGTCCGTAGCACCCCCCCAACCCCATAGTCCTGAAGCCCTGGCTGTCTGGCCCAGGTTCCACCACTTCTTGGAAACAGCTCCTCCCAGAGTCACCAGTCACCTTCTTACTGTCAATTTCTCCAGAGGCTCCTCTGTCCTCTCTAGTTGGGTCTTTCAGCAGCATGTGACCCCGTGGCTCCCCCACTTCTCCTGAGAGCCCACCCTCTGTCATTTGTTGGGTCTCCTTTCTCGCCAGTTTTCCTCTTACTTCTCTGTGTTGTCCTGTGTCCTGGGCTTCTCAGCCTGTCCCTCAAAATTTGGGCAGCCCCGGAACCCTGTGGTCTACTCCTTCTGCTCCACTAAGGCTGTGAGGTCCAGTGACCACCTGCCTCACATGACATAGGGTAGGTTGGGGGATGCCTGTTAAAAGCCAGATTGCAGATGAGCATGGTGGCTCCTGCCTATAATTCCAGTACTTTGGGAGGCAAAGGTGAACGGATCGCTTGAGCCCGGGAGTTTGAGAACAGCCTGGGCAACATGGTGAAACCCCATCTCTACGAAAAAATACAAAAATTAGCCAGGAGCGGTGGCGCATGCCTGTAATCCCAGCTACTCCAGAGGCTGAGGCAGGAAAGTCACCTGAGCCCGGGAAGGTGATGCTGCAATGAGCTGAGATCACGCCACTGCACTCCAACCTAGGTGACAGAGTGAAACCCTGTCTCCAAAAAAAAACCAAAGTCAGATTCCCAGGCCGCATCTGACGCTGTCTCAGCCAGCATCTCTGGGGGTGGGGCCCAGGACTCTTTCTCTTTAATAAGATCCCTAAATGATTCTTATGTACACTAAATAGTAGCTAACATTTGCTAAGCAGTCACCAGGCACCGACCTAAGCCTTGGGCAAATATTAACTAACTGAATCTTCCAGCAACTCTGTGAGATAGGAATGGATTCCTTCCACTTTAGGAACAGGGGAAGGAGGCTCGGAGATTCAGTAATTCGCCCAACATCACGCAGCTTGTAAACGGCAGTGCTCGGATTTGAGCCCAGGCCACTGGTTTCAGAGCCCATGAAACCACCGCTGTTGGTGTCACAAGGTTTCAGATCCGTTGTTCTTGGAGATCTCAATCATCTGGCACCTGTACTCTCCAAGCCCTCAGATTTGAGCCCAGGGTCCTGTCACCAGCCCAGACCCTCTCCTTAGGCTAACCCTCTTGTCCCTAACTGGATGTCTCTCAGGCACCTCTGACCCATATTCTGGACCTATTCTTCATCTTCCTCCCAAAGCACTCCTGCCCCGGGGCTTCCTGCCCTGGTGAGCCCCAGTACTGAGCCACCAACCTGTCTCCCTCCCTTCTCTCCCTCACCTCCCACTTCCCCTTCCACATTCCTGAACCCCTCCAATCATCCACCCCATCCACCTTCCCCGTCCTGATCCCTCGAACCCCACCTCCAATTATCCCCACCCCACATCCCTTCCCCCTCCTCCACCTTCCATTGGCCCATCCATTCCATCCCTCCATTCCATTCCATTCCATTCCATCCCCATCCATTCCATTCCATTCCATTCCATTCCATTCCATTCCATTCCTTCCTTCCTCCATTCCATCCGGTCCACCCTCCATTCCATTCCACCCTCCATTCCATTCCCCGTCCATTCCCCCCCGACCCCACAACTCACCTCAATTCCCTCCCCGCACATACCCTTTCCCCTCTCAGTCCTAAGACCCCACCTCAATTCCCACCCCCACATCACCCTTCCCCCTTGCAGCCCCTGAACCCGTCCAATCCCCTCGCTGCACATCCCTTCTTCTTGGACGCCCTAGAACCCTTCCCAATGTGCAAATCTGACCACTCCATTTCCCTGCTGAAGAGCCACCATGGGCTGCCCATTGGTGCAGAGGAAATTCTAAATCCCTTTCCTGGCACTCAGGGCCCCGTCCAGCCTGCTCTCTTGCCAGTGCTCTGGGCAGTCTGTGGCTCTCAGAAGCCTTCCTGCGCTGTTGGCTTCTGTGCTGGCCCTTTTCCCTGCCTCGGAGTCTTTTCTCCCTTTCTTTACTGATACATTGTTTTTCTTTCTTTCTTAAATTTTTTTTTAAGAGATGGAATCTTGCTCTGTCACCCAGGCTGAAGTGTGATCTCAGCTCCCTGCAACCTCTGTCTGGTTCAGGGATTCTCCTGCCTCAGCCTCCTGAGTAGCTAGGATTACAGGCACGTGCCACCACGCCCGGCTAATTTTTGTATATATATATATATGTATGTGTATATATATATGTGTGTGTGTGTGTGTATATATATATATATATATATATATTTTTTTTTTTAGTATAAGCAAGGTTTCACCATGTTGGCCATGCTGGTCTCGAACTCCTGACCTCAGGTGACCTGCCCGCCTCAACCTCCTAAAGTGCTGGGATTACAGGCATGAACCACTGCACCCGGCCTCTTTCTGAAATTTTTAATTGAGGTAAAATTCACATAAAATTCACCATTGTAGCCATTTTAGAGTACAATTCAGTAGTTTGGGGGATATTCATGATGTTGTGCAACTGCCACTATCTAGTTCCAGAATCTTCATCACCACAGAAGGAAACCTGAACCTCCCCATTTCCCCCGCCCAGCCCCTGGCAACCATGCATATGCTCTTTCTCTGTGGGTTTGCCCATCCTATAAATTCCACATGAATGGACTCATATGTGACCTTTGTGTCTGCTGCTTTTGCTCAGGAAAATGTTTTTGAGATTCATCCATGTTGTACCATGGATCAGGACTTCATTCCTTTTTTGTTTGTTTTTGAGATGGAGTGTTGCTCTTGTTGCCCAGGCTAGAGTGCAGTGATATGATCTTGGCTCACTGCAACCTCCGCCTCCTGGGTTCAAGCAATTCTTCTGCCTGAGCCTCCCAAGTAGCTGGGATTACAGTGCCACCACCATGCCTGGCTAATTTTTTGTATTTTTAGTACACATAAAAATGTCAGGAGCTGTCATACTCCTGACAGCTCAGGTGATCCACCAGCCTTGGCCTCCCAAAGTGCTGGGATTATAGGCGTGAGCCACCAGACCTGGCCAACTTCGTTCCTTTTTTAAAAAATTGGCCTGGCGTGGTGGCTCATGCCTGTAATCCCAGTCCTTTGGGAGGCCGAGGTGGATGGATCACCTGAGGTCAGGAATTCGAGACCAGCCTGACCAACATGGTGAAACCCCGTTTCTACTAAAAATACAAAAAAATTAGCTGGGCCGGGTGGTGCGTGCCTGTAGTTCCAGCTACTTGGGAGGCTGAGGCAGGAGAATTGCTTGAATCTGGGAGGTGGAGGTTGTAGTGAGCCGAGATGGCACCATTGCACTCCAGCCTGGGCAACAAGAGCAAAACTCTATCAAAAAAAAATTAACTTTCTTCCTTTTTAAGGCTGAATAATATTCCAGTGTATGGACGTACCACATTCTGTCTGCCTGTTCATCCGTTGATAGACACCTGGGTCGTTTCCACCTTTGGCTGTTAGGAATAATACTGCTATGAACACTCATGTACAAGTTTTCATGTGGATGTGTCCATTCTCCTGAGTATACACCTTGGAGTGGGATTGCTGGGTCACACGGTCAGCCTATGTTTAGCTTTTTGAGGGATCAACACACTATCTTCCATAGTGGCTAATATTTTACACATCCACCAGCAGTGCACAGGGGTTCTAGGTCCCCACGTCTCTTCAACACATATTTTCCATCTGTTGGTAGTGACCATCCAGTGGGTGGGAAGTGGTGTCTTACTGTGGCAGTTAATGCTTCCTTGTCCCTCAAAATTTCATGCCAGGGCCACCTCCTCCAGGGAGATTTCCCTGACACTCTGGCCTGGTTAGGGCACCCCCAGGTTCCCACAGGCTCTGAGGCGTCGATCTGTCCTGGGAATAAGCACTCTTCTGCTGCTGTCTGCATACACACGTCCTCCATAAGATGCTGAGCTTGGTGAGGGCAAGGGGGCCCTGGGGCTGAGCTCAGCACAAGATGAATCAGCGATTGCATCCCTGGGCTGCGTTCATCAGCTGCCGTCCTGGCCGGACCTTCATTTGGGGTTTGGTGCCTGGGCACATCTGGGTTGGTGATTTTTGGTGGTGGGTGCTGTCTTGGAAGCCCACCTTGCTCCCATGTGTCCCAAAGGCCCCCACTTCCTCCCTGACCCACGTTCACTTGCCAGTGAGGCCTGAGGGGGGTGTGAGCATGTGCATCTTTGTGCCCAGGCCAACCTGAGCAAGGCTGGGCTTTCTAATGCTTGCCCTTGGTCAGGGGCCCATCGTTCAGGCCATTGCGGTTACCTTAGGGAGTGGGGTGGGCTTGATCCTCCTGTCTTGAGTTCAGAGACCTGGGTCTGTGCTGCCTGGTTCTGAGTGACCAGGGACAAGTCACCTCCCTCCCCTGGCTCAGCCTGCTCACGTGTAAAGGGATCCACAGCCCTGTCTGTGCAGGTGCAGTGGGTGCCTGTGTTAGTCTGCCAGGGCTGCCGTAACAAAGCACTACAGACTGGGGGCCTCAACAGAACCTCACTGTCTCATGATCTGGAGGCCGTGAGGTCAAGATCAAGGTGTTGGCAAGGAAGGGCCCTTCCTAGGAATGTGCAGAAAGGCTTTATTCTAGGCCTCTCTCCTTGGCATGTCACTGCCATCTTCTTGTCTCTTCACCTCATCAGAATTCCCTCTATGTGCGTCTGTGTCCAAATCTCCCCTTTTGATAAGGACATGGGTCATACTGGATTAGGACCCACCCTACTGACATCATTTTAACTTAATGACTTTTGTAAAGACCCTATCTCTAAATAAGGTTACAGTTGGCTGTCTGGTATCCAGGGATCAAACCAACTGTGGATTGAAGATATTCAAGAAAAAATAAATTGACTTAAAATAACAACACAACAATAAAAAAAAGATAGTATAACAACTATGTATGTAGTATTTACATCATATTAGGCATTATAAGTAATCTAGAGATGATTTAAAGTACACGGGAGGATGTACTTAGGTTATATGCAAATACTATGTCATTTTATTTATTTATTTATTTATTTATTTATTTATTTTCTTTGAGATGGAGTTTCGCTCTTGTTGCAAAGGCTGGAGTGCAATGGTGCAATCTCGACTCACTGCAACCTCTGCCTCCCAGGTTCAAGCAATTCTCCTGCCTCAGCCTCCCAAGTAACTGGGATTACAGGTGTGTGCCACCATGCCTGGCTACTTTTTGCATTTTTAGTAGAGACGGGGTTTCACCATGTTGGCTAGGCTGGTCTCGAAGTCCTGATCTCAGGTGATCCGCCCGCCTCGGCCTCCCAAAGTGCTGGGATTACAGGCGTGAGCCACTGCACCTGGCTACTATGCCATTTTATTCATGGGACTTGAGCATCCTTAGATTTTGGTATCTGTGAGGGTCCTGGAACAAATCCCTCATGGATATCAAGGGACAACTACACTCTTGAGGTCCTGGGGGTTAGGACTTCAACATTAGAATTTTGGGGGATGCCCAGGCATTGTAGCTCATACCTGAATTCTCAGTGTTTTGGGTGGCTGAGGCAACAGCATCTCTTGATCCCAGGAATTTGAGACCAGCCTGGGCAATAAAGCAAGATCTTGTCTGTACCAAAAATAATTTTAAAAATTAGGTGGATGTGGTGGTGCACATCTGTAGACCCAGCTACTTGGAGGCTGAGGAATGTCACTTGAGCCCAGAAGTTCAAGGCTGCAGTGAGCTATGATCATTTATTACACTCTAGCCTGGATGACAAAGACTCTATTTCTTAAAGAAAAATAAAAAGTAAAAGAAAAAATAACTTTTTTTTTTTTTTTTTGAGACGGAGTCTCGCTGTGTCTCCCAGGCTGGAGTGCAGTGGCGCGATCTCGGCTCACTGCAAGCTCCGCCCCCTGGGTTCACGCCATTCTCCCGCCTCAGCCTCCCAAGTAGCTGGGACTACAGGCGCCCGCCACCACGCCCGGCTAATTTTTTGTATTTTTAGTAGAGACGGGGTTTCACCGTGTTAGCCAGGATAGTCTCGATCTCCTGACCTCGTGATCCACCCGCCTCGGCCTCCCAAAGTGCTGGGATTACAGGCTTGAGCCACCGCGCCCGGCCAGAAAAAATAACTTTAATTTTAGGAGGATATCTCCCAAATTAACTATTTGCCCTTGTCCTAGGCTCTGCTTCTGGAGGAGCCCAGTGGAGCCACTGCCCTACCTTGCTCTTCATCCCAGTGAGGATCAAGCCAGCAGATGCCGGCCACTGCTCCATGGCCATGGACTCAACACCCAACACAGCAGACAAATCCCTGCCCTGTGGAGTTCATGGCCAGGCTGGGGGGCGGGGTGGGGCAGGCGGCAAACACGCCATTGGTTTGGCTGAGGGTGGGCCTGGGGAGGCTACTTGAGCCAGGGTGGTCAGAGAAGGCATCACTGAGGAGTTAATATCTGAGCTGAGATCTGAATGGTGAGAAGATTCCAGCCATGGCAGGTGCTAGGAGAAGAGCACTTTCCCTATCTGATACATCAATATGGAGGTGTCTCTGCCCCTCCCATCCTCCTTCCCAACCACAAGCTCTCACGCCAGGCCAGGAAGACCTGAGGAGCATGACTTCAGGGAGAAGAGCCAGATTCCTGTCCTGAGAGCAGTGATGGAGGCTGCTTAGTCTGGAGGAGAAAGTGGAGCTCCCTGGATCCTCCAAAGGGCCGTCAGAGGGCAGAGGGGTTGAGGAAGTAGAGGAAGAGGCAAGAGTGGATGTTACACAGAGACAGCAAGAAATTTGTGATAAAGATGCATGGAGAGTGAGCTACCCATCCCTGGAGGTATTTAAGCCCAAGCTGGATGATCTCTTGGCAGGATACCATGGAGGGGACCCAGAAAGTCTAGGTTCGCTGTCAGAAGCACCCAGACAGGGCCAGCCCTCTGATTTTCAGCTGTGGTAACACAGTGGGCCCCCGCTCCTGCCCCTCTTATGAAGTCGAAGAAACAACTCTGACCTTGGCCTAGAGTCACAACCGCCTGGGGACCGTTTCCCAAGGGCACATGGTAATTCCTGTGCTGTCCTTGTCATCCGCCAGGTGGCACTGTTTGCCTGGTGTTGGGGCAGAATTGAACTCCCTCAAGCATTTTTAAAAGACTGGTGAACTGGGGGAGATACCAGCGTTGCAGTGACACCCAGGAATGGCCGGAAGGTGCATTGCCCGAGTGCGGAAAACCCTTACAGACCCCCAGACACGCACTAAGATGGAAGTGGGTATATGTGGCCTCATGAGAAGAGTCAGCGCAGACCAGAGGCCCCTCTCCGCTCTGCCACCTTCCAGCTGTGTGACGTTGAGCCAAACACCTCTCGAAGTCTCGGTCTTCTCCTCCATAAATCAAAGACTGGCCTCATCTTGAGATTTTGCCTAGATGATTAAAAACAGTCCAGGTGCCTGGCCCAGAGCAGGTCGCCAATAAAACATGGCAGCAGTCATCAGTGCTGTAGGAACTAAGTTCTCAATGTCTAAATGGCTCCCCAAAGTCTCCCAGAGCCCCTTCTCTTATCTGAGGAAAGACAGGTGGACGTTCCTGCCCCTCTTAGTCCAACGGTGGGAACTTTGATTGCCCTTGAGGGCTCTGGTGGCTCCCCAGGCTGGTGACAAAGCATGGCAAAGCATGACTTTCTTCCTGTTGGCGACTTCCATTGAAGCAGATGCTCTCCAGACCCCAACTCTGTAAAGAATTGGTCTTTTGGAAAAATTGATGCTCCTCTCCTCTTCACAGTTTGCCTTTCTTTCTTTTCTTTTCGTTTTCTTTTCTTTTTTTTTTTTTTTTTGAGACAGGGTCCCGCTCTGTCACCCAGGATGGAGCGCAGTGGTGTGATCTCAGCTTCCTGAGCTCACTCAGCTCACTCTGCCTCCTAGGTTCAAGTGATCCTCAGGCCTCAGCCTTGTACCCACACCTGGCTAATTATTTGTATTTTTAGTAGAGATGGGGTTTTGAGGTTTCGCCGTGTTGGCCAGGCTGGTCTCGAACTCCTGAGCTCAAGTGATCTGTCTGCCTCAGCCTTCCAAAGTGCTGGGATTACAGGGATGAGCCACCTCAACCAGCCTTATGGTTTGCTTTTCTTATTTGGTTTCTTGATACAAATTAATAGAGGTTCTTGACTCCCTCAAAAGTGCTGACTGTGGAATGTGAAGCTATCCGTAGTTTCGTTCCTGGTGCTGAGTGCTGGTCGAAATTTGTGTAGTTTCCCTTGGGACTTCTTCTAAGCATATGCCTAAGCCCACATTCACGTAAAAGTTATCATTATTTCTGAAAAATGAAAAAATACTGGTTCCTCCATTCATCCATTCGTGCGCATTGAGTCTGTGTTTGGCACTGTGAACCCTAGGATACAGTGAAAAACAAGGCTCTTAAAATCCTGCCCTTAACTGGCATTCCAGCTGGGAATGACACAGACACCATAAGCAGGAGCAGAGGAGGGCACTGGTAAATTGGAGTAAAGGGTTAGCAAGTGTGTTTGTTTCCTGCTGTAATGAATTGCCACAGGTGACAGAAATTTGTTCTCTCACCGTTCTGGAGGACAGAAGCCTGAAATCAGTGTCACTGTGCGGAAATCAAGGTGTCTGCAGGGCCGTGCTCCCTCCCCTGGGCTCTAGGGCAGACTTGTTCCTTGCCTCCTCCAGTTTCTGGCAGCTGTCGGCTTTCCTTGGCTTGTGGCCACATGACTGCTGTCTTCCAGGTCAGCATCTTTGGAGCTCTCTCCACTCTATCTGTACCCTGTCTTCTCTTCTGTGGGTGGTCATCTGCCTCCTCATTATTATTATTATTATTTTTTTGAGATGGAGTTCCAGTCTTGTCACCCAGGCTGGAGTGCAGTGGCACAATCTCAGCTCACTGCAACCTCTCCCTCCTGGGTTCAAGCAATTCTCCTGCCTCAGCCTCCCCAGTGGCTGGGACCACAGGCATGTGCCACCACGCCCGGCTAAGTTTTGTATTTTTAGTAGAGATGGGGTTTCACCATATTGGCCAGACTGGTCTCGAACTCCTGACCTTGTGATCCACCCACCTTGGCCTCCCAAAGTGCTGGGATTACAGGCGTGAGCCACTGTGCCCAGCCAATTTTTTGCATTTTTAGTAGAGACAGGGTTTCATCATGTTGACCAGGCTAGTCTCGAACTCCTGACCTCAGGTAATCCTCCCACCTCAGCTTCCCAAAGTGCTCCGATTACAGGCGTGAGCCACTGCACCCGGCCTGCCTCCCCATTCTTATACAGACACTAGCGATGGCATTCGGGGCCCACCTCGATACCCCAGGACAATCTCCTCATCTCGGAATCCTCAGTCACACCTGATAGACCCACTCCGCTTTTTGCCACGTAAGAAAACTGTCTCAGTTTTTTGTTTCTATAACTGACCACAGACTGGGTCATTTATAAACAATAGAGGTTTATATGCTCATGGTTCTGGAGGCTAGGGAGTCCAAGCGCACGGCACTGGCATCTGGTGAGGGCCTTCTTATGGCATCATTCCATGGCACAGGGCTTCACATGGGAGACAGCAGAAGCTTGTCAGCTCAGGTCTTTTGTTCTCTCCTTTTTTAAGGACAATTTGTTGGAGACAGGACTCACTCCATCGCTCAGACTGGAGGGCATCAATGTGATCATGGCTTACTGCAGCCTCCACCTCCCCAGGCCCAGGCAATCTTCTCATCTCATGCTTCCCGAGTAGCTTGGACTACAGTAGGTGTGGACGAAATTACCACGCCCAGCTAATTTTTGTATTTTTTGTAGAGATGAGGTTTCATTATGTTGCCCAGGCTGGTCTTAAATACCTGGGCTTAAGAGATCCACCCACTCAGTCTCCCAAAGTGCTGGGATTACAGGCATGAGCCACCTCATCCAGCCTCTTCCTCTTCTTATAAAGTCATCAGTCCCATCCTGGGCGCCCTGCCCCGATGACCTCATCTCTACCCCCCAAAGGCAACACCTCCAATCAACGTATGAATTTGGGGATTAAGTCTCCAAAACATGAAATTTAGGAGACACATTCAAAACACAGTAGTCTGTCCTGGGCCCCAAAATTCCTGTCCTCACATGCAGAATGTATTCATTCCATCCCCAAAGCCCCAGAGTCTTAACTTGTTACAGCATCAACTCAAAAGTCCAAAGTCCGGAGTCTCATCTGAATGAGAGATGGGTGAGACTCAAGACACGATTCATCCTGCGATGAATTCCTTCCAGCTGTGACCCTGTGAGATCAAGCAAGTTATCTCCTTCCAAAATACAATGGGGGCACAGGCGTTGGATAGACATTCCCATTCCAAAAGGCGGAAGTAGGCAAGACGAAAGGGGTAGATGGTCCCAAAGAAGCCCAAACACAACAGGGTAGACATTGTATCTTTTTTTTTTTTTTTTTTTTTTTTGGTCTATCGCCAGGCTAGAGTGCAGTGACATGATCTCCGTTCACTGCAACCTCCGCCTCCTGGGTTCAAGTGATTCTCCTGCCTCAGGCTCCTGAGTAGCTGGGACTACAGGTGCATGCCACCATGCCCAGCTAATTTTTGTATTTTAGTAGAGACGGGGTTTCACCATGTTGGCCAGGATGGTCTCGATCTCTTGACCTCGTGATCCGCCAGCCTCGGCCTCCCAAAGTGCTAGGATTACAGGAGTGAGCCACCACGCCTGGCCTAGAGATTATACCTTAAGACTCCAGAATAATCCTTCACTCTGTGTTCTGCTTCCTGGACATACTGGGGTAGGGGGGTGGGCCCCAAAGGCCTGGGGCAGCCTGGCTCCCATGGCTTTGTTGGGCCCAGCCCACACTTCAGCTCTCCCTGGCTGGTGTTGCATGCCGGTAGCTGTACAGTTCTGGGGTCTTGGTGGTGGTCTCACCGCCTCAGCTCCACCAGGCATTGCTTTCATGAGAGGCTTTCTGCGGTGGCTCCAGCCCTGCAACAAGTCCTGCTTGGGCTACGAGGCTGATACAGCCTTTGAACTCTAGGCAGAGGCTGCCATACTTACAGCTCTTGCTTTCTGTGAGCCTATAGAATTAGCAGCACATGAATGCCACCAAGGCTATGGGTTTATCTCTTCCAGAGCAGTGGCTTGAGCCACACCTGTGGCTGATTGTGCCACAACTGGGACAGTGGAGGAACATGACATAAGAATGCAGATACCCTAAGGGGCCCTGGGCTGCAAATTCATTAAAGTTGCCTGGCCTGTCCCCAAAACCATTCTTCCTTCCTAGGCTTCTGGGTCTGTGATGGGAGGGCCAGCTTGGAAAATCTCTGAAATGCTTCAGGGTCTTTCTTCCATTCTCTCTGTTTTTTTTTTTTTTTTGTTTTTTTTTTTGAGACAGAGTCTCACTCTTGTCGCCCAGGCCAGAATGCAGTGGCTCAATCTCAGCTCACTGCAACCTCCCAGGTTCAAGCAATTCTTTTGCCTCAGCCTCCCAAATAGCTGGGATTACAGGCACATGCCACCATGCCTGGCTAATTTTTGTATTTTTAGTAGAGAAGGGGTTTCACCATGTTGGCCAGGCTGGTCTCCAACTCCTGACCTCATGATCCGCCCGTCTCAACCTCCCAAAGTGCTGGGATTACAGGCGTGAGCCACCGAGCGTGGCCCTTGTTCTATTGTCTTGCCGATCTTTCTCCCTGTATTAATTTCCTTGGCAAACAGTTTCTGGGTCACCCTTTTGGTTCCCTGTCCTGAACATGCCTTTTCTCTCTTTATGTGGCCAGGCCGAGAATTTTCCAAGACTTTCTGCTTTGCTTCCCTTTTGATTATAAATTTCATCTTTAAGTCGTTTTCCCTCTTGCAGCTTAATGTAAGTAGCTGCGCAGCAGCCGGAACACTTTGCAGCTTAGATAGTTCTTTTGCCAGATATCCTAATGTATTGCTCTTAAATTCCGCATTCCATAGAGCCCCTGACACAGACACAATCCAGCCAAGTTCTTGGCCTGTTTATAACAAGGATGGGCTTTACTCCAGTTTCCAATATCTTGTTCCTCAGTTCCATCTGAGACTTCATCAGAGTGGCCTTTATTCTCCATATTTCTATCTGCATTCTGGTCACGACCACTTCAGTAATCTCTCAGAAGTTCCAGACTTCCCCTAGTCTTCTTGTCTTTGGAGACCTCACCAAAATTGCCCTTAATGCTCTTTTTACAGCAATACAGGCTTTTTCTAGCCTGCTTCTCCAAATTCTTCCAGCCCATTGGGTAATGCTGCTCAGTACCCCATTTCAAAGCTGCTTCCGTGTTTTTGGGTATTTGTTACTAGCAACACTTCTCAGTACCAATTTTCTATCTAGTGTATTCTCTGTTGTTATAACAGAATATCACAGACTGGTAATTTATAAGCAATAGAAGTTTATTTAGTGCATGGTTCTGGAGGCTCCGGAGTCCCAGAGCATGGTGCCAGCATCTGGTGAGGGCCTTCCTACAGTGTCAGGAAACAGCACAGTGTGTCACATGGCGAGAGGGCAAGAGTGTGCCAGCTCGTCTGTCTTCCTCTTCTTATAAAGCCACCAGTCCCATCACGGGGCTCCACCCTGAGGCTCTCATCTAATCCTAATTACCTCCCAAAGGCCCCACCTCCAATCAACATATGAATTTGTGGATTTTTTAAAAATCATTTTTTAGGGGGGCTAGAGATGGGGTCTCACTATGTTGCCCAGGCTGGTCTTGAACTCCTTACCTCAAGCCATCCTCCCACCTCAGCCTCTCAAAGTGCTGGAATTACAGATGCGAGCCACCACACCCAGCTGGGATTAAGTTTTTTGTTTTTTTGTTTTTTTTTTTGTGACGCAGCCTCACTCTGTCACCCAGACTAGAGTGCAGTGGCGCGATCTCGGCTCGCTGCAAGCTCCGCCTCCCAGGTTCACGCCATTCTCCTGCCTCAGTCTCCCAAGTAGCTAGGACAAACGGTGCCCGCCACCACGCCCGGCTATTTTTTTGTATTTTTAGTAGAGATGGGGTTTCACCGTGTTAGCCAGGATGGTCTTGATCTCCTGACCTTGTGATCCGCCTGCCTCAGCCTCCCGGGATTAAGTTTTAACACATGAAATTTGGGGAACACATTCAAACTACAGTAGAAACCTTCATGAGTTCCAGGATTAGGATGTGAACATCTTTTGGGGAGCATTTTTCAGAGAACATCCAAGGCAGGGGGAAATGCTATTTCAGGGACAGGGACGCAGAAGCCTGGAGGTGGTGATGAAATGGATGGGCAGGCCCCAGCCCTGCGCCTGACACATGGTGGGTGCTCACAGGCAAATGACATCACTGGTAAGTGAATGCATGAGCTGCTGGCCGATGGCTGTCTCTCTCTCAGCATGTGCCTGGCCAGGCGCGGTGGCTCAGGCCCGTAGTTGCAGCACTTTGGGAGGCCAAGGTGGGAGGATCACTTGAGCTCAGGAGTTTGAAAACAGCCTGGGACCCTGTTTCTACAAAAGATATAAAAAATAAGCTGGGCATGGTGGCGCCTGCCTATAGTCCCAGCTACTCCGGAGGCTGAGGTGGAAGAATTACTTGAGCCTGGGAAGCGGAGGTTGCAGTGAGCCAAGATCGTGCCACTACACTCCAGACTGGACGAAAGAGTGAGATGTTGTCTTAAAAAGAAAAGTGTGTGTGCCTCAGCTGGTGATCCAATACTGATCAACGTCGTGAACAGCATGACACAGACAGTGGGGATGTGGTGCTGCTTCTGTTTTCCTGGCTGGAGCTGAGCAACCGAGTGGGACCATCCCCAGCTCTGGGCAGACGCTAATGCTTGCTGGTAGCCTCCCCAGCGTGATCCTACACTGTCACCAGTGAATGAGGATGGCCTTCAGCGTGATCCTACACTGTCACCAGTGAATGAGGATGGCCTTCAGCAAGCGTTCAGTGGCCAGGGTAGGAACATAAGACAGTGTTGGTAGGGCCTGGTTTCTCTCCTAGATCCCTGCCTCTTACTTGTGTAACACCAGCAAAGACCGTTCTCCCTCTGGTCACTGAGTGGAAACCACCTCCGAGGCCAGGGGCTGGTCCTCGGGAGATCTTAGCCTCTGCCTCCAGGCCTTTGCACCTGCTGTTCCCCTGCCTGGACTTCTCTTCCCTGACATCTTTGCAAAGCGGGTGTCCTTGCCTGCAGATCTCAGTGTGACTGTCACCTCCTTAGAAAGGTCTTCCAAGGCCACCCTCCCTACAGTTGCTCCCTGGTCTCTTTCCATCTCAAATCGCAGCTTAAAAGACAAGGGCTCAGCCAGGTGCAGTGGCCGACTCCCGTAATTTCAACAATTTGGGAGGCTGAGGCGGGTGGATCACCTGAGGTCACGAGTTTGAGACCAACCTGACCAACATGGTGAAACCTCGTCTCTACTAAATACAAAAAATTAGCTGGGCGTGGTGGTCCATGCCTGTAATCCCAGCTACTTAGGAGGCTGAGGCAGGAGAATCGCTTGAACCCAGGAAGAGGCTGCCATGAGCCGAGACTGCGCCATTGCACTCCAGACTGGGCAACAAGAGCGAAACTCTATCTCAAACAAACAAAACCAGAAGGGCTCGTTGCTCTCTGAATGGTTTTGACTGTGTCTTGGCTCACATGTGAACCCTGCTCCCCTCATCCCCTGGGGAGTGCCTGGTGGCCGGCACACAGTAGGCGCTCAGACAGTATGTGTGGGGTCAGTGAATGGAAGGAAGGGAAGATGGGGGAAGAGGGAGCAGGAGCGAGCGGGAATACAGAAGGTTATAAACACAGATAGGGAGGACAGAGCCAGGGCACAGAATAGAAGATGTCTAAAAACACGCAGGGCCACTCAGGGCACCTGGACTGAGATTTGAGGGGGACGTGACCCTCGCAGGGAGGTCTGGCCTGCACTTGGGACCTACTGGGGCTGCCGAGGAAGTGAAGAGGCAGCCACTTCATCACTGGACCCATCTTGGGGCTGGGACTGTGCCTGGGCATTGGGTCAGCACCGTCAGAGGGGACAGTGGTCGTTTGGCTGAGGGCTCCTAGCGTGCAGCTGACTGCCGGGGGTCTGCAGGGGAAGATCCCAGGCGGGCAGAAGATACAAGTCCAGGTCGGCCTGCTGGGGCACATGGACATGGCTACCCTATCAGCAAAATAGTCCGTTCCTGTGGCTTCCTCCTCGGCTGTAAAGACATCACTTGCTGTGCTCCTTTCAGGCACTTTGAAGCTTGGCCCCATGACTACTTGGGTAGAGGAGAAACAGGCCTTGTCCACCTCCTCTGCCAGAAGAGCCCTTCCTCCTCTAGGGCCCTTCAGGGACCCAGGCAAGTCAAAGTTACCAGGGGCCACAGGAAACTCGAAGGAGCCTGGCTGGAGCACCTTGTACCAAGAGAGCTGTCCTTTCATTTCTTCCTCTGGTGTTGGTTCAGGGGCTAGCTCCTGGCATGCTGTTATCACAGTAACAGGTTAAGCCTACTGGGCTTCTGGGTCGGGTGGGGACTTGGGCAACTTTTCTGTCTACCTAAAGGATTGTAAATGCACCAATCAGTACTCTGTGTGTAGCTGAAGGTTTGTAAACACACCAATCAGCACTCTGTAAAAACGCACCAATCAGTACTCTGTAAAATGGACCAATCAGCACTCTGTAAAATGGACCAATCAGTGCTCTGTAAAATGGACCAATCAGCAGGATGTGGGTGGAGCCAAATAAGAATAAAAGCTGGCCATCCAAGTCAGGAGTGGCAACGTGTTAGGGGGTTGTTTCACGTTGTTGGAGCTGTGTTGTTTTAGGTCGTTGAAATAAGTGTTGGTGTTGTGTCTGGTTATGAGGGTTTGCACTTTTTTTTTTATGAGCTGTAACACTGACAGTGAAGATTTTGCTCTTGAAGCCAGTGAGACCTTTGAACCCACCAGGAGGAACGAACAACTCAGGTTGCGTCATTTTAAGAGCTATAACTATAACTCACTGCCAGGGTCTGTGATTTCACTCCTGAAGTCAGTATAGACCACGAACCCACCAGAAAGAAGTAACTCTAGACGCATCTGAACATGTGAAGGAACAAACTCTGGACACACCATCTTTAAGAACTGTAACACTCACCAGGAGGGTCCGCAGCATCATTCTTGAAGTCAGCGAGACCAAGAACCCACTGGAAGGAACCAATTCCAGACACAACAGGTCCACGTAAGACACTGCTGATTTTATTTGTAATGTGTTCTCCTGTACTTCCAACCCCCTTCTATCCCTCCCCTGCCAAAGCTGCCTCCTTTGTTTTTTTTTTTTTTCTGAGACGGGGTCTCGCTCTGTTGCCTAGGCTGGAGTGTAGTGGTGGGATCTGAGATCACTGCAATCTCTGCTTCCCGGGTTGAAGTGCTTCTCCTGCCTCAGTCTCCCAAATAGCTGAGATTACAGGCATGCGGCACCATACCTGGCTACGTTTTGGCTTTTTTATTATTTATTTATTTATTTATTTATTTATTTATTTTTGAGACGGAGTCTTGCTCTGTCGCCCAGGCTGGAGTGCAGTGGCCCGATCTCAGCTCACTGCAAGCTCCGCCTCCCGGGTTTACGCCATTCTCCTGCCTCAGCCTCCCGAGTAGCTGGGACTACAGGCGCCCGCCACCTCGCCTGGCTAAGTTTTTGTATTTTTAGTAGAGACGGGGTTTCACTGTGTTAGCCAGGATGGTCTCGATCTCCTGACCTCGTGATCCGCCCGTCTCGGCCTCCCAAAGTGCTGGGATTACAGGCTTGAGCCACCGCGCCCGGCGGCTTTTTTATTTTTGAGAGGGAGTCTTGCTCTGTCACCCAGGTTGGAGTGCAGTGGCGCGATCTGGGCTCACTGCAAGCTCTGGCTCCTGAGTTCACACCATTCTCCTGTGTCAGCCTCCCTAGTAGCTGGAACTATAGGCGGCTGCCACCACGCCCGACTAATTTTGTGTATTTTTAGTAGAAACGGGGTTTTGCTGTTTTGGTCGGGCTGGTCTCAAACTGCCGATCTCAGGTGATCTGCTCGCATCGGCCTTTAAAGTGCTAGGATTACAGGCATGAGTCACCATGCCCGGCCTTTTTTTTGGGGGGGGGGGGCGGGGGCAGGTTTGCACGTGGCGAGGTTGGAGTGTAGTGGCACGATCTCTGCTCACTGCAACGTCTGCCTCCTGGGTTCAAGGAATTCTTCTGCTTCGGCCTCCTAAGTAGCTGGGATTACAGGCATGCACCACCACACCTGGCTAATTTTGTATTTTTAGTAGAGATGGGGTTTCTCCATGTTGATCAGGCTGGTCTGGAACTCCTGATCTCAGGTGATCTGCCTGCCTTGGTCTCCCAAAGTACTGGGATTACAGGTGTGAGCCACCGCACCCTGCCCTGGTTTGTGTATTTTTAGTAGAGACAGGGTTTCACCATGTTGGCCAGGCTGGTGGTGAACTCGTGCCCACGTGATCCACATACCTTGGTCTCCCAAAGTGGTGAGATTACAGGTGTGAGCCACCGTGTCCGGCCCAAGGCTGCCTTTTAATGAGGCTGATATTTGGTCCTTAGCTGCGTGTCTAGCCCTACATAAGCACACGTGTGGCTGCGTGACTGTGGGCCAGTGTTATACTGCAGTTGGTGGTGGTTCTCATGACTGAGCATCATGATCTATCGCTGGAGCTGTGAGCACCCCGAATTCACTGCTTCTCACTGGCGTGTGGAACCCCAAAAGGGGCACTCATCACATTGTCTTCATTTACCTGGTGATGGGCTTCTAGGTGGGCTCACAGCCTTGGGGGAAGGATGGCTTGGGTAAAGACTGATGAGGGCTTACACGGTGGAACAGAAGGTGGACCCCACATATGATTGCAAATGTGGATACTTAACCTGTATCAACAGTAAAAAGGCAACCGGCAGAATGGGAGACCATGTCTGCAAATTATATGTCTTATAAGGATCAGATATCCAGGATGTATAAAGAATTGTTACAACTCAACAAAACGATAAAACAACCTAATTCAAAAAGGGTCAAAGAACTTGAATAGACATTTCCTCAAGAATATATACAAATGACTAACAAGTACGTGAAAAGATGCTGACCACCATTAGTCATGAAGGAAATGTAAGGCCAGCTGTGTTGGCTCACGCTTGTAATCTCAGCACTTTAGGAGGCCAAGGCATGGGCAGATCATCTGAGGTCAGGAGTTTCAAGACAAGCCTGGCCAACATGGTGAAATCCCATCTCTACTAAAAATACAAAAAGTTACTGGGCACCATGTGTAATCCCAGCTACTTGGGAGGCTGAGGGAGGAGAATTGCTTGAACCTGGGAGGCGGAGGTTGCAGTGAGCTAAGATTGAGCCACTACATTCCAGCCTGGGTGACACAGTCAGACTGTCTTAAATGAAAAAGAAATGTAAGTGAAAGCCAGACTAATATTTGTGCCCACTAGAATGGCTATAATAAAAACAAAACGGAAAATGAGGAATGTGGATGAGAGTGTGGAGAAGTGGTTTTGGCTGGGCACAGTAGCTCATGCCTGTAGTCCCAGCACTTTGGGAGGCCCGGGTGGGCAGATTGCTTGAGCCCGGGAGTTTGAGGCCAGCCTGGGCAACATGGCGAAACTCCGTCACTATTAAAAATACAAAAATTATCTGGGCACGGTGGCTCATGCCTGTGGCCCCAGCTACTTGAAAGGCTGAGGTAGGAGAGTCGCTGGAACCAGGGAAGCGAAGGTTGCAGTGAGTCAAGATTGTGCCACTGCATTCCAACCTGGGCGACAGAACAAGACTGCGTCTAAAAAAAAAAAAAAAAAGATACCAAACACTCAACCATAAATGGTATAGCAGCACTATTCACAATCGCCAAAAGATGGCAGAGCCCAAATACCTATCAACGGATGAATGGCTGAATAAAGCATGGAATAGCCGCATAATGGAATATTATTCAGCCGTATAAAGGAATAAAGTACTGGCACATGCTACAAAAAACATGTTAAGGAAAAAAGCCAGGCTGTCAGGCACAGTGGCTCACACCTGTAATCCCAGCACTTGGGGAGGCTGCAGAGGGTGGATCACCTGAGGTCAGGAGTTGAAGACCAGCCAGGTCAACATGGTGAAACTTGGTGTCTACTAAAAATACAAAAATTGAGCTGGGTGTGGTGGCCCACGCCTGTAATCCCAGCTACTCTGGAGGCTGAGACAGGAGAATCGCTTGAACCCAGGAGGTGGAGGTTGCAGTGAGCTGAGATTGCGCCATTGCACTCCAGCCTGGGCAACAAGAGCAGAACTCTGTCTCAAAAAAAAAAAAAATAGCTGGGCACAAAAGATCAGTATGTTGTATGACTCCATTTACGTGAAATATGTGGAACTGGTGAGTCTATATAGAGACAGAAGGCCAGTTGCTGGTTGCCAAGGAGTTGGGGAAGAGGGAAATGTGAAGTGAAGAGATTGGTTAACAAGATGGGGTTTCTTTTTGGGATGAGATGTTTTGGAAGTAGGTAGAGATAGTGATTGCATAACATCATGAATGTACTAAATACCACTAAAGTATACACTTTAAAATGGTTAATCTGACTGGGCACCGTGGCTGACACCTGTAATCCCAGCACTTTGGCAGGTAGATCGCCTGAGCCCAGGAGTTCCAGACCAACCTAGACATCATAGCAAGACCCTGTCTCTACAAAAAATCAAAAAATTAGCTAGGCATGGTGGTGCAATGCCTGTAGACCCAGCTACTCAGGAGGCTGAGGCTGGAGGATCACTTGAGCCTAGGAGTTCAACCATTGCACTCCAGCCTGGGTGACAGAGCAAGATTCTGTCTCAAAAAAAAAAAAAAAAAAAAAAAAAAAGTTTATTTTATGTATGTGTCACAAACCAAACCACCAACAAGGAATATATGTCTAGCACATTCAAAGAACTTCTGCAGACCAACCAGGAACAAGCAGGAAACACAACAGAAAAACGGGCAAAATATGAGTGAACAGGGTAGAGGGGACCTGAGCTGGGTGGTGAGTGTGTGAGAGGATAACCAGAGACATGCAAACCAAAGCCTCTACTGGGGCTTCCTTCCATCGGTCTGGGGCCACCTGGCATGGATGACGCCGGCCATCGTGAGTGGGGTACATGGGGAAAACAGGCATCACTGCCCACCTTCTGCGGTGCACCGTGCTGCCACCTGCCTCCGGGCAAAGGAGAAAGCGAAAGAAGCAGCAATGATGAGGTGTGGACAGTTTTACTTTGGGGTGAGGTAAATATGGCTGTTTATTATTATTTCCATCTTTCTGCATTTTAGATTTTTTTTTTTTTTCTTTTTTGAGATGAAGTCTTGCTTAGTCGCCGAGGCTGGAGTGCAGTGGTGTGATCTTGGCTCACTGCAACCTCTGCCTCCTGGGTTCAAGCGATTTTCTTGCCTCAGCCTCCTGAGTAGCTGGGACTACAGGTGCACACTACCTTGCCTGGCTAATTTTTGTATTTTCTTAAGTAGAGACAGGGTTTCACCATCTTGGTCAGGCTGGTCTTGAATTCCTGACCTCATGATCCACCTGCCTTGGCCTTCCAAAGTGCTGGGATTACAGGTGTGAGTCACCACGCCCAGCCAAATTTTTTCTTTTAAAGGAAAAACAGGCCAGGCACAGAGGCTCACACTCAAAATCCCAGCATTTTGGGAGGCTGAGATGGGAGGATCACTTGAGGCCATGAGTTCAAGACCAGCATGGGCATCATAGTGAGATGCCATAGCTACAAAATTTTTTTTAGAAATTAGCCAGGTGAGGCCAGGCATGGTGGCTCACGCCTATAATCTCGGCCTTTTGGGAGGCCGAGGTGGGCAGATCACCTGAGGTCAGGAGTTCGAGACCAGCCTGGCCAACATGGCAAAACCCCGTCTCTACTAAAAATACAAAAAATTAGCTGGACATGGTGGCGGGTTCCATAATCCTAGCTACTCGGGAGACTGAGGCAGGAGAATTGCTTGAACCTGGGAGGTGGAAGTTGCAGTGAGCTGAGATCATTGTGCCATTGCACTCCAGCCTGGGCAACAGAGCAAGGCTCCATCTCAAATAATAATTAGCCAGGTGTGGTGGTCACATCTGTAGCCCTAGCTACTTGGGAGGCTAAGGCAGGAGTATCTTTTGAGCCTGTGAGTTGGAGGCTACAGTGAGCCATGATTGCACCACTGCACTCCAGCTTAGGAGACAGAACGAGACCTTGCCAAAAAAAAAGACTAAAAAAAGTCAGTGAGCTTTTCTGGCTTAGGATGAGCATTTAGGGGACCGTGGAAGCTGGCTAGGATTCCAGGTGTGCCCATGTGTTCACACAGTGTAAACTCAGTTATTCAATGCATTGAGTGAGGGCACTGGCTTGGGCATGGTGCAGGAGTCAGACCTTTCAGCATGAGAGAAGCTGAGGCTGGTGAGAGGACCCTAGCCTTGTTCCTGGATGAGGGGGTCAGTACAGGGCTTACTACAGGGACCCAAGCCAGGATGTGTGGTGGGGGGGCAGGCTCAGCAGGAGGGAGCCTGAGGAAGGGACCCCAGGGCCCAGCAAAGGCCAAGGCTGGGAGGACGGGAACAGTGGGGACTTTGCAGAGAACAGCAATTGTCACGTCGCCGCCAGTTTCCTGCAATGTCCTGGGACTGTAGTGGCATTATTATTTGCAACTGACAGATGAGGAAACTGAGACCCAGACAGAGTTAAAGGGACAAAACCAAAGACATGCGTTCCCTGGTAGCCACCGGCCAGGTGAGGTCCTCTCCCTGTCTGGACCTCAGTTTCCCCATTTGCACCACAGGAGGCCTGGACTATATTCCTGGGGTCCTTTCAACTCCAAGGCTGCCAGCTCACCCAGCTGAATGTGTTACACCTGCGAGGGGACTCCTATCTGGCGTGGGTGGGGCCTTTCCTCTGGGGAGCACAGGCAGCCACAGGGTAACTTCCCAGCTCCCAGAGCCTCCTCACAGCCCCGTGGGAAGCTGTTTCCCATGTCTACCCAGTAGACATGTCTTTCTGAGGGTTCACCTGTCCCCCAGCCCTGACCGGCAATCCCTCAATGGGGCAGCCGTGTCCAATAGGACTCCCGAGCCCCTGCCCGATCCCAGGATGAGAGGTGAAACTTGAGGCAGCCCACAGGTTGCTGCCATTGATTTGGGAGAACAAAGGATCTGAGGCTCTGGCGGTGAAAATGCAGGCAGAGTGCAAGATCACCTGCAGGGCCTCTCTGCCCTGCCAGAGCCGCCTTCAAGTCATCACAGCCGGTGACTTGGCAAAGGCGGGTGAGGGAGGTGGTGTGAGGCCTACGGAAGTGCCAGGGCCTCTGTGAAGCTGGGTGCTCCAGGCTTCCTGTCCTGTCTGAGAGAACCGGGAGGACGGCTCCTCTGTCTCCTGAAGCCCTCAGACCCCTGATTCCTCATCTGTGCCAGAAGAGCCCCTTGGGGTAAGCCGGAATGAAGAGGGAGGCAGGGCAGCGGGGGCACTGCCTCCCGCCGTCAAAGGCCGACTGCGTGGTGGCTGGACTTCTCTGGGTGATGAAAATATGACTGTTTATTATATCCTTTTTTTTTTTTTTTTTTGCATTTTAGATATTGTTCTTAAAACAATCAGTGAGACATGCTGGCCTAGGATGGGTAGAGGAGGATTTGAAACCTGATTAGGGCCAGTGCAGTGGTTCACACCTGTAATCCCAGCACTTTGGGAGGCCGAGGCATGTGGATCACCTCAGGTCAGGAGTTTGAGACCAGCCTGGCCAACATGGCAAAACCCCGTCTCTACTAAAAATACAAAAAAATTAGCCGGACGTGGTGGCAGGTGCCTGTAATCCCAGCTACTTGGGAGGCTGAGGCAGGAGAATCACTTGAGCCCAGTAAGTGGAGGTTGCAGTGAGCCGTGATCATTGCGCCATTGCACTCCAGCCTGGGCAACAAGAGTGGAAACTCCATCTAAAAAAAAAAAAAAAAAAACCTGGTTAGGAGTGTGTGTGTGTGTGTGTGTGTGTGAGAATGTGCGAGTGGGTGTACGTTTTTCCCCTCATCTCCCTAAGGATGGGCCAGGGATTCTATACACACCCCTCTGTCCCTTCCGGCAGCCCTGAGAGGTCAGTCTCCTAGTTCCCACTTAGCAGAGGAAAAAGCAGAGGCTGAGGGAGGTAAAGTGACTTGCCGAACGTCCCGTCAGCCAGCGGCACCGCTGAGATTGAAACCCAGGTCCGGGGCTCTCGAGACCTGCTCCATGGAGTCGCTGGAGAGAGGTCCTGTTTGTGCAATCCCGGAGAAAGTCATGCCGACTGCAGATGCCTGGTGTGTAGTGCGGTGCCACTGGGGACCAAGGTGGCAGCCCTGGAGGGCCTGTCCGCTGGCCCCAAGGCCAAATAAAGTAGGGTGGTCTGCCCGGGCTAAGAGGAGTCAGGCCCTCCCCCATGTGCATGACAGGGGAGGCGGCAGTGGGGGGAGGGTGGTGGCCTTAATGCCGGTGAGACCTCCCACTGCCTGGAATATGTGAAGACAGAACAACGTGGGTGGTCGTCTTGCAGTGAACCAGCTGGGTGTACCTTGGAGCTGACATTTCCCTGGCCAAGCTTTTCTTCTCAGAAAGAAAACACAGGATGTGCAGTGACTCTGGCCTCTGTTTAAACGCCAGATTTCACTTGACCTTCAGAGGCCACGAAAGCTGACGTGTTTCTCACAAACTTCCCTGTCTCTTCTCAAGGAGCTCTTTTACTTAGAAACACAGCAATTTCATGATGACCCTGACTGCCAGGCACCACCGCACAGATTACACACTGCCTGACTCTCGGGAAGATGCCAGTCACGTCCAAGTCTGTATAAATGTACTCCTTTTGGGTTGGGCAGTGCCCAACGTGTGCAACTGTGCATTGTGGCCCTGTGGCCCCAGAAACATTTCCACTAATTAGGCAGGTGAGTAGGTTCCTGAAAGTTTTTTGTTTTGTCTCGTGTTTTTTTTTTGAGATGGAGTCTTGTTCTGTCACCCAGGCTGGAGTGCAGTGGCATGATCTCGGCTCACTGCAACCTCTGCCTCCGGGTTCAAGTGATTCTCCTGCTTCAGCCTCCCCAAGTGGTGGGGACTACAGGTGCACGCTACCATGCCCGGCTAAGTTTTGTATTTTTAGTGGAGATGGGGTCTCACCATGTTGGCCAGGCTGGTCTCAAACTCCTGACCTCAGGTGATCTGCCCACCTCGAACTCCCAAAGTGCTGGGATTACAGGTGGCGTGAGTCACCGCGTCTGGCTGGGTTCCTTAAAGTTTTGAGTGAGCTGGTGTGCTCATCCTCTTGTTGATATACATCCTACTGAGCAGAAGAAATTGACCCGTTCCCACAAAAAGCACCTGGAGGTGTATGGCCCATGGCCCACCCTCCTTGATGAGCGCTGTGCCTGTCACTTGCCCCACCACACTGATGCTCACATTCCCATGGGTGCAGGCTTGGCTTGTGCTAAAAGTTTGTGCAGCAGTCCCTCTCCTGTACTCTAAATTCTTGAGTGGACTTTTGACCCCCTGCCATGGTGCTGCCCCACTCACAGTCTCTGCCACCTCACATTGGCGCCCCCATTGTCCCACTTGCTCAGGCCTGAAACTGGAGTCCTCCCAGCTCCTTGCAATCCCTCATCCTCCCCTTGTCCAGTGGCTGCAAATCCTGGGGGCGATGCCTCCATGATCCATCCAGATCGCCTCTTCTCATCATCCCACTCCTATGGCCTAGCCCCCCAGCACGTCCCACCTAATGGTGCCTCAACCATGCCCGACTGCAGGCCCTTCTCTACGAGGGGCTTTAAGAAATTAAATCAGGCCAAGCACACTGGCTCACGCCTGTAATCCCAGCACTTTGGGAGGCCCAGGCGGGCAGATGGCCTGAGGTCAGGTGGGTGGATTGCTTGGGCACAGGAGCTCAAGACTAGCCTGGGCAACATGGCAAAGCCCTACTCTATCAAAAATACAAAACAAATTAGCTGGGCATGCTGACCTGCACCTGTGGTCCCAGCTACACCAGGAGGCATCTCTCGAGCCCAGGAGGTTGAGGCTGTAGTCAGCCTTGATTGTGGCACTGTACACTAGCCTGGGTGACAGAGCAAGACCCTGTCTCAAAAAAAATAAAAAGGGAGTGTTGGTGCCCGAAATGGTGACTCACGCTTGTAATCCTAACACTTTGGGAGGCGGAGGCAGGCAGATCACTTGAGGCCAGGAGTTCGAGACCAACCTGGCCAACATGGTGAAACCCCGTGTCTACTAAAAGTACAAGTTAGCCAGACGTGACGGGCGCCTGTAATCCCAGCTACTCAGGAAGCTGAGGTATGAGAATAGCTTGAACCCGGGAGGCAGAGGTTGCAGTGAGCTGAGATCATGTCACTGAACTGCAGACTGGTTGACAGAGCAAGACTCTGTCTTTAAAAAAAAGAACAAAGAAATGTCAGAAACAGACAAATTCACGAATGTAATGCAGCGGGAGGGGAAGTGGCCAGTGACTGCTTAATGTGTCTGGGGTTTCCTTTGGGGGTGGTTCTGGAGTTAGGTAGAGGTGGCAGTTGCATGACATTGTGAAGGTACTCAATGCCACTGAATGGTGCACTTTTTAAGTGGTTACAATGGTAAATTTCATGTTATGTGTATTTTACCCCAATAAAAACAAGCAAAATTAAATCACCACGTCTGATGAAAACACTCATTGGCTCCTCAAAGACCCTTACAATAAACCCACTTTCCTGGGCATGGCCCACTGACCCCAGCACCACCCGGCCCTGGTGGGCTTGGTCCTCATCTTCCTCCACTTTGTCCTCTGTCCTTCGAATACTCCCCCACCCTGCCCCGTCCCTCCTCTGCAGCTTTGCACTGGCTGTCCCTTCCCACAGACCTGGGGCTGCCTTTCCCTCCCCATCCACACCTCCCTCCTGCCCTGCTTCCCATCAGTCTGCTTGATGTAATTCAGAGCACCTGACTCTGCTTGAAATGATTGTGTTTATTAACTTTATTTGCCAATCACCTTTTTCAGGCTGGAAGGTGAGTCTAGGAGAGGCAGGGGCTCGGTTCACCATCTCTGCAGCTGAGTCCTGGGTGCCTGGAACCCAGGGGGCCTTTCCGTTTCCTGCTGACTGACTCAAACCTGCCCAGGCTGCTGCAATCCATGCAGCTTTCTGGCTGGCTCAGAATGCCTGGCCACCCCCAGCTCCCCCATGGATCTACCGAGGATTGTCACCTGAGCATGGTGGCTTCCAGAACCAGGGCCCTCCAGATCTCTTCTCCTGTCCAAAGCAGTTCTATCCAGCAGTCTTGATTTCTGTCTCACGGCTGCCGCCTCCTCCCTCTTCCTTCCTCCCTCTCTCCCTCCCTCCCTTCCTTCCTTCCATCCTCCTCCTCCCTCCCTCCCTCCTTTTCTTCCTCTTTTTCTTTCTTCCTCCTTCTTCCTTTTTTTTTTGAAACGGAGTCTCACTCTGTCACCCAGGCTGGAGTGCAGTGGCGCTATCACGGCTCATTGCAGCCTCAACCTCCTGGCCCCAGGCGATCCTCCCACTTTAGCTTCCTAAGTAGCTGGAACCACAGGCGTGTGCCACCACACCTGGCTAATTTTTGTATACATAGATATATATTTTTTTTTTTTTTTTGGTAGAGATAGGATCTTGCTATGTTGCCCAGGCTCAAGCGATCCTGGGCTCAGGTGATCTTCCTACCTCAGCCTCCCAAGGTGTTGGAATTACAGACATGAGCTACCACCTGTGCCGTTGCTAATTTTTTTAATGTATGGATCATTTCAAGCAGATATAAGTCCGAGAAAACAGGGCAAAGAACCCCAGGACCTGTCTCTGGTCTCACCATTATCAACCTTTGATCAATCTCGAGTTGTCCCTGTACCTCTTCATCCTCTTTCCCTTATTATTTTGAAGCAAACCCCAGATACCAAGTTATTTCATCTGTAAATATTTCAACACTTACCTCTAAAAGACAAGGATTGCTCTTTTATCAGCATAACTACACCATCATTGTAACACCTTAAAACTTAACAATTTTGTTCAATGCTTTTTCTGCATCTATTGATAGGATCGTGTGATTTTTCTTTAATCTGCTGGTGGGATGGATTACGTGAATTGATTTTCAAATGTTAAGCCAGACTTGCATGCCTGGGATAAATCCCACTTAGCTGTGGTGTAGGATTTGATTTCCTAACAATTTGTTGAGAATTTTTGCATCTATGTTTATGAAAGATAATGGTCTATAGTTTTCTTTTCTTGAAATGTCTTCTGTTTGAGCATTAGAGAAATCTTGACCTCATAAGATGAGTTAGGGGC
Source organism: Papio anubis (assembly GCF_008728515.1). Classification (NCBI taxonomy): domain Eukaryota; kingdom Metazoa; phylum Chordata; class Mammalia; order Primates; family Cercopithecidae; genus Papio; species Papio anubis. The sequence continues at coordinate 16,856,231 of NC_044992.1, read as the reverse complement.
CGGGCACAGTGGCTCACGTCTGTAATCCCAGCACTTTGGGAAGCCGAGGCAGGTGGATCACTTGAGGTCAGAAATTCTAGACCACTCTGGCCAACATGACGAAACCCTGTCTCAACTAAAAATACAAAAATTAGTCAGGCATGGTGGTGGGCGCCTGTAATCCCAGCTACTTGGGAGGCTGAGGCAGGATAATCACTTGAACCCAGAAGGCAGAGGTTGTAGTGAGCTGAGATTGTGCCATTGCACTCCAGCCTGGGCGACAAGCAAAATTCCATCTCAAAAAAATAAAATAGGCCAGGCAGGGTGGCTCTCGTCTATATAATCTCAGCACTTTGGGAGGCCAAGGCGGATGGATCACTTGAGGTCAGGAGTTCTAGACCAGCCTGGCCAACATGACAAAACCCCGTCTCAACTAAAAATGCAAAAATTAGCCGGGTGTGGTGGTGGTCGCCTGTAATCCCAGCTACTTGGGAGGCTGTGGCAGGAGAATCGCTTGAACCTGGAAGGTGGAGGTTGCAGTGAGCTGAGATTGTGCCATTGCACTCCAGCCTGGGTGACAAGAGTGAAACTCTGTCTCAAAAAAAAAATAAAATAGGCCAGGCACAGTGTCTCATGCCTGTAATCCTAGCATTTTGGGAGGCCGAGGCAGGTGGATCACGAGGTCAAGAAATCGACACCATCCTGGCCAACATGGTAAAGCCCTGTCTCTACTAAAAATACAAAAATTAGCTGGGTGTGGTGGTGCACACCTGTAGTCCCAGCTACTCAGGAGGTTGAGGCAGGAGAATCACTAGAACCCAGGAGGCGGAGGTTGCAGTGAGTCGAGATCGCACCATTGCACTCCAGCCTGGTGACAGAGTGAGACTCCGTCTAAAAATAAATAAATAAAACGAGTTAGGAAGCATTCCCAGTGCTTCTATCTTCTGAAAGAGATTGTAGAGAACTGGCATAAGTTCTTCCTTAAATGTTTCATCGAATTCAACAGGGTACCCATCTGGGCCTGGTGCTTTCTGTTTTGGAAAGTTATTAATTATTGATTTAACTTATTAAATATAGACCTATTCATATAGGCTGCTGCTGCTTGTGGGAGTTTTGGCAGGTTTTCTCTTTCAAGGAATTGATCCATTTCATCTCAGTTATTGAATTTGTGGGCATATAGTTGTTAATATTTATTTTCTTTTTCATGTCTATAGGATCTGTTATGATGTCTTTTATTTCTTTTTCTTTTCTTCTTCATTTTAGAGATAGGATCTTGCCATATTGTGTTGTCCATGCTGGAGTGCAGTGGCTGTTCACAGCTGCTATCATAGTGCACCACAGCCTCTGACTCACGGACTCTCGACACCTCCCACCCGTTGGAACCACAGGCATGTGCTATTGCACCCGGCTCCTCTTTCATTTCTGATACTAGTAGTTTGTGTTCTCTCTCTTTTTTTTCTTAGTTAGCCTGGCTAGTGGCTTACAGATTTTGTTGATCTTTTCAGAGAACTAGATTTTCGCTTTGTTGATTTTCTTATTGATTCCCTGTTTTCAGTTACACCGATTGCTCTAAGTTTGATTTTTTTTTCTTCGGTTACTTTGGATTTAACTTTGTAGCTTCCTGAAGTGGAAGCTTAGATGATTAATTTTAGCTCTTTCTTCTTTTCTTCCCCTCTCCCCTCTCCCTTCCCCTCTCCTTTCCTTTCCCTTTTCCTTTCCTTTCCCTTTTTAAAATTTTTTTTTTTAATAGGGTCTAGCTCTATTGCCCAGGCTGGAGTGCAGTGGCGTAATCTCAGCTCAATGCAACCTCCACCTCATAGGTTCAAATGATGCACATGCCTCAGCCTCCTAAGTAGCTGGGATCACAGGCGTGCACCACCACGCTTGGCTAGTTTTTGTATTTTAAGTACAGACGGGGTATCACCATGTTGGTCAGGCTGGTCTTGAACTCCTGGCCTCAAGTGATCTGCCTGCCTTGGCCTCCTAAAGTGCTGGGATTACAGTTGTGAGCCACCATGTCTGGCCAATTTCTTCTTTTCTAACACATGCATTTGATGCTATACATTTCCCTAAAAGCATGGCTTTTGCTGCATCTACAATTTTTGATAACATTGTGTTTTATTTATTTATTTATTTTTGAGAGAGAGAGTCTTGCTCTATCGCCCAGGTTGGAGTGCAGTGGCGTGATCATAGCTTACTGCAGCCTCAACCTCCTGGGCTCAGGTGATCCTCTCATCTCAGTCTCCTGAGTAGCTGGGAGTAGAGGCACACACCACCATGCCCGGTTAATTTTTGTAGGTTTTAGTAGTGACAGGGTTTTGCCATGTTGGCCAGGCTGCTCTTGAACTCCTGAGTTTAAGCCATCTGCCCACCTCAGCCTCCCAAAGTGCTGGGATTACCAGTGTGAGCCACCCATACCCAGCCTTCATTTTGATTTAAAAATATTTTTAACTTTTAGGCCGGGCGCGGTGGCTCAAGACTGTAATCCCAGCACTTTGGGAGGCCGAGACGGGCGGATCACGATGTCAGGAGATCGAGACCATCCTGGCTAACACAGTGAAACCCCGTCTCTACTAAAAAATACAAAAAACTAGCCGGGCGAGGTGGTGGGCGCCTGTAGTCCCAGCTACTCGGGAGGCTGAGGCAGGAGAATGGCGTAAACCCGGGAGGCAGAGCTTGCAGTGAGCTGAGATCCGGCCACTGCACTCCAGCCTGGGCGACAGAGTAAGACTCCATCTCAAAAATAAAAAAAATTAAAATAAAAATAAAATATTTTTAACTTTTAATTTTTTTTTTTTTTGAGATGGAGTTTTGCTCTCGTTGCTCAGGCTGGAGTGCAATGGTGCAATCTCGGCTCACTGCAACCTCCACCTCCCATGTTCAAGTGATTCTCCTGTCTCAGCCTCTCGAGTAGCCTGCCACCATGCCCGGCTAATTTTTGTATTTTTAGTAGAGACGGAGTTTCATCATATTGGTCAGGCTGGTCTCGAACTCCTGACCTCAGGTGATCCGCCCGCCTCGGCCTCTCAAAGTGTTGGGATTACAGGCATGAGCCACCGTGCCCGGCCAAATATTTTAAAATTTATCTTGAGATTTCTTCTTTGATCCTTGTGTTATTTAGAAGTGTGTCATTTAATCTCCATGTATTCGGGGATTTTCCAGTTATCTTTCTGTTATTGGTTTCTAGTTTAATTACATTGTGGTCTGAGAGCAGATATTGTATGATTTCTATTCTTTTATATTTCATAAGGTATGTTTTATGGCCCAGAATGTGGTCTATCTTGGTGAATGTCTCATGCAAGCTTAAGAAGAATGGGTAACCTGCTGTTGTTGGATAAAGTAGCTTACATGTGTCTATTATATCCAGTTGATTGATGGTACTGGTGAGTTTAACAATATCCTTACTGCTTTTCTGTGGGATCTGTTAATTTCTGATACAGGAGTGTTGAAGTCTCTAATACTATTGGTGGATGCATCTATTTTTCCTTGCAGTCTGTTAGTTTTTGCTTCACATATTTTGATGTTCTGTTGTTAGGCTCATACATGTTAAGGATTGCTATGTCTTATTGGAGCACTGATACCTTAATCATTATGTAATGCTCATCTTTACCCCTGAAAACTTTTCTTGCTCTGGAATCTGCTAAATTAATGTTTGAAATTAACATAACTACTCTTGCTTTTTTTGATAAGTATTAGCATGGCCTTTATTTATCGTTTTAACTTCATATGTGTCTTTCTGTTTAAAGTGGGACTTTTTAGTGTTTTTTTTTTTTTTTTTGGTATAATTGGGTCCTTTTTCTTTTCTTTTTCTTTTTTTTTTTTTAATTTTTTTTTTGAGACAGAGTTTCACTCTTGTTGCCCAGGCTGCAATGGCATGATCTCAACTCACCACAACCTTCGCCTCCCGGGTTCAAGCGATTCTCCTGCCTCAGCCTCCCAAGTAGCTGGGATTACAGGCACCTGCCACCACGCCCGGCTAATTTTGTATTTTTAGCTGGGTGCAATGGAGTGCCCCTGTAATCCCAGTTACTCAGGAGGCTGAGGCAGGAGAATTGCTTGAACCTGGGAGCCAGAGGGTGCAGTGAGCCACGATCAATTTGCTGCACTCCAGCCTGAGCAACAAAGCAAGACTCTGTCTCAAAAACAAAAAGGAAAAAGAAAAGAAACCCCAAAGTGATTATTGATATACTTGGATTAATATTTAGCATATTTGTTACTGCTTTCTATTTCTTGTCTGTGTTCTTTGTTCTTGTTTTTGTCCAGCACTTTTTCTGCCTTTTGTAGTTTTAACTGAGCATTTTTTTGAGATGGAGTCTCGCTCTGTTGCCCAGACTGGAGTGCACTGGTGGGGCGATCTTGGCTCTCACTGCAACCTTGGCCTCCTGGGTTCAAGCGATTTTCCTGCCTCAGCCTCCTGAATAGCTGGGATTACAGGCGCATGCCACCTGATGCCTGGCTAATTTTTGTAATTGTAGTAGAGACGGGGTTTCACCATGTTGATCAGGCTGGTCTTGAACTCCTGACCTCGTGATCTGCCCACCTTGGCCTCCCAAAGTGTTAGGATTACAGGCGTGAGCCACTGTACCTGGCCTTTAACTGAGAATTTTTATTATTCCATTTTCTCTCCTTTCTTAGCATATCAGTTGTATTTCTTCTTCTTTTTCTTTCTAAAATGAATAGAGATGGGGGTCTCACTATGTTGCCCAGGCTGGTCTCAAACTCCTGAGCTCAAGCGATCCTCCTTTTGAAAGTGCTAGGATTACAGGCATGTGCCACCACATCCAGCCAGTTGTATTTTTTATTAATGAATTTTTCAATGAATTCTCATTCATTGCAATTGAGAATGCAAGATGATACAGCCACTTTGGAAGACAATTTGACAGTTTCTTACAAAACTAAACATAGTCTAACCATACATCCAGCACTGTGTCCTGGTATTTACCCAAATGAGTTACATACTTTTGTCCACACAAGAAAAACCTGCACCACAGGCCGGCTGTGGCCTGAAGCCTGTAATCCCAGCACTTTGGGAGGTGAGACGGTGGATCACGAGGTCAGGAAGATCGACCATCCCATTAACACGGTGAAACCCCCGCTCTACTAAAAATACAAAAACTAGCCGGGCGCAGATGGCTGGCTTTGCAGTCCCAGCTACTTGGGAGGCTGAGGAGAATGAAATCCGAGGCGGAGCTTGCAGTGAGCCGAGATCCGCCACTGCACTCCAGCCTGGCGACAGACGCAGACCTCGTCTCCCCAAAAAAAAAAAAGAAAAAAAAAGAAAACTCCGTACACAGATATTTATAGCAGCTTTATTCATAATTGCCAAAACTTATGAAAGCAAAATCCAAGATGTCCTTCAGTAGGGAAGGACAAACTGTGGTACATCCAGGCCAATGCAGTATTATTCAATGCTAAAAGGAAATGAGCTGGGCCGAGCACAGTGGCTCACGCCTGTACTCTCAGGACTTTGGGAGGCCGAGGTGGGCAGACCACCTGAGGTCAGGAGTTCAAGGCCAGCCTGACCAACATGTGGACAAAAGTATGTAACTCATTTGCGTAAATACCAAGGGACACAATTGCTGGATTGTATGGTTAGAACTATGTTTAGTTTTGTAAGAAACTGTCAAATTGTCTTCCAAAGTGGCTGTATCATCTTGCATTCTCAATAGCAATGAATGAGAATTCATTGAAAAATTCATTTAAAAAATTACAACTGACTAGGTGTAGTGGCTCATGCCTGTAATCCTAGTGAGCCCTGTAAACCCTGTCTCTACTAAAAATACAAAATTAGTTGGGTGTGGTGGTGCATGCCTGTAATCCCAGCTACTCAGGAGGCTGAGGCAGGAGAAATGCTTGAACCCAGGAGGCAGACATTGCAGTGAGCCAAGATCATGCCATTGTACTCCAGCCTAGACAAGAGTGAAACTCCATCTCAAAAAAAAAAAAAAAAAGAAAGAAAGAAAAAGACGGTGGCTCACTCCTGTAATCCCAGCACTTTGGGAGGCCGAGGTGGGTGATCACCTGAGGTCGGAGTTCGAGACCAGCCTCGACCAACATGGGAGAAACCCCGCCTCTACTAAAAATGCAAAATTAGCCAGGTATGGTGAGTCGCGGCCTGTAATCCTAGCTACCGGAGGCTGAGGCAGAGAACGCTTTGAGAACCCGGAGGCAGAGGTTGCGGTGAACCACTGCACTCCAGTCTGCTGGGCGACAGAGCGAGACTCTGTCTCAAAGAAAAAAAAAAAAAAAAAAAAAAGAAATAGCTATCAAGCATGACCAGACGTGGAGGAACCTTGAACACACATTACCGAATGAAAGAAGCCAGTCTGAAAAGGCTACATACTGTTTGGTTCCAACTATACGGCATACTGAAAAGGTAAAACTGTAGAGGCAGTGAAAGGATTGATGATAGCCAGGGGTTAGGGGAGAGGGAGGGATGAACAGGCAGGGCACAGGGGACTCTCAGGGCCATGAAACTACTCTTGTATGATAGTACAGTGGTGGATGCATGTCATTAGACGTTTGTCCAAACCTACAGAATGTACAGCACCGAGAGTGAACCCTAATGTAAAACTGTAGACTCTGGGAGATAATGATATGTCAATGTAGCTTCATGAATTATAACAAATGTACCATCTGGTGGAGTTTGCTGATAATGGGGGAGGATATACATGAGTGTTTGTGGGGGAGGGGGTGTATGGGAACTCTGTGTCTCTGTGTCTTCCTCAATTTTTTGGTGAACCTAAAACTGCTGTTAAAAAGGAAAGAAAAGTCTTACTGGCCAAGAAACATGAAAAAATGCTCAACATCCCTCATAATCTGGGAAATGCAAATTAAAACCACAATGAGACACCACCTTACCCCAGCCAGAATGGTCATTATTAAGAAGTCAAAAACAATAGATGCTGGCGTGGATGTGGGGGAAAGGGAATGCTAATACACTGGGAATGGGATTTAATACAATCCCATTGTATTAAATGCAATGCAAATTAATACAACCTGTGGGAATGCACATTAATACAACCTGTATGGAAACAAGTATGGAGAATCCTTGAACTAAAAGTAAGGCCAGGTGTGGTGGCTCACACCTCTAATCCCAGCACTTTGGGAGGCCGAAGTGGGTGGATCACCTGAGGTCTTGAGTTTGAGATCAGCCTGACCACCATGGAGAAACCCCATCTCTACTAAAAATACAAAAAATTAGCTGGGCGTGGTGGCACATGCCTGTAATCCCAGCTACTTGGGAGGCTGAGGTAGGAGAACTGCTTGAACCTGGGATGCAGAGGTTGCAGTGAGCTGAGATCATGCCATGGTGCTCCAGCCTGGGCAACAAGAGCAAAACTCCACCTCAAAAACAAACAGAGCTAAAAGTAGATCTATTATTTAATCCAGCAACCCCATTATTGGGTACCTGCCCAAAAGAAAAGAAGTCATTATATCAAAAAGATACCTGGGGCTGGGCGCGGTGGCTCATGCCTGTAATCCCAGCACTTTGGGAGGCTGAGGTGGGCAGATCATTTGAGGTCAGGAGTTCGAGACCAGCTTGGACAACATGATGAAACCCCATCTCTAATAAATATACAAAAATTAGCCAGCGTGGTGGCATGTGCCTGTAGTTCCAGTTACTCGGGAGGCTGAGGCAGGAGAATTACTTTAACCTGGGAGGAGGAGGTTGCAGTGAGCCAAAATCACACCACTACACTCCAGCCTAGGTGACCGAGCAAGACCCTGTCTCCAAAAAAAAAAAAAAAAAAAAAAAAAACTCAGAAAAGATGCTTGCACAGGTATGTTTATCTCAATCTCAGCACAATTCATAATTGCAAAGTTATGAAGCCAACCTAAGGACTCGTCCACCAATGAATGCAAAAAGAAAATGTATATATACACCATGGAATACTACTCAGCCATAAAAAAGAATGAAATAATGTATTTTACAGCAACTTGGATGGAGCTGGAGGCCATTATTCTAAGTGAAGTAACTCAGGAAAGGGAAACCAAATAACATAATGTTTTTGCTTATGATGGGAGGTAAGATATAAGTGTCCAAAGGCATATGGAATGGCATAATGGCCTTTTGGAGACTCAGAAGGTGGAATGGGGAGGAAGGTGAGGGATAAAAATACTACGTATTGGGTATGATGTACACTACTGCGGTGACAGGTGCACTAAAATCCTAGACTCCACCACTATACAATTCATCCATATAACTAAGCTATTGAAATATAAATAATCTTGTTTAAATTTTCTTTTTTCTTTTTTTTTGTTTTTTGAGATGGAGTTTCACTCTCTTTTTCCCAGACTGGAGTGCAATGGTGTGATCTTGGCTCACTGCAACCTCTGCCTCCCAGGTTCAAGCAATTCTTCTGCCTCAGCTTCCCGAGTAGCTGGGATTGCAGACGCCCGCCACCATGCCCGGCTAAATTTTTGTATTTTTAGTAGAGATGGGGTTTAACCATATTGGCCAGGCTGTTCTCGAACACCTGACTTCAAGTGATCCACCTGCCTCGGCCTCCAAAAGTGCTGGGACTACAGGCATGAGCCACTATGCCTGGCCTTTTTTTTCTTTTCGGAGACAGGGTCTCACCGTGTCACCCAGGCTGGAATGTAGTGACACGATTGTGGCTCACTGAAAACTCCTGGGCTGTAGTGATTCTCCTGCCTCAACATCCCAAAGTGCTGGGATTACAGGTGTGAGCCACCATGCTTGACTTTTTTTTCTTTTTTTTTTTTAAGTAACAGGCTGGGTGCAGTGGCTCACACCTGTAATCCCAACACTCTGGGAGGCTGAGGCAGGTGGCTTGCTTGTGCCCAGGAGCTTGAGACCAGACTGGGCACATGATGAAACCTTGTCTCTGCAAAAAATGCAAAAATTAGCGAGGCATGGTGGCAGGCACCTGTGGTCCCAGCACTTGGGAGGCTGAGGTGGGAGGATCCCTTGAGTCAGAGGCAGAGGTTGCAGTGAGCCCAAATTGCACTCCAGCCTGGGCGACAAAGCCAGACCCTGTCTCAAGCGAATAAATAAATAAACTAACTATAGTTCTTTAAGTTCATCAAATAGCTCACTGGAGAATCATATATTTCCCATTGGCACGTGTGTGTACACATACACAATATATATACAGACACGTATATAATATGTAATACATATAATTGAATTGGGATCCAGATAAGGCTCAGCATTGTTGTAACTGATTGATATTGATGTGTCTCATTTAGTCTACAGGCTCCTGATTCCTTTCTTGTTGATTCATTGCCATTTTTTTTGCTGAGGAAGCCAGCTGGTCTCCCTGGAAGGTCTCTGGCAGTCTGGATTTGTGCTGGTGGCACCTCTGCGGTGGTGGTTCATATGCTCCTCTGTCTCCTGTATTTTCTGCAGTTTGCTGATTGGGTCTAGTTCTTACTCAGATTCAGGTTCCATTCGTTTTAGACAATACTATGTTTGTCCAATGGGAGGCTTTTCTGTCTGTGATGTTAGTAGCTGGACACCTCAGCTCAGTGCCATCTGCATCTCTGCCTGCTCCTGGTTTGCTACAGGCAGACCTAGGCTGCTTGCCTGTGAGATGTTTCTGGACCTGTACAGGGTGGGGGTGGTGTGCACATTCTCAAAGGCTGTGCTTGTTCTCCTCAACGTTATGAGTTCCCAAGACTGATGAACGGGGCCATAGGAGGGCTCTGCAGCCGGGACTCCACCACCCAGAAGTCAGGGGTGGGGGCTTCTCTCCCAGCCCTCAAGAATGGGTGGTATGTTGACAGGTCAAGGTGAGACGGCACTCGGGGCAAGGGAAACAGCTCTCATTGTTGGCTTTGCCTGTGGTACTCAAGAGGATCCACTGCACTGCGTGGTACGTACAGAACCTGTTCTCCTGCCCATTAACCCAGTGGCCTGTCCCTCCTGGGGTCAGGCTGACCGGTGGGTGGTTTAGAGAGTGGATGCTGGTGTTAGAGGCACGTGGCTTTGAGCCCCAGCTCTACCTTTTGTTTTGTTTTGTTTTGTTTTGAGACGGAGTTTCACTCTTGTCGCCCAGACTGGAGCACGATCTCGGCTCACTGCAACATCAGCCTCTTGGGTTCAAGCAATTCTCCTGCCTTAGCCTCCTGAGTAGCTGGGATTACAGTTATATACCACCATGCCTGGCTAATTTTTTTATTAGTAGAGAGGGGGTTTCACTCTGTTGGCCAGGCTGGTCTCAAACTCCTGGCCTCAGGTGATCCACCTGCCTCAGCCTCCCAAAGTGCTGGGATTACAGGCGTGAGCCACCGCACCCGGCCAGCTGTACCTTCTACTGGTTTTGTGACCTTGGGCAAATTCATAGTTATCTGCAATTTTTCATTCCCTCATCTGTAAAATGGGTGTCATATGTGCACACATACATCCAGGGCTTATTTCGTGCCAGATCTGGTTTTGAGTATTCTACATATATGACTCATATAAAGTTTTCCCAATGAGTCTATGAAGTAGCTGCTACTATCTTTCCCGTTTTATAGATGAGGAAACAGACCTAAAAACATTAACCTAGAAAATGACTACACTGAGAAACAAACCCTATCTGACCAGAGCTCACATTCTGGATGCTACTCTAGGCATTACCCCTCTGAGCCTGTTTCACTCTCTGCGGAATGAGAGTGGCAACAGTGCTC